>NC_138882.1:44966785-45566785 GCF_965194825.1 Balaenoptera physalus
TAAAGCTTTAAGGAGTTCAAAATGTTTTCTGGGAAGTGGAAATTCCAATTTTGGTAGCATCCCTATGAAGTCTTGGTTCAAAAAGTTCCACCAAAGCCAGACATTCCAACATACTTAACTCACGGCTTTTGAGACTGCTTTAAAAACACCTATGCCAGGAACATGAACACACCTACGAAAGAAACAAGGGAAGTAACCATCAAAGAAACCTTGTGGACCCCTGCTTGGGTTCTGCAAATATTGAAAAAACAACCACCTTGAGTTCAAGGAGGACAGAAATGAGTACTCTCTGAACCAGTCTGTCTCAACACGTAGGCGTTCCAACCCCAACCTGCTCTTGCAGCTCTCCTTCCTTCCATCACGATCCTGGATCCTAGATCACTCAGCCAACACTGCTTCCCTGGAAACCAGTCCTCTTTGGCATAATAGGCTGACAGCACTTGATTTTGCCATTACAGTTTTCCTTTCCCTTTTGATTCCACAGATTCCCATCACAGCATCTGATTCTACTTGAATGGGCATGCATTGTTGGAAATTTGACACTGGAGGCAAATAAATAGAGATGGCCTGGTGCCTGGTTAACAAAACTGTATTGTTGTCCCTGAATAGATAGAGCAAAAGAAACCAAAGATTTGGCTTTCATCCTTGAGGAGCCTACATATAGAGGAGAAAAAAATATGTGTACATGCATTATTTTACATTATATATAAATATGAAAGAACTCAAGTATAATTAGAGGAACAAGAAATAACACTGTCAAATAAAAATTGCCATGGAAAAGGGGGTAAAAGAATGATCAAAATGATGTGAAATAAATATGAGGAGGCTTCCTGAAGGAAGAGAAGTACATTCAAGATAAAGAAAATGGGATGGGCAAGAAGGCATGAAAACATAGTTCATTAAGTTTTAGGCAATCATAATTTTTATATTCTTAAAAAGCATATAGCAGTTCTAGAATAAAACAAATTCTGGAGAAGGATGTTTATTTATTTATTTATTTATTTATTTATTTATATTTCTCTTTGATTTGATGGCGAAGGAAAACAGGAATAATACAGATATAGAAGAGAATTTTAATTGAGTAGTAGTTTTGATTATGAATCCTAGATTTTAAATGAAATCAATATTGGCATTATCTAAGTCTAAACTCATGAATGTCACTAAACCTGTAGCACTGGCACAACCTTAATTTGGGAAGAATGCTTAGAGTATTTTACTCCTCTCCCTTGTTTTTTAATAGTATCTTAAAAATCTAATAAATATTTATGTTGTACATTTTATAAAAATAGATGGTTATGTGAAGAGCACAAATTTCATCTCATTACATGGACGAACTTGTAATGCTTAGAACAGTCCAAAGTGAGGACTGCCACAGGATTGAATAAATTTCAATCCACAGGATTGAATAAATTTCACAGCCACAGGATTGAGTAAATTTCACAGCCACAGGATTGCATAAATTTCCATTAATGAAAATATTCAAAAATGACTATTAAAGTCTTTATTGAGTTTGTTACAATATTGCTTCTTTTTTTTTATGTTTTGGTTTTCTGGCTGCAAGGCATGTGGGATCTTAAGTCCCCAACCAGGGATCGAATCCGCACCCCCTGCCCTGGAAGGCAAAGTCTTAACCACTGGACCGCCAGGGAAGTCCCATTAAGGGCACTTCTAACTTTGATCCTGTGATTTCATGGCTCTAGCTGAGAGATTTCCATATGAGCAATCATCTTTATTCATGCAGAGTCTTCAACAGAGGTAAAAATTCCACTTTATTCTAGCAATGAGCTACATAACCGTCTATGTCCTTCCCAAGACCACCACCAGGGATTCTCGGCATTGCCTAGCATTTCACAAAATTTGGCTCTGGAAGCATCTATATCACAGTTGCTGGAATGATTACTAAACTTTTAGATTCCTCGGCCCCACCTCAGACCTACAAAAGAAGAATCTTTTTGGGTGAATCCCAGAAATCTACATGTTTAACAAGCTTTCCAAGTGACTGATGTAACACTATAATTTGTGAACCACTGCTCTAATCTTTGACATTCCTGCTGTAAAGGGAGACCAGTGAGGACTATTTGCAGTTATGATGGCAGTTGCAGAGTCATCCGTTCCTTAAGGAGTGAGTTAAGCTTGCAAGTATCTCAAGCATTATTTAAGCATTCAACCACCTTTGGAGAGTAAACTTACAGCATATAAAATGTTCCATGATCTTTTCCTTACAAGAGACAATTTTCTATTTTCATGGACATTACAATTACTGACAGTAATCTTTCTCACAATTCTTTTTCTCACCAAAGAACATTGAGTGAATAAGGCCTCAGTTATCAGCAGTGTCTGGTCAAGATTTGAATCTATAAATATTTTAGCCTTTTTCATTTCTATTTGATATCAGAAAAGAACACAGTATTCAGATCATATTTGCAACCTAAACCACAGAACACGAGTTAAGAAATCCAAGGAAATCGCCTTACTTATCTCTATTTTACTGTAAAAATAATTAGCTATTCGGTTGTATTACCAAACCATAACTGCTTTATCATCCGTCCTATAGTTTATAATGGCATTAGCAAAATTGAAGATCCTGGACTCTCACCTACTATTTTTTCCATTACAGTTTTTTAAACTATATGGTAAAGATTTAGCTATTAGTAGTAAAAATATGGCTGAACTGGGCTAATTGAGAGAAAGCTAGTCCAAATTAATTTAAAAATTGATCATTAAGGCTTTTATAAAATATTATTTTCAATAATATATAAGATATCAAATTTCAAATATGAAATGCTAATAGTGAGCATAAATAATCTTTTTAGGCACATGAAAGTAAAGAAAAATAATTAATATTACTTAAGTTTTTGCAGATTTATTCTATAAATAGACCAGGTCCAAATTCTGTCTAAATTATCACAAATTCCAAATAAAAGGTTTTGAATTTGTACTATGTATCTGTCTTTTGGATATATATATATTTTTTTTAAATAAATTTATTTATTTATTTATTAATGGCTGTGTTTGGTCTTCGTTTCTGTGCGAGGGCTTTCTCTAGTCGCGGCAAGTGGGGGCCACTCTTCATTGCGGTGCGCAGGCCTCTCACTATCGCGGCCTCTATTGTTGCGGAGCACAGGCTCCAGACGCACAGGCTCAGTAATTGTGGCTCATGGGCCTAGTTGCTCCGTGGCATGTGGGATCTTCCCAGACCAGGGCTCAAACCCATGTCCCCTGCATTGGCTGGCAGATTCTCAACCACTGCGCCACCAGGGAAGCCCTGTCTTTTGGATAGTAATCGTCAAATTATTGTATAGATTAGTTACCTTTCATGCCTACCTCAACTTATCGTCTAAGGATATTTTTTATTAGACTAAGAGTTAAAAATACTCTTTAGACAGAAAATGTGTTTTTATTCTTTAAGTAATTCCTATAATACCCCTTAGGTAAAAATTAAACATAAAGGGCTTCCCTGGTGGCGCAGTGGTTGAGAATCTGCCTGCCAATGCAGGGGACACGGGTTCGAGCCCTGGTCTGGGAAGATCCCACATGCCGTGGAGCAACTGGGCCCATGAGCCACAACTACTGAGCCTGCGCGTCTGGAGCCTGTGCTCCGCAACAAGAGAGGCCGCGATAGTGAGAGGCCCGCGCACCGCGATGAAGAGTGGCCCCCACTCGCCATAACTAGAGAAAGCCCTCGCACAGAAACGAAGACCCAACACAGCCATAAAAAATAAATAAATAAAATAAAATAAAAAATTAAAAAAAAAAAAATTAAACATAAAGAAAATGTTAACATTTAAAGGTTACAAAATTTTCCCACAGGAAATATTTGAAAAGATCACTTCAATTTATAAGAATACATTTTGCCAAAGTTAGAAACATCTTATAATTTACAAATTCTAAATTTTAATTGGCTGCTGAAACCTAAGTTTCGCTTATTCTAGAAAAGGAGTAGTTTTGGTTTGGGAGGCTAAACAAGATCAGAAAAGAAAATAATTATTCATAGGAAATACTCTATTAGAACCCCATTTTAGGGGACCAGCAAAGTAAAATATTCTGAAAAGAATATATGTTTTGTTAGAAATGTGTTAAAATATGTCCTAAGTGAATAACTAGTGTTTCTTTGGTTATATAACTTGATTTAACCACTCAGATAATGACAGAACTAAAATTGGGCAGAGACTTAGTAAGGTAGTGGAGTATGATATTGGTAGACAAAATCATACAAATCTTGGAGGCAGAAAGCCCTTGTTTGGGCATGGACATATATACACTACCAAATGTAAAATAGATAGCTAGTGGGAAGCAGCCGCATAGCACAGGGAGATCAGCTCGGTGCTTTGTGACCACCTAGAGGGGTGGGATAGGGAGGGTGGGAGGGAGACGCAAGAGGGAGGAGATATGGGGACATATGTATATGTATAGCTGATTCACTTTGTTATACAGCAGAAACTAACAAACACACCATTGTAAAGCAATTATACTCCAATAAAGATGTTAAAAAAGAAAGCCCTTGTTTGTAACCCTACTCTGTCACATGACAGCTCTATCACTTTGGAGAATTTACATCATCTCTCTAAGCCTAGGTTTCCCTCTTTGGAAATAGGGATAAACAGTATCTACTTTCTAGGGTTTTTATGGAGACTAAATGAAATAACAACCTCAATGCACTTAGGACCAGAATTACTGTATGTGAAGCCTTCAATATATATTAATCATTATACACACACACACACACACACACACACACACACAAATATATATGCCTGTGCATGAAAACTCCAGAAAAAAATATAAAGGTATACACAGTAAATTGTTACTAAGTTCTGAGAAATAAAAAATGGATTCTAAATAAATCCATGTAATAGAATATTATGGACATTACATGCTCATTAAAAATCATATTTTTAAAAAATAATAAGTAACATAGGGAAATGGTAATGTTATAATGTTAAGTTAAAAACCAATACATAAAACCATAGATTCTGTGAAAAAAAATGTATGCATAAGAAAAAATATTGGAAGGAAATTCCTCAAAATGTCCAGGGGTACTCTCTTTTTGGGGCATTACACACGGTATTACACATGGTTGGATTTCCATCATCATGGTCAATGTCCTTCTGACATACTCCTGTTCATTCAAGTCCTTTTAAAACTACTGATTTTTGAAGCCCCTAATTGACCATAATATTCCACATGTGTTTTAATACAGTAGGATGATCACTTACTGTGATCTGAATACTCTTTAGACAACCAAAAGCATATATATTTATTGTGCATTTATCAAGCACATACTCTGTGCCCAGCACTGGGGACACAAAGATGAGATACAGAGTCTGCCTTAAAAAACTTAGAGAGAAAAAGAAATATAAAGGTATACACAATAAATAGCATTATTCTAGTAAAGGACAGAGGAAAGGTGAACAAAAGAAAAAGTATGATGAATATTCTGATAAAGAGTATTCAAACTTTACTATAGTAGAGGCACAGACGAGAACTGTCAATTATTTTTCTTTGATTTGGGGTAATTCACCCGAGTTTTGACACATGAGTAAGAATGGCTTTGATTTCACACCTGCTAAGTTAAGAATGCATGTGACATATCCTTATGGAATTATCCAGTAATCAGTGGGATACATGAGAGTAGAAATCAAGAAAAAGTTCTGGAATGGAGATGAGAATTTGAAAGCCACCAACACATAGGTTGAAGCCATGAGAATGCATGAAGTTGGTAAAAGCGAGTATGAAGAAAGAAGCAGGACTCTGATCCACAAACAGAAAAAGGACAAAGACCTCAAAAATATGCGTTAGGGATGTGAAAAGCAAGAGGGGCACACAAATAAAGGCTGAAAAGAAATGATTAAAGATGTAAAATAAAAACCAAAATAGAGCTGATGAAGAAGCCCTGCATGGAGTTTTTAGGGAAGGAAGGGGGTCGACGGTACTAGAAGTCTAGTAAGGTAAGACATGCAACGAATTCAAGGCAAGGATACAAGGACACAGCACACACTGCTGATAGGAATATGATATAATTCTCCATTTTTTCCTATCAACCTGGAATAACTGATCTCCCCTTCCTTTACGGCCCCATTTTATAAAACCTATAACATTTCATTGCATTTTATACTCTTCATGTATAACTCTCCCTCGATTTGGTGTACAAGGTTTCTGAGGATAGGGACCCAGTCTGACTAATCTCTATTCTCATTAGTCTCTAGCTTCCATCATAGGACCTGACTCATGGTAAGTACTTAACAGATGTTTGTTAAATGAATGCATAAGGACCAGACTTCCTGTTTCAATACATGTTATTCTAGCTAAAATTGACAAAATTCACCCCAAATTTGAATGTTATAATGCAAAGAAATTAAGCCAGAAGAAATTATTTCCTTTATGAAATTCAGATAATGTCTGTGTAATCAGATATAAAGGTGGGTACATATACTATGCATATCATGCATATCCACAAATATTTATGCTGTCCAGACGTTCCTTCTATTTTGTTATTATAATTCTGTCAGTGTATTTTCCTTTTTTCAAGTCTCTATTTATCACTTCATCATTCTTTGAATATAAATTTTAAAAAGCTATCCAAAGCTGCCTAGTCAGTTTAAGACAGTCACACCCTCTGCAGTTCAGCTGGACATATGACTAAAACTATGTCTAACAAGTTGATTGAAATTGATGAAAGTGGAAAAAGTATAAATTCAGTTGGTATTTGAAGAAGTGGGAAAGTAAAACATGAGTAGGCTTTAAAGCGTATTTTTAATGTGCTTCATATTTCCTAAACTGTAATTTTAATGAATCATCAGAAATTATTGTGTCTGTATGTACTATTCAGGGAATCTCGGGAAAAGTACAGTCATCACTGGGCAGTCAGGAAAACAGGTATAAGATTTTATGATACCTCTTCCGTGAGAGCCAACGTACCCCCAGTGTCAGCATTATGTGGTGTTATTCTTCCAGGACTGAACACCACCTGAAGAGTGAACCAAGCCAGCTCCTTCAAAAAACTTGACAAGTTTCTTCAAATATGCCAAAATTGCACCATTATTCTTTTGTTTGCTCCTGAAAATACTGAAATGAAGACAATTTCTCTTATTACGCATTACTACCCTTTATGTGCTAAATCAGTGGTACTCAACCAGGGCAATTTTGCCCCCCAGAGGACATTGGCAATATCTGGTGACATTTCTGATTATCACAACTCAGGGTGGTGAGGAGGGCTGCCACCAGCATCTAGTTGATAAGGGCCAGGGATGTTGCTAAACATCCTGTAATGCACAGGATGCCCCCACTCCAACAAAGAATTATCCAGTCCAAAATGTCAGTAGTGCTAAGGTTAAAACACCCTGTGCTAAAAGATAGAATGTGTACAACTTTCTGAGAACTCTATCCATCTTTTGAGGCTCAACTAAGCTACCAGCCCTGTCATGAGGCTTTCTCAGATCAACTCACAATGACACCTTCACAGCTTAGACTTTCCATAATTTAGGTTTCATTTGATGATGACCCAACTCAAAGAGTTTTCTGAGGGATCAATTGTTCAGTATTCACTGCTGTTACATCTTACTCACCTTTTCGTAATTTGCCTGTGTTCTATGACAATAGTACTAGATAGTTTTATAAATCAAGAGACTCACTATTATGTTACTTTCTCTTTCCAAATTGTCTGTTTTGTTTGCTTGTTTTACTTTTCCAGGATCTTTACTGTAATACTGGTTTCAGAGATAATAAGTTTTGAAGTGGGAAAGAGTAACTAATTATCCCATTGTTTTTCCAGCTAAAATGTTTGGGTAATATTTCTAGTAACCCATATTGTTAATGTCTATTGTTTGGTGATTCTAATAAGAATAAAAACAAACAAAAAGGCTATGATTTTTGGCCTCTGATCAATCATGTAATTCTCCTCCAATTTAAAGTTTGAAGATTTGGTTTGTTATTTCAAATACCAGGAATTCACACCCCCATGGGCCAGTAGTGGTAGGAATGGGAGACATGAAAAAAAAAGTTCTGAATTAAAGTCAACAGTTAAATATAATTCATTAGCAATACTCTTATGAAACATGTGATTTTCTTGAAAAAGAAAGTTATTTTAATAAGTCACTGCCATATTGGTCTTTTTTTCCCCCTGATTCTTGAAAGCCCTTTAATGTGTTGGTCATGTACAACCATAGAACCTATAAGTGCACATGGAAGTTTGTCAAGGATATAAATTGTTATGCAAGGTGATAGTAAGACTTACAATAATTATTCTCAATTGACTTACCCTTTTTTTTTTTTTTTTAAGCTAGCTAGATAGCCAGGTTACTTGGTTGTACATTTCTAAGAAAGGAAAGGCCAGGATGATAAGATCTCAATTTTGCCTAAGACTGAAGGGGATGGTGGTAGAGTCACTAGCAGAGGCCAGCTAGAAGATTTCAGTTTTCATTCTGAACTGAAACCTGCTTTCCTATTACTGCCATGCTGCTCTCCTTCTGAAGCAACCCAAACCAAGTCCAATCTGTCTTCCACAGAAAATTCCTTCAGATACTTAAAGACAGCTGCCCTATTCTTCCCAAGTCTTCTCTTTGAACTCATTTTGATATATGAAATGTCTATTCTAACAAAAGACAGAACAAATTCAGAGAGCCAGTGCTCTGTGGTGCTGACACCTGAGTGTAACCCAAGAGTGAGCAGTCTATCTTTCAAGATTTAAATGCAATTTGACTTGAACTACAATCCCCATATGTTGAAGGGTGCCACCTACAGCTGTCTTCAGGGATTCTTAGATGGGGAGGGGAATTGAAGATTCACTTTTCTCCTGGTTACCCCTGGCTCAGAGGTTATGCTTTCAGTGAGTAGTCAGTCTTACTTGATTATCACCTTCTGTGAATATTCTCTTTCTCTTCTGTCTTTAGCACTAATTCTAAAATTAAATAGTAGGCATCCTTGTTCTTAAAAGTCCTTTCACCCTCCTGTTTAATCCTGTGCCCTTTTAAATGCTCTCCCATAGATTTCACCCATTCTTTTAGCTCCGGCATCAACACATGACATTTGTAGCCTTGAACTCCAGCCTGTCTCATTACCTCCTATGAGACAGGGTCTGGTTTCAGCACATTTGCATTATCAACGGTACCACTATCACACTCGTCAACTTGGCTCAAAACCACTTTAGTGCATTCAGGTGTTCCTTTCTTTGCCATCAAGTATTGTCCATTCTTACTTTAAATCATAACTTACATATAACCTGACTCCTTCATTTGCAAAAGCTGGTTCTCTTTCACCACATATGTGGCTTCTGCTTTCAGTCTCTGTCTGATGGAAGCCCTCACACTACTGCCGGATTCAGCTTTCAAAGACAGGGCATTCATGGTCCACCTCTGTTCCAAACCTCTGACCAGATCCTGCTGGTTTAACTCCCACCTTTTTCAGGACAGTATCATATCAGCTTGCTTCTCCAAGAAGCCAACTCAACATTTCCCAATACCAAACCACTATTTTCTTATTAGTCCTCCTCCAAGGAAACACATATTTCTGTTTCCACACTTGGTTCATAATTTCCCCCACTGTGTTAGCTTGTTAGCACTACCACAACAAAGGACCACGAAATGGGTGACTTAAACAACAGAAATGTATTTTCTCATAATTCTGGAGGCTAGAATTTCCTCTTCTTATAAGGATAGCAGTCATATTGAAGTAGGCCCCACCCTAATGACCTCATTTTAACATTATCTCATTAAAATCCCTATCTCCAAATGTAGTCACATTCTGAGGTTTTGGGGGTTAGGAGTTTAACATATGAATTGGAGGGGGATACAATTAAGTCCATAACAGCCACCTAAGTTTTCTTCTTCCTCCTTCTCCTTTCCAAATCCCAACCAATATTTAAGGCCACATTAAAATCCCACTTCCAGTTCTTTACCACTTAATCATTCTAACTCAACTTTCTTTTTCCTCTAAGTTCCAACCTCATTCACTCTGGTCCTTGTATAGCTTCACCTTCCTGAATCAGTTCTTCGATTTAAGGTCAAACCAGACAGCAGGCCTGTACGTATGTGATTATGCTGCCCTCAAGTGACAAACATTGTGAACTGGAAGCAGGGTGGACTGCTAGCTGAGACTATGAAGTTCAACGCAGAGGAGCTGAGAGTAGCTACCCCACAGCTGTTCACTGACCACTTTCAAACCCACTTTTACCTGTGACCTCAAAAAGCCAATGCAGTTTTCACATGAAGTTAACTTACTTCACAGGAGAAACAAAGTGGGAGACCATTCAATCAGTGCAGGTATTTACAGTACTGTGCATTTACAGGTTTCATATGCATTTTCAATTCAGTAGTAGGAAATATCAGAAATGCTCTCTCACAATCCTGCAGCCTGTGGAACAAAGACCACATTCACAGAAAGATAGACAAGATGAAAAGGCAGAGTGCTATGTACCAGATGAAGAAACAAGATAAAACCCCAGAAAAACAACTAAATGAAGTGGAGATAGGCAACCTTCCAGAAAAAGAATTTAGAATAATGATGGTGAAGATGATCCAGGACCTCGGAAAAAGAATGGAGGCAAAGATCAAGAAGATGCAAGAAATGTTTAACAAAGACCAGAAGAATTAAAGAACAAACAAACAGAGGTGAACAATACAATAACTGAAATGAAAACTATACTAGAAGGAATCAATAGCGGAATAACTGAGGCAGAAGAACGGATAAGTGACCTGGAAGACAGAATGGTGGAATTCACTGCTGCAGAACAGAATAAAGAAAAAGAATGAAAAGAAATGAAGACAGCCTAAGAGACCTCTGGAACAACATTAAACACACCAACATTCGCATTATAGGGGTCCCAGAAGGAGAATAGAGAGAGAAAGGACCAGAGAAAATATTTGAAGAGATTATAGTTGAAAACTTCCTTAACATGGGAAAGGAAATAGCCACCCAAGTCCAGGAAGCACAGAGAATCCCATACAGGATAAACCCAAGGAGAAACAAACTAAGACACATAGTAATAAAATTGGCAAAAATTAAAGACAAAGAAAAATTATTGAAAGCAGCAAGGGAAAAACGACAAATAACATACAAGGGAACTCCCATAAGGTTAACAGCTGATTTCTCAGCAGAAACTCTACAAGCCAGAAGGGAGTGGCATGATATACTTAAAGTGATGAAAGGGAAGAACTTACAACCAAGATTACTCTACCCGGCAAGGATCTCATTCAGATTCCATGGAGAAATCAAAAGCTTTACAGACAAGCAAAAGCTAAGAGAATTCAGCACCACCAAACCAGCTCTACAACAAATGCTAAAGGAACTTCTCTAAGTGGGAAACACAAGAGAAGAAGAGGACCTACAAAAACAAACCCAAAACAATTAAGAAAATGGTCTTAGGAGCATACATATCGATAATTACCTTAAATGTAAATGGATTAAATGCTCTCACCAAAAGACATAGACTGGCTGAATGGATACAAAAACAAGACATGTATATATGCTGTCTACAAGAGACCCACTTCAGACCTAGAGACACATACAGACTGAAAGTGAGGGGATGGAAAAAGATATTCCATGCAAATGGAAATCAGTAAAAACTGGAGTAGCAATACTCATATCAGATAAAATAGACTTTAAAATAAAGAATATTACAAGAGACAAGGAAGGACACTATATAATGGTCAAGGGATCAGTCCAAGAAGAAGGTATGACAATTATAAATATATATGCACCCAACATAGGAGCACCTCAATACATAAGGAAACTGCTAACAGCTACAAAAGAGGAAATCAACAGTAACACAATAATAGTGGGGGAATTTAACACCTCACTTACACCAATGGACAGATCATCCAAAATGAAAATAAATAAGGAAACAGAAGCTTTAAATGACAAAATTGACCAGATAGATTTAATTGATATTTATAGGACATTCCATCCAAAAACAGCAGATTACACTTTCTTCTCAAGTGCGCACGGAACAGTCTCCAGGGTAGATCACATCTTGGGTCACAAATCAAGCCTCAGTAAATTTAAGAAAATTGAAATCATACCCAGCATCTCTTCTGACCACAACGCTATGAGACTAGAAATCAATTACAGGGAAAAACATGTAAAAAACACAAACACATGGAGGCTAAACAATACGTTACTAAATAACCAAAAGATCACTGAAGAAATCAAAGAGAAAATCAAAAAATACCTACAGACAAATGACAATAAAAACACGACGACCCAAAACCTATGGGATGCAACAAAAGCAGTTCTAAGAGGGAAGTTTATAGCTATACAAGCTTACCTCCAGAAACAAGAAAAATCTCAAATAAACAATCTAACATTACACCTAAAGGAACTAGAGAAAGAAGAACAAACAAAACCGAAAGTTAGCAGAAGGAGAGAAATCATAATGATCAGAGCAGAAATAAATGAAATAGAAACAAAGAAAACAATAGCAAAGATCAATAAAACTAAAAGCTGGTTCTTTGAGAAGATAAAGAAAATTGATAAACCATTAGCCAGATTCATCAAAAAAAGAGGGAGAGGACTCAAATCAATAAAATTAGAAATGAAAAAGGAGAAGTTACAACAGACATTGCAGAAATACAAAGCATCCTAAGAGACTACTACAAGCAACTCTATGCCAATAAAATGGACAACCTGGAAGAAATGGACAAATTCTTAGAAAGGTATAACTTTCCAAGACTGAACCAGGAAGAAATAGAAAATATGAACAGACCAATCACAAGTAATGAAATTGAAACTGTGATTAAAAATCTTCCAACAAACAAAAGTCCAGGACCAGATGGCTTCACAGGTGAATTCTATCAAACATTTAGAGAAGAGATAACACCCATCCTTCTCAAACTTTTCCAAAAAATTGCAGAGGAAGGAACACTCCCAAACTCATTCTATGAGGCCACCATCACCCTGATACCAAAACCAGACAGAGATACTACAAAAAAAGAAAATTACCGACCAATATCACTGATGAATATAGATGCAAAAATCCTCAAGAAACTACTAGCAAACAGAATCCAACAACACATTAAAAGGATTATACACCATGATCAAGTGGGATTTATCCCAGGGATGCAAGGATTCTTCAGTATATGCAAATCAATCAATGTGATACACCATAGTAACAAATTGAAGAATAAAAACCATATGATCATCTCAATAGATGCAGAAAAAGCTTTTGACAAAATTCAACACCCATTTCTGATAAAAACTCTCCAGTAAGTGGGCATAGAGGGAACCTACCTCAACATAATAAAGGCCATATATGACAAACCCACAGCAAACATCATTCTCAATGGTGAAAAACTTAAAGCATTTCCTCTAAGATCAGGAACAAGACAAGGATGTCCACTCTCACCACTATTATTCAACATAGTTTTGGAAGTCCTAGCCACGGCAATCAGAGAAGAAAAAGAAATAAAAGGAATATAAATTGGAAAAGAAGAGGTAAAACTGTCACTGTTTGCAGATGACATGATACTATACATAGAGAATCCTAAAGATGCCACCAGGAAACTACTAGACCTAATCAATGAATTTCGTAAAGTTGCAGGATACAAAATTAATGCACAGAAATTTCTTGCATTCCTATACACTAATGATGAAAAATCTGAAAGAGAAGTTAAGGAAATACTCCCATTTACCACTGCAACAAAAAGAATAAAATACCTAGGAATAAACCTACCTAGGGAGACAAAAACCTGTATGCAGAAAACTATAAGACACTGATGAAAGAAATTAAAGATGATACCAACAGATGGAGAGATATACCATGTTCTTAGATTGGAAGAAGCAATATTGTGAAAATGACAATACTACCCAAAGCAATCTACAGATTCAATGCAATCTCTATCAAATTACCAATGGCATTTTTTACGGAACTAGAACAAAAAATCTTAAAATTTGTATGGAGACACAAAAGACCCCGAATAGCCAAAGCAGTCTTGGGGGGAAAAAAACGGAGCTGGAGGAATCAGACTCCCTGACTTCAGACTATACAACAAAGCTACAGTAATCAAGACAATATGGTACTGACACAAAAAAAGACATACAGATCAATGGAACAGGATAGAAAGCCCAGAGGTAAACCCACCTACCTATAGTCAACAAATCTATGACAAAGGAGGCAAGGATATACAATGGAGAAAAGACAGTCTCTTCAATAAGTGATGCTGGGAAAACTGGACAGCTACATGTAAAAGAATGAAATTAGAACACTCCCTAACACCATACATAAAAATAAACTCAAAATGGATTAAAGACCTAAATGTAAGACTGGACACTATAAAACTCTTATAGGAAAACATAGGAAGAACACTCTTTGACATAAATCACAGCAAGATCTCTTTTGATCCACCTCCTAGAGTAATGGAAATAAAAACAAAAATAAACAAATGGGACCTAATGAAACTTAAAAGCTTTTGCAGAGTAAAGGAATCCAAAAACAAGATGAAAAGACAACCCTCAGAATGGGAGAAAATATTTGCAAATGAATCAACGGACAAAGAATTAATCTCCAAAATATATAAACAGCTCATGCAGCTCAATATTAAAAAAACAAACAACCCAATCCAAAAGTGGGCAGAAGACCTAAATAGGTCTTCTTCTTCTGCCAAGAAGACATACAGATGGCCAAGAAGCACATGAAAAGCTCCTCTACATCACTAAATATTAGAGAAATGCAAATCAAAACTACAATGAGGTATCACCTCACACCAGTTAGAATGGGCATCACCAGAAAATCTACAAACAACAAATGCTGGAGAGGGTGTGGAGAAAAGGGAACCCTCTTGCACTGTTGGTGGGAATGTAAATTGATACAGCCACTATGGAGAACAGTATGGAGGGTCCTTAAAAATGTAAAAATAGAATTACCATATGATCCAGCAATCCCACTACTGGTCGTATGCCCAGAGAAAACCATAATTCAAAAAGATACATGCACCCCAATGTTCATTGCAGCACTATTTACAATAGCCACGTCATGGAAGCAACCTAAATGCCCATCGACAGACGAATTGATAAGGAAGATGTGGTACATATATACAATGGAATATTACTCAGCCATAAAAAGCAACGAAATTGGGTCATTTGTTGAGACGTGGATGAATCTAGAGACTGTCATACTGAGTGAAGTAAGCCAGAAAGAGAAAAACAAATATCGTATATTAACGCATATATGTGGAGCCTAGAAAAATGGTACAGATGAACCGGTTTGCAGGGCAGAAATAGAGACACTGATGTAGAGAACAAACGTATGGACAACAAGGGGGGAAAGCTGCGGCAGGGTGGTAGTGGTGGTGTGATGAATTGGGCGATTGGGATTGACACGTATACACTGATGTGTATAAAATTGATGAGTAATAAGAACCTGCTGTATAAAAAAATAAATAAAATTAAATTAAAAAAAGAAAAGAAATGCTCTCCTGTGAATGCAATATGTTAATAGAGAAAGTGGGTATATGAAATTGAAAATTATATTTTAAAAAACTGGAAAATTTTTGAAATTTCTCCAGGGGTATATATAATTTACCTATTTGATTACACATCCTGAAAAGGCTTGCCATTTTTCAATCCTTTTAATATTAATCTTAGAAACATGGAATTTAAAACATTAAACTTAAATCCTCTATTCATAATTATGAGTATAGAAACAGCCTATGTTGATTAAATAAAACAGCAGAAAAATAATAAAAAATAAAATAAAACAGCAGAGACTGTGCCCTACAACAAAACCCAAGACAGATCTGAAAAAATGTCCTCTTTACCCTTTGATAAACTGCCTATTGGCTTGCAAAGGCAGTGGCTAAATTCCCCCTTGGTAATAATTTCACATGATAGTCTCACTGAGTGTGGAGTTAAAAACCAGACACAGAGCATCAAAATTCCACCTCAGATGATGTAGGGAGCTGCCTAGAAAATGTGAATCTGAGGCTAGCAAAAGGCCTCCAAATTCCCTCTCAAACTGGCCTGCACCCAAGCCTAGGATTCCTGCCACTAATACATTTTTTCCTACTTACGTGATGTTTCTTGGAGTTTCTCTGGCAGTTGCATTTTGAAATATCACAACACAACATTATCTGGAGAAATAAGACACTATAAATCACAAATTCTTTAGAATAGATTAATCTATCAGAATACTTACTGTCAAAAGGGAAGCAGCAAATAATGAGGGAAGAGGTGAACCTGCAGGGAGTGTTGAATGGCCGGGAGGCTGGAGGAATGGTACATACAGCATACAGCACTGCTAGAAGAACAGCCAGTGTGTGCTGTAGGAGTGGGAACAAGGCAAGATCAGCTAAGCAAGGAAGCCAAATGTCAAAAGGGAAAGGGATCAGAGGCTAAACACAAAACTCGGACAACTTGGGAATTCTACGTGGGACTGGCCTCGTTGACCAAAACTAAAATATGGAAATTATCCAATAAGGAGGGAAATTTCATCAGTCTACAAATTAAATTAAGCAAATAAAGGGTAGAATGACCAAATTTGTTTTAAAGAATTTTAAAATTGACAACTTTACTACAAATAAATTCTCACAGAGATACTGAAATGCACACAGAGATACTGAAATGCACACAGAGATACTGAAATGCACACAGAGATACTGAAATGCTAACTTCTCTGCTCAGTATTGAACAGGTTGTTCCACCTCTTCTCAGCCAGGATTAGGAAAGGCCCTTATTGTGTTGCTAAAGATTCTATTCACTTTATATCTTGAAATGTTTCCAAAAAACTAAATAAATGTAAAAAAAGGGGTGGGGGAGGAAACGTAACTAAAATAACGTTCTGCGAAATAAGGAAAAGAGGTTGCTGACTCTTAAAATCTAAATAGAATCCTCCCAAACTGTAAAAAATGAGCACTAGAAAGTTAGCCACGTTAAGTGATAATGTAATTAAGTTTGTTTTGTTTTGTTTCTGTACATCTGACGAAGCAATTGTTAGTTGGTCCTTTTCTGGTGATGTCCTCTTCCAGGTTACACACTGATTTGCATCATAATAGTTCTTTCCAAGAAAATACTGATACAGTGATACTCATCACCCAGTGAAACTTACGTTTCTCTCAGTGATTATGATAGCTCTTTAACACACAAAGACAATATTCTGAGATCCCTTCTGCCTAACTCCTTCTCTTCCGTGACTAGGAAAGACCTCAAGAAACAGTAGGAATACAAACTTGAACAAGGGGTAAATAGCATCAGACTCCTTGAATGACTCTAGCATCTGAACCAGGGCAAAGACAGCTGGCAGCACTGCTCCTTCCAATAAAGGGCAGTGCGGTGTCCTAAGCTGGGTTCTCTTTTATCTCTGCCCTTTTCCCCAGTTAAAAGACAATACACTTTAGGTAAAGGATCAATTTTTTATTTACAGTCCCTAAAGATGACATTCAAAATATTTTCTTTAAAAAAGGAAAGGCAGAACAGATTCTGGATATAAACAGGTATTTGGCTACCTTATTGTTTCTTATACATTTTGCTCAACCTCAATTCCATATTTCATTCTTATTAGTTTTCAATTTTCATAAAACGTAAATACCATGATTTAAATAACACCTATTTTGAAAATAAAGCCAAAATATGTGTTTCTTAAAATTACAGCCAAAATCTACTAGTAACTTAGTTAAGCTTAACATAGTCATGCAGCTACAGAAAGAAAGAAAGAAGAAAGAAAGAAAGAAAGAAAGAAAGAAAGAAAGAAAGAAAGAAAGAAAGAAAGAAAGAAAGAAAGAAAGAAAGAAAGGAAAGAAAGAAAGAAAGGAAGGAAGGAAGGAAGGAAGGAAGGAAGGAAGGAAGGAAGGAAGGAAGGAAGGAAGAAAGAAGGAAGGAAGGAAAGAAAAAGAATGAGAAAAGGAAAGAGAAAATCAAACAAGAATCAACAACCTTGACACCATCAATATGAAGAGTTAACACACAGACTTTTTCCTAAGGTGTTGATCATATTTTAATAGCACATTTACCATATCAAAAGATATGTCAAGAATTTTGAAGGTGGAAAACAAGAATATATATAGTCTATTCATTTGAGACCATACAAGGAAGAATATTAAATATCAGATGTAGAAATATTACTAGAAAAAGTAGAGACATGTAATAGGAATAGAAAAGCCCATCTGGAGCCAAGTTAATGTCAAAGCCCTGGTTCCAACTCTTATTGGCTCTGGGATCTTGAGCAAGTTACTCAACCTCTCTCAGTCTGTTTCTTCACCTATTAAATGTAACAACTCTGCCTCCACTTGAGTTATTGTGAAGATCAAGGTGAAACCATGTCAGTGAAAGTGTTCTGTAAATTATTAAAATTTATTCAATGTAATAATAAGGTAATATCTTTGTATGGTGACACATGGTGACTACACTTGTCACGGTGATCATTTTGAAATGTATAGAAATATCAACTCACTATGTTGGTAACAGGAACCAACTAGTGTCATAGGTTAATTATACTTCAAAAACAAGTAAACAAACTCATAAAAAAAAAGAGATCAGATTTGTGGTTACAGGTGGGGAGTGTGAGGTGGATTGGATGAAGGTGATCAAAAGATACAGACTTCCAGTTATAAGATAAATAAGTACTAGGAATGTAATGTGCAACATGATTAATATAACTAACATTACTGAATGTTCTATATGAAAGTTGTTAAAAGAGTAAATCCTAAGTGTTCTCATCACAAGGAAAAAATATTTCCTTCTTTTTCCTTCATTTTTATTTATCTGAGATGATAGACATTCACCAAACTTACTGTGATAATCACTTCATGATGTATGTAGGTCAAATCATTATGCTGCACACTTTAAACTTATACAGTGCTGTTATGTCAATGATATCTCAAAACTGGAAGAAAAAAGTGGTTCAATATTACCCAATTAAGCATTAGAGTAATAACAATACTAATAATAAGCTAAATCCTAAAACAGATTCATATTTCCTCCAAGAAAAGTTGTTTTCTTCACAAACTATGCCCTAAGATAGTAGAAATGTGACAAGAATGTAAAAGCTTGACAAATTCGTTAGGAACTAACTCTGAATTTAAAAAGGTGGTAGGCTAGACAATCTCTCATCACCATAACTACACCTTTGTATCTCACACTTGAAAGTGAATGTTATTTATAGATAAAGCCGTTCAGTTAATTCTCACAAGAGGATTACCAGATTGCCAATCAAGCAAAGGCCCCAGCAGGTGGGGTTTATGTGAGGTAATAAGACAGGTTCTGTCAAAGCACTTGTGGAGTGTATTCCAGAATCATTGACTCTCCCACACCTTATTCTTAATCCAAAAAATTATATCCTCTGGCCAAGAACAAAAAATAAGGGCCGGGTATTAAATAGATGTATTCCACCTAAAATACACTGTAGGTTATAAAGAGATTGTGTGTGTTCCATACACCTAGATTTTAGAAACTGTACTAAGAATTCAAAAGGCCACCTGGTGTTTTCAAGCGTGTCTCAAAATAAATTATATTTCTCTGTCACCTATAAGAATCATATTCTACATCCAAACTTGGACTCTTTACTTAAGCTCCAGGCTCAAATTTCCATGTGTATTTAGGACAAATCTACTTGGACTACCAAATAGTCTATACTCACACTAGACTGGACTATTTCATACTCATTATGTCCAGAAACATACTGTCCCCAAACCTCCTTCATGAGGATTTGGTCTCAGTGAATAGTATCACTATTGTTCTAGCCGCCTGATGAAAACGTTACATCATATTTGACCCCTTCCTCAGCCCTACTCCCACCACAGCCATTAATAAATGAATGTCTCTGGCTGATATCTCCAAAATGTCTTTTGTATTTATTCAGTCCTATGTTCTATTCCTATTGTCACTACCCTTGTCTAAGTATTCATCGATTTCCACTAAATCATCTGGACAATGTCTTAACTGTTCTCACTGACTGCCTCACCTTTCCAAATATATTTTCCACATTCCTAATGGAGGAGTCTTCTAAACAGTAAGATTAAAAGTTCTTAGCGAGGCATTTAACAATCTAGGCTATATCTGTCTTTCAGACTTATTTCTAAATTGATGTCTCCACAAACTCCATTCTCCAATCATACCACACACCATAATAGTTACTATTCCATGGGTACTGTAGTCTATAGTTCAGGGCATTTACTCATGCTATTCTCTGCATCAAGAAAGCTCTTTTCTCCCTTCTCCAAAAAATAACATATTATTTATATTTCCAAACCCAGTTCAGGTACTATTTTCTCCACCTCCTCTCATTTGAGCTATACCCCAACACTCAGAATTTATCTCCATCTCCTACAACCTTATAAAGCCCTGTTTGTATTTCTTAAAAAGTATTTCTTTCATACATGCATGTTGCTTTCTCATTAAATTATAAATCCAAATACTGTAAGCATACTATTTTTAGCTTAGCATTTCCTATGGTCTCTAGCTGTGTGTGTGTGTGTGTGTGTGTGTGTGTGTTTTATCCATCAGTAACTCGTTGCATGTTTATCAAAAATAATGACAACCATTAAATGAGTGCTTATTATGTGCCAGGCTCTATCGGCAACATTTTACACTATATTAATTGAGTCACTTAATCCTTAAAATAAATCTATGAAGTAGTTAACATTAGCCCCATTCAATATGTAAAGTAATAACTGTCCCCAAAAGTTAAGCAGTTTACCCAAGGTCAGCACTAGTCTAGAGTCAGAATTGGAACCAAGATCTTTCATAATTCACAGCTTGTGCCTTCAACCAACTCACTACACAGCCTTTAATGTATAGCTCTGAACACTTAACCATTAAAAAACTATAGTAGATAAAAATGCTACTATATGTATACTGACTAAAAACATTGAAAACATTGGTGCCTAAAAGGTAATATGATTAGAATCCATAAATTAAAACTCTCTCTGTAAAGAATAATATTTCCTACCTCATAAGACTATTTTGAAGATTAAATGAAATGAAGTATGTAACATGCTTAGAACAGTACTTGGAACACAGTAAGAGTTCAAACAAGTTTGTATTATTTTTTCATTTGTGAATAATATGGAAAGTACACTCAAACTTATTTCCTAAATCATAAAATACTAGGGCAAGGAGACATACTTTAAATTCAAAGTGGCCTGAATGTCAGATAAAAGGGAATGTTTTAAATTTAAACCTAAATTTATAAAACATTTCCCAGTGTATCTGCTATATATAGAAAATATAAATATATTAACAATTGTTTGGAAAAAGTTATGAAAAATGTTCTCACAGATGAGATCACAAAGAGATTTACTAAACTTTCAAGGCTGATGGCATCTTCCACATTTCTACATTCCTCTCCTCCTTTGCTGGGAATAGGGCACTGGAGTCTGTGAAATTTGGACCATGAAGTTCACCCAGCAACAATAATCATACCAATGACTATTAATTCAGCAATTATGCAGTTCATATGTATCGACATTTTACTTTTCACAAAACACCGATGAAGCTGGTGCTGCTATTATTATTGCTGTTGTTGCTAGTATTATTATTCAGATGAGGAAACCAGGGTTTGAAGAATCTAGGTAATTTGCCCAAAATTACACTACTGTAAGTGACATAGCCAGAATTTAAGTATGTGTCTGTCTGACTCTGAAGCCCAACCTCTTAATCACTCTATTTTCACTCAATCTCTAATCTACAATTGCTTTGGATTTTTTCTTTTATAAAGAGAAGTTTTTAGTGTGATTCATGACATTATAAATACTAGCTTTTTTAAAAAAAACAACTCATTCAAGCAAAACACTCAGTGTCTAGGCAATCCAACTTCTTTTAGTTTAACACAAAGAGTAGGCATAAACAAATTATAATCTATGTAGTCTGAATTCCAATACCATAAAACCGGAAGGCATGATGTACATTTATCTGTCCACAGAATCTTTTCCTAGAATGGTCTGAAACCAGCAATGACATCACTGGGGGGTAGACTTACTTCATTACCATATGACTGTATGATGATGCGTTCTGAGTATGTTTTTATCTTGCTTTTTTAAAATATCATATGGGTAATACATCAAATAAGGTATTTTTAAAACTTCAGCTTTTCCCAGCTGTTGTCCAGTCTTTATATCTATATATTTGCATTGCCGTTTTCATGGTGATTCTCTTTTTCTAATTTGATACCTACCACTGCTTTCTTTACGGCCTGGGCCCTCACTTTAAAAAATGCCCCTGTATATAATGGTTCACTTGAAAATTCCATCCCCTATATGAGAATTTAAGTTTTGAATATTTATATTGGACCTGCTCACTAAAATAAAAAAGGGAAGCACTCAGACTTTACCATAACTATTTCTGAACTCTCCTTTCTCCACCACATAAAGAAGCAGAAAGATAAACACAGAATTCAGAGGGTTTAATTTAACATGATGCTGGTTGGGGGCCCCAGCATCTGATGACAGTAATTATAGACTTCTCTTGCAAAATTCAGTATTTTGAAGTTGAGACAAGCTTTCATTTAAACCTAACTTTCAACTATTCAAAATGTTTAAGTTATTTTCATTGTTTTGTCAGACATCTCAAATGCTGTTTCTCAGTGATTATCCTGAAACTCCACAGATACCCACTAAAAGATTCTTTTTTCCTTAAATAATTTGAAGTGTTATGCTTTTGTGCCACTACCCTTTCATCATTTCCAGCTTCGTGTTTCTGATTCTTTGATCAGACCTAGAGTCATTAATATCTAAAGCTATTCCAAAGGGAGTTAAGATTCTGGGAAAATTACATTGCATGCTCTTTTCACGCATTCTGTCCTAAAATACTTTATTTGGATGAAATATTTAAATTAAAGTTTAAATTGGAAAACTGCAAAATGGCAAGACAGTCCAGAAGGGCGTACATGGAAGGAAAGAGGGGCAATACTCTTGCTGAAAATAGGACATGTGGAAATAAAATATTGCCCGCCATATCAGTAAACAAAGGATGTTGCAGCCATCAGTGATTATAGCCACTCCCCGTGGTGAGCCTTGAGAGAACTGAGGATGAAAGCAAGGAATGCCTGCCATCTAGCAGTCACCAGACTGCAGTCACCCCTGATGGTGCAGTCTGAGGAAACTCAGGATGAGAAAACACAGGATAACTGGTCCCAGACAGCTGAGGTGAATATCAAAGGAATGACTTCAGTGAGCCCAGAATCTTGCATCTTCCCAAACATAGAAGAGCACTAAATTCCTTAATTTGAGACATCTAGTTTTCTTTTGTTAACAGTAATCTTTTGTTTCAGCTACCTGGTGCTGTTGCAAAAACTCCTATATATTCTGGCTTCCCCCTCCTCCTCTTCGGAACAGTTTTCTCAGCGTTATCTGAGAGGCTGTCTCCTGGGCTTGAAGTCCTAAGAATGTCCGCCAAATAAAACATAACTCTCAACTTTTAGGTTGTGCATTTTTTTTTTCAGTCGAAGTGTTATATTCTGGTTGTATGTATAGGAGCTCTCTACCATTTTTTTTTTTAACCAGCTGGAGAGATACAAATTTCTCCTAACCAAACATCTATAAAAATCTGTGCATATCAGTTTATTTTGTTGTTGCTATTAGAATTGAGACTTTAATTTAAACCACCATCTTGGTCAGTCAAAAACTGACAAGGTATTTCCTCCTGCTACCTATGTAGCACTTGCAAAGTTATTGTTTAAATTCTTACACAATCCTCCAATAATATTTATTCTGTCCTGCAATGAAACCTAGTGTGATCAATTCATAAAAATTTCTCAAGGTACATTTAATAATCAGAAAAGGAAATGATACTTTTCTAAGCACATTGGTGGTAGACTGAATAATGGCCTCCAAAGATATCCAGGTTCTAATCCCTGGAACCTGTGAATGTTACTTTATGTGGCAAAAGGAATTTTGCAGATATGATTGAGAATTTTGAGATGGGGAGATTTTCCTGGATTATCCAAGTGGGTCCTAAATGCAATTGCAAGTATCCTTTTAAGAGAAAGGTAGAGGAAGACTTGACTACAGAAAGGAAGAAGACCATGTGATTACTGAAGCAGAGATTGGAGTGATGTGGCCAGAAACAAAGGAACACCAGCAGCCTCTAGAAACTGGAAGAGGCAAGGAATGTATTCTTCCCTGGAGCCCTCAGAAGAAACCAATCTTGCTGACACCTTGATTTTAGCCCCAAAAGACTCATTTCAGACTTTTGGTCTCCACATCTGTAAGAGAATACATTTCTGTTAGTTTAAGCAGGAAGTTTGTGGTAATTTGTTACAGCAGCAATAGGAAACTAAAACAACATTCTACATACCTGACTGTATTTTATAAACAGGAAAATTATGGCTAAATATGTTCAAGTTAATTTACTGACCTTTCAAAACCAATATTCTCAAAGGTAAGAAATAAACCAAGGGAACTTCCAGTTTCTAGTCCAGCTTGTAAGATGCTTGGAAGTTGCCACTCTGTCCTAACAACAAGTAGAAATCTGAACAAACTGAAAAATCAACAGCTCTTCTTAGATCTGTCAGAGAAGTGAGATCACAGGCAAGCCATTGCCCCCCAAACTGGAGAGACAGGCAGATAGAATCACAACTTACCAGAGCAGAAACCCACCAGCAGAAACCTCCAGAAATAGTAGCAGCATAGGAAAATTTGAACTTTAATAGACAAATTGCTGAAGGCTCAATGTAGACAAGTCTGAGAGTTAAAAACTCCAGGGCATTGGATCACTCAACCAGGAAACTATTCTCTTATCAAATAAATAGTTACTCATCATGATCCTTTCAAAACCCTCATCACTCTCTGTCTACCAATTCTCAATTATCATATCATGAATTCTGAATTGCTGCACTGAAAAACCCACCCTAAAAAAAGAAAAAAAATTTGAGGCATTTTACCTCCTGGAGCTCAACCAAGTTCTCACAGTGAATATCAAAGAAAAATCTCCTTGGGCTTCCTACAGGGAAGGGAGAAAACTAACCATTTTGGAATATGCAGAGCATTCTGTTCTTTTAACAAGTCTGTGCTCAAGAGAAACTATTTTACCAGCACCTAACCTATTTGGGTTTTATTAAAGCCTAACTGACCCCCTCTAGCCTTCCATGAGGGGCAAGGAAAATATTCAGCTCCACCCCCCTCCAGCCAACTCTCCCACCTAAAGTGTGGGAGTAGGGGACTGAGAGGCACTTGTGAAGTTCACAGTTCAGACACAGGCTCACTAAAAGACTAAGACCTAATCATAGGCCCCTAGGACAGTGGTCCCCAATATTTTTGGCACCAGGGACCGTTTTCGTGGAAGACAATTTTTCTATGGACCAGTGGTGGGGCGGGGGGATGGTTCAGGTGGTAATGCAAGCGATGGGGAGCGGCAGATGAAGCTTTGCTTGCTTCCTGCTTGCCTCCTGCTGTGCAGCCCAGTTCCTAGCAGGCTGCGGCCCAGTACCGGTCCGTGGCCCAGGGATTGGGGACCACTGCTCTAGAACATTTCTGCTCTCCCACACCTTACCAGCATATCAATAAAGGCCTATTTCTGGGAGTTCCTTTCACCCAGTACACCATGTCTAGCTTTTAGCAAAAAATTACAGGCATACTAAAAGGCAAAAATCACAGTTTAAAGAGACAGAGCAAGCATCAGAACCAGCTTCAGAATGTAAATTTAAAACAACTATGATTAATATGCTAAGGGCTCTAAAGAAAAAAGTAAACACGCAAGAATAAATGGATAGTGTAAGTAGAGAGATGGAAATTCTAAGAAAGAATCAAAAAATATGCTAGAGATCAAAAACACTGTAACAGAAATGAACAATGTCT
The DNA here is from genome assembly GCF_965194825.1 of Balaenoptera physalus. Lineage (NCBI taxonomy): Eukaryota > Metazoa > Chordata > Mammalia > Artiodactyla > Balaenopteridae > Balaenoptera > Balaenoptera physalus. The sequence goes on from NC_138882.1 coordinate 44,992,498, forward strand.
TTGATGGGCTCATTATTAGACTGGACATGGCTGAGGAAAGAATCTGAGAATATTCAATATCCTCTGGATATTGAGAATATGTCAAAAGAAACTTTCAAAACTGAAAAGCAGGGCTTCCCTGGTGGCGCAGTGGTTGAGAATCTGCCTGCTAATGCAGGGGACACGGGTTCGAGCCCTGGTCTGGGAAGATCCCACATGCTGCGGAGCAACTAGGCCCATGAGCCACAACTACTGAGCCTGTGCATCTGGAGCCTGTGCTCCTCAACAAGAGAGGCCGCGATAGTGAGAGGCCTGCGCACCGTGATGAAGAGTGGCCCTCGCTTGCCTCAATTAGAGAAAGCCCTCACACAGAAACGAAGACCCAACACAGCCAAAAATAAATAAATAAGTAAATAAATAAATAAATAAATAAAAGAAAACTTCTGATTGGAAGTTCTTTAAAAAAAAACAAAAACTGAAAAGCAAAGAGAAAAGAGACTTGGCTGGGGGGGGGAAACAAAACAAAACAAAAAAACCAGAACAGAATATCTAAAAACAGTGGGACAAATACAGGATAAGTGCCAAAAAAGCTATACCTAGTCATATATTTAAACTGTAGAAAATCAAAGATTAAAAAAAAATCCTGAACAAAGCCAGAGGGAAAAACACCTAATGTATAGAGGAGCAAAGATAAGATTTATATCCAATTTCTCAGAAACCATGAAGACAAGAAGAAAGTGGAGTGAAATATTTAAATTGTCAAGAGAAGAAATGAAGCCAAAACATTCAATAAAATTAAAACAATACTTATTCTATATCAGACATAAAGGTAAATATATTTGTCAAACAAAACTATATGAATGAAATCAAATATAAACAAAATATGAGAAAAGAATACTTAAGAACCATGAACCATTTATATGTCAATCTTTAAGATCATTTCTTGAATTAGAAGCCACAAAATAACATTACAGTTGCTTAACTGGCAACTACAACTACAACTCAGAGGGTAATGAGAGATGCTCATTGTGGAAAAGAATCTACACCTACACAGAAAAACTGGTTACCCTCAGTAACACAATGCATAAATGTAAGAGAAAATAGCAATACCTAAGGTTTATTGCCAACTTACCAAATGTAAATTTGGTTACATGTATTTACTCATTTAAGTGGATTAACACAACTATGCCCATTTTAGAGACACAGAAATGTTAAGAAACTTGACCAAGGCCACACAAGTGGTGAACCCAGGCAGCCTGGCTCCAGAGTCTACACCCCTAAGCACTAGACTGTCCTCAGTGAATTCTAAAAAGGAACTGCATTGTTTTCCTCCCTAGGACATGTAAACTCTATCCATGTAAGTTAGCTATTTTTTGAGGTACCAGTTTGAGGTACCAATTCAAAGAACTATCATTATTTAGGCTCACAAAAGATAAAATTATAATTTTAAACACCTTTAATCCAAATTTGTTATGATTTTTTCAAATAAAAGTAGTTTTATTTGGAATTCTTTAAAAATTATTTTCAACTTCTAGCATCTCCTGAGGTTGAATCCCATAAAATTTCTAACTTCTGTGTGAAGATAATTTCTTGCATCAATTTGCTTAAATTTATTTCTTTGAAACTTAAGATGGTGTTTCTTATGTTGAATAAGTCCACATTCATAAGGCCCACAGCCTTTAAGATTTTATGAATTACAAGTATATCTATTCTAAGGCAATGTTTTCTCAATTCTTTTTTTTGTACAAATTTTTTTAATTGATGTATAGTTAATTTACAATATTGTGTTAGTTTCAAGAGTACAGCAAAGTGATATATATATATAGATTCTTTTTCAGATTCTTTTCCATTATAGGTTATTATAAGATATTGAGTATAGTTCCCTGTGCTATACAGTAGGTCCTTGTTGTTTTATCTATTTTGTATATAGTACTGTATATTGATATATGTTAATCCCAAGATCCTAATTTATCTCCCCTCCCCTCCCCACTATCCCCTTTGGTAACCTCAAGTCTGTTTTCTATGTCTGTGTGTCTATTTCTGTTTTGTAAATAAGTTCGTTCGTATCATTTTTTTAGATTCCACAAATAAGTGATATCAATACTTTCCCAATTCCTAAGATTTGATTCAAAATATACTTTATACGAGTGCTTCCAATCATTTTGATATTAATTATCATTTTTCTGGAAGCTTTCCAGCTTTATTATTTCTTTTTTAAATGAATCCAATGTTTCCAATATGGGTATACTATGGTTTTATACAAGAGCAAAGTCATTGGCCAATAATTTATGTAATAGTCATCAATTCCAAGTTCTCCATTATTGTGAAATATAATTGAGGTGACATTCTCTAAAATGTATTGATTTGCCAAATACATATGAAGATCCTGCTGTGTATTAGGCACCACTGAAGTACAGAGTTGGCCATGGAGGAGCTAATAATCTAGTGAAGAAACACCATGAATAAGTATAGCAAAGAGAATGTCAGATAAATCATTTCCAAGTAAATGCTTCCTTTATTCATTGAGTTTAGATATTTTAAAACAACATCGAATGTATTTGTTTCCCTAAGTTTTATCTTTCTTGATTGGGGTCAGAACTTAACCTCTATTTTCTTATCTAATATTTTCTTTATCAATTGCCCACTACCAATGACTGTCTCAATTAAACAACTGTTATATAATTTAGCTTAAAAGAAGGAGGGGGAGGAGAACGGAGGGGAGGAGGGAAAGGCATCATGAAGGACAAAAACCACTGAGCAATCTGATCTAAAGGCTATTAATGGTTTTATTATTTTTAGCTCAATGAATAAATTACTGTGGTAAAGGTAGCTGAATTATAGACTCACAATTATGTTTAATGTCTGCTCAGTTCCAGGAAGTTAAACCGCAAAGTACTTCCTACTTTATGAGTAATATTTTTACTAATACATAGAATTTACCTTTTTCAGGTGAAGTATTTCATGTAATACAATATCTGTAATAGCACTGACAAGCCCTTTTCCCACAACTTTTCCCAGCAGCAATTCGAGGCTCAATTAATCGTAAATCTTGATAAGTCAACAATGTATTACAAGGGTAATAACAAGTAAATATTCACCTAATTAAAAAAAAAATAACTCTTCAATGTTATATTTATATTGGTCACATATTTAAGCCAGAATGAGAATAAACAAATAGCTAAAAGAAACATAATCCAACCCAATAAAACAAAGAGTATATTTCTTACTTATTTTTCAATATTTGACTTGTAACAATGTGTAGATCCTATTAATAAGTTTCAAACTCTAGACTCAAAATGTGAAGTTAAAAATCAGATAAAACCGCCAAAGAGAAATAATATGAATACTTTCATTAGAAAGGTTTGTATTTCTAGTCCTCAAAGGCCAGATATATAGATGTCTGAGAGTGCTGAATTAGTTTCCTACCAAAAACAATGAGCCTTAAACATCCTGGAGTAAAAGGAAAGGGTAAAGTTTTTAAAGCAAGCACTGAAATTATTTGAATTACATCAGGAGAAGAGAAAGGATACACAGAAATGAGAGCCATAGAAGAAAAATAATAATAATAGTTAGATTATTGTCTGCTCATTGTGTGTCAGTTTATGGTGTTAACTAATTAACAAACATTAGATTCTCACACTGATGCTCTAAGGTCAGTATTCCTATTTTACACGTTAGAAAACTGAAGTCAGAGAAGACTGTCGCAACAGTAAACAAAAGAGCTAGGAACTGAACATGGGCATCTCTTATTCTAAAAACAGTGTTATTAACCACTACCTGATGCTACCTACCTAGCAAGTAAAAAGCAGTAGAAAGAAAGTATTCACTCTTAATTTTTTGTGGTTTTCTATTTTGAAATAATTTTAAGCATACCTAGGAGTTGCAAGAATAAGACATGAGAAACAATGCTTAAACAAATGTAAAACATTAACAGTTGGGGAATATGGAAGATGAATATACTAGAAGTCCTTGTACTAATCTTGCAACTTTTTGGTATGTTTACGATGATTTCAAATTTAAAAGTAAAAAATAAATTAAGAAAGTATGCATTTTTATACATTTTTCCCTTAATCAGAATTATTGGAGTAAATTTGCAGACATGATGCACAATTTCCTCAAAATACTTCTATGTGTATTTCCTAAGAACAAGAACATTCTCTTTCATAACCACAGTATAGTTGTCAAAATCAGAGAATATTGATAGAATACTATTATCAAATCTATAGACCTTATTCAGACTTCACCAATTACCTTAATGATGTCCAAGTATAGAACAAAGTAGTATTGCAATCTGGGACCCTGTAATCCAGGATCACATATTGCATTTAGCTGCAATATTTCTTTAATCTTTTAAAATCTGAAATGGTTCTTTATTCTTTATCTTTTACAACATTTTCATGGCAAGTCAGTTACTTTGTAGAATGCCCCTCAATTTTGTTTTTGTCTGATTTTTCCTCGTGATTAGATTCAGACTATGAATTTTTGGTTAGAACTTCACAAGAGTGATGTTGTGTCTTTCTCAGCGTCAAAAAGCACATAATGTCAGTTTGTCTCATTGCTGGTGTTGACCTAAACAATAAAACAGCCAGTTATTTTGTCGGCAAAATGGGTTTATTCAAGAACAACAAAGAATTGCAATTTGGGACATGCAACCTATGGAAAATCACAGACAAGTCCTGAGAACAAAGGTGAGGAACATTCTTTTATAGAGAAGGGAGAGTTAGGAGGAGCTGTTATAAACAAAGTGTCCACGGGAGGAAACTGGGAGTTCAAAGTGTTGTGGGTTTTTTATTGGCTGAGTTGTGACAGTCTCTCATTGGCCGGGCTGTTGCTAGGCCAGGAGAAGTTCTTCCCTCCTCCTGCTGGGTAGTAAAGTAGTAACTTCCTGTTGGAGATGCAAAGGTACATCTTTCTCTGTTGGATCTGCAATTGACATCCAGTGGTAGGGCATGAGAGCTTCTGACTCCATTGTAAATAAGGTTTCTGTTTGTTAATTTTCACATTGATGATGGTAACTGATCACTTCATTAGGTAGTTTTTCTCAGGTTTCTCCACTGTAATTTGTTATTTTTTTCTCTTTGTAATTAATACATAATTTGTGGGGAGATACTTTGAGACTGTGTAGATATCCTGCTCCTTACCAAACTGTCACACAATCGTTTTAGCATTCACTGGTAACTCTACCTGAATGAAATATTACCCATGATGGTTCTGAGAACATACTAGTTTGATGCTATAAAAAAAATACAAGTATTTATTTATTTTTAACATCTTTATTGTAGTATAATTGCTTTACAATGTTGTGTTAGTAACAAAGTGAATCAGCTATACAGATACATACATCCCCATACCTCCTCCCTCTTGTGTCTCCCTCCCACCCTCCCTATCTCACCTCTCTAGGTGGACACAAAGCACCAAGCTGATCTCCCTGTGCTGTGCGGCTGCTTCCTGTTAGCTATCTATTTTACATTTGGTAGTGTATATATGTCCATGCCACTCTCTCACTTCGTCCCAGCTTACCTTTCCCCCTCCCCATGTCCTCAAGTCCATTCTCTATGTCTGCGTCTTTATTCCTGTCCTGCCCCTAGGTTCATGAGAACCTTTTTTTTTTTTTAGATTCCATATATATGTGTTAGCATATGGTATTTGTTTTCTCTTTCTGACTTACTTCACTCTGTATAACAGTCTCTAGGCCCACCCACCTCGCTACAAATAACTCAGTTTTATTTCTTTTTATGGCTGAGTAATATTCCATTGTATATATGTGCCACATCTTCTTTATCCATTCATCTGTTGATGGACACTTAGGTTGCTTCCATGTCCTGGCTATTGTAAATAGAGCTGCAATGAACACTGTGGTACATGATTCTTTTTGAATTATGGGTTTCTCAGGGTATACACCCAGTAGTGGGATTGCTGGGTCATATGGTAGTTCTATTTTTAGTTTTTTAAGGAACCTCCATACTGTTCTCCATAGTGGCTGTATCAATTTACATTCCAACCAACAGTGCAAGAGGTTGCCTTTTTCTCCACACCCTCTCCAGCATTTATTGTTTGTAGATTTTTTGATGAGGGCCATTCTGATCGGTGTGAAGTGATACCTCACTGTAGTTTTGATTTGCATTTCTCTAATGATTTGTGATGATGAGCATCCTTTTATGTGTTTGTTGCAATCTGTATATCTTCTTTGGTGAAATGTCTATTTAGGTCTTCTGCCCATTTTTGGATTGGGTTGTTTGTTTTTTGATATTGAGCTGCATGAGCTGCTTGTAAATTTTGGAGATCAATCCTTTGTCAGTTGCTTCATTTGCAAATATTTTCTCCCATTCTGAGGGTTGTCGTTTCATCTTGTTTATGGTTTCCTTTGCTGTGCAAAACTTTTAAGTTTCATTAGGTCCCATTTGTTTATTTTTGTTTTTATTTCCCTTTCTCTAGGAGGTGGGTCAAAAAGTATCTTGCTGTGATTTATGTCAAAGAGTGTTCTTCCTGTGTTTTCCTCTAAGAGTTTAATAGTGTCTGGCCTTACCTTTAGGTCTTTAATCCATTTTGAGTTTATTTTTGTGTATGGTGTTAGGGAATGTTCTCATTTCATTCTTTTACATGTAGCTGTCTAGTTTTCCCAGCACCACTTACTGAAGAGGCTGTCTTTTCTCCATTGTATATTCTTGCCTCCTTTATCAAAGATAGGGTGACCATAGGTGCATGGGTTTATCTCTCGGCTTTCTATCCTGTTCCATTGATCTATATTTCTGTTTTTGTGCCAGTACTATACTGTCTTGATTACTGTAGCTTTGTAGTATAGTCTGAAGTCAGGGAGCCTGATTCCTCCAGCTCCGTTTTTCTTTCTCAAGATTGCTTTGGCTATTCAGGGTCTTTTGTGTTTTCATACAAATTGTGAAATTTTTGTTCTAGTTCTGTGAAAAATGCCATTGGTGTTTTGATAGGGATTGCATTGAATCTGTAGATTGCTTTGGGTAGTATAGTCATTTTCACAATGCTGATTCTTCCAATCCAAGAACACGGTATATCTCTCCATCTGTTTGTATCATCTTTAATTTCTTTCATCAGTGTCTTATAGTTTTCTGCATATAGGTCTTTTGTCTCCTTAGGTAGGTTTATTCCTAGGTATTTTATTCTTTTTGTTGCAATGGTAAATAGGAGTGTTTCCTTAATTTCTCTTTCAGATTTTTCATCATTTGTAATACAAGTATTTAGGTCCTGATATTTAGGTCCTGATTGGTTACTCATTAGAAATGTGTAATGATTGGTTTTCAAAATCACTTGAGTAAAAAATAGATAATGGAAAGAGCTTTATGTGTAATTATAGCTGTGCTTCCTGTCGGTAATACTGTTATAGTGAGAGGTCCGGAAGCTTTTCCCTTTTAGTTCTTATAGAAATACAGACCTTAAATACAGAATTTATTTTTAGAAAGGAACATTTACTAATATTAGGAAAACACTTTATTCTCAAAGTAAGTATTTCCAGCATTAACACTTTCCAGCCAAAATCAGCCCTTCTAGAAGAACTGTTAAATAATAGAGAGAACACTGAACATCTGATCAGGACAGGTAAGTTCTTGGCCACTAGAATTTGTGAGACCTTAGACACCTAATGTAAACTCATGTGGCCTGAGTTTCCTTTTTTATAAAGTAAAAGGCTTGATTTAGGCCAATGGTTTCTTGACTCTGGATGCATGAGTTACAACATAGCTTTTTACAAATACTGATATCTGTCCAGCCTCCAGAGATTCTGACCTAATTGGCTTGGATATATCTCTCCAGGTGATGCTGATGCCAATTATGTTTAAGAGTCACTAGGTTAGGTGATCTCTGAGATGAGCCTAGCTCTGATTCTATGATTATGTGATTCTATTTCTCCTTCCCATAGCAAACCAGAGAGGTGGTACACTTCTCTTTCTCCTCCAGTCTTAATGTAAGTTTCTGGCCCATGCTCAGGGTAGTGATTTTCAAACTTTAGTGGTTAGTAGTAAATAGCTAGTTAAAAAGGCAGATTTCTAGGATCCACCCCACAAAATTCTGATGTAGTAGGCCTGAGACATTGTCCAGCAACCTGTATTTTGTACAAGGACCCAGGTTCTGAGGCTACTATTTGAGAACCACACTTTTAGAAACACCTTCAAGCGTATAATATGTAATCTCAAGGATGGGGTTCTATCTGAGGAAGCTTCGGGAATCTGGTTCACTCTGGAATACAATTTTTGGCTAAATTATGAAGTTGATGCAGTAATTCCAGACCCTGAGTTTCATAGCTCTGAGCCTTCTTCTTCATTTGAACTCCAGTCATATAGCCAGGATCCTGGCTTTCATCAAAACCTGCTCTAAATAGGTCAGAGAAAGAGAATTAGAATCCAGAATAGACAAACAATTTCTACAAATAAATAGAAACATTACAAAATTACAGTGGAAAAATGGGCAAAGGACATGAACAGGCAATTCACAAAAGAATGAATCCAATAGTAAATAAGCTTTAATAGTATCAGTGAAATAAAAATTAATAAAAGAGTGAGACACCATCTTTCATGAATCAAATTGGCACACATTTAAAAGACTGATAGTATCAAGTGATTATTAGGGAAACTGGTACCATCGTGCATTCATAGGGAAATACAAACTAGATGAGCCAGTTGAGAGGGCATGTTGATAGTATCTATTGAATATGTTCATATTCAATGATGCTAAAAATGTAATTCACTTCTCAGTATTAACCTTAGGAGTACTGGAACATAAACAAGAGAAAACATATTCAATAACGATTTTTAAAAAAGAAAAATGGAAACCACCTATATGTCCCTAAAGGAGCAAATGTCTAAATATGTGGTATAGTCTTGGTAGATATTATGCAACAATGAGAATAAATAGAAAGGATCTATATGAACTAACTTGGGTAGCTCTCCAAGACTGAGAGCTGAGTGAAAAATCTAGTTAAAGAAGGCTATTCAATGTGGTACCTTGTCTCCAAGGTAACACCATCAATTCCTTCCTTTTGTACATACATGCCATTCCCCCATCAAGAAGCTAAGTCTGTTCTTGCCCTCTCCTTGAATCTGAGCTGATTTTAATGACTTTCTTGACCAATAGAATGTCACAGAAGTGATTTTGGACTTTTGAGGCTAAGCTGTAAGAAGCTTTGCAGCTTCCTCCGGGTCTCTTGGAACTTGTTATTACTTCTCGCTATGTAAAGAAGTCCGATGGTCCTGAGAACAGCATGTAGAGAGAAGATGTCAGCAAACCCTGGCTATTCTAGCCCAGGCAACATGTGACATGTGAGTGAAGCTACCATCTTGGGCATTATAGTCCTAGCAGATGCCATGTATTAGAAGAACCAAGATCCCAGACATAGGGTCCCAGTCAAGCCATTCCAGACATCCCCTTTTGAGCTACCTCAGTTGAGACTCCAGACTTGGTGGAGTAGGGATGAACCATCCTTACTATGCTCTGCTTAAATTCCCAACTCATAGATTGGATGTTGGTTGTTTTACACCAGTAAAAAAAAATATTACTATGATGGTTACCAAATAGTGATTTTTTAAACTCCTTCATTCCTACTATATGTTGATTGGCATTTTATTCTAAAGAAGGGATTTTCCTTCTCCTCTATTTATTTCTAATTCATTCATTTATGTATATCAGAACACAGTCATATAACCTTATTTTATTCTATAGATTATAATCCATTATTATCATTATTTATTTCGATGCTTAAATTGTCCCAAATTTGACCAGTGGGGCTCTTTCAAGTGAGTTCCAGTATCATTTGAACAGTTCCCCAGATTTTTTAAAAATATTTATTTGGCTGCGCTGGGTCTTAGTTGCAGAACACGGGATCTTCATTGCGGCATGCAGGATCTGGTTCCCTGACCAGGGATCGAAACCAGGCCCCCTGAATGGGGAGCACAGAGTCTTAACCACAAGAACACCAGGAAAGTCCCTCCCCTGATTTTTGAACATTCATTAATTTTTGGCATAAGATGATATCCCAGGCTCATTTTATGCAATAGTTTCTCTGATCCAGCTCTTATTTCTTTTTCAGGGAGCCCTGGCTACTTTTAGTGAAGATGTTATTTAGAAACCAGGATTTGGGTAGTCCTCATTGATACAGGAGTGTTGTTTCTATGCCCTCAGTACACAGAGCTAGAAAATGTATGTATGTGTGTTTGTATATATACACTTGCACACTGCTAGGTAGGTGGGAAGATGATAGATAGTAGATGGATAGATAGATAGATAATAGATAGGTAGATAGATAGATAGATAGATAGGTAGATAGATAGATAGATAGATATGGAACAAACCATGAATTCATACTGATACCTCAAATCCCAATCCAAAATCACTGGCTTCATGCTAATCTTCCCCCAGTGCATAGTTGTACTCCTGTCAACCATGGTGATAAGTTAGACTTCTTTTACCCTCAATGTATATACCTGTTTGCATAAAGTAGTAATAGATTGCTTACCCACAACACTGCAAAAAACAGTCCTACTGACTAGAGTTCAATATTTGTGTACAGTTCTTTTGGCATTTATTCTAAGATTAAGTTTTCAAAATACTGTATCCAAAATTTACCTGGCCTCATTGCCTCTCACCTTCAATGTGGTTCTACTTCTCATTTGAAACTGCTTAATTCCACTTTTTTCTGTTTGTATTCCATTTTAGATTCCCCTCATTCTTACTGGCCTTACTTTACTTTGTGGGTTTCATTTGAGTATGTAAAATATTAGTGTGATTATGAAAGTCAAAACTGTATGAAATATTATACTTGGAGATGAGTCACTCTCTCATCCCCAAACCTTCATTCCTGCTCACTCCCAGTAGATAGCCAATCTTTTTAGTTTCTTAGCTTTTCCTTCTTGTGTTTATTTTTTGGAAAAATAAACAGATGCATGTATATTTTCTTATATCTCCTTTCTTACACAAAAGATAGCATACTATGTACTACTTACATTTTTTAAGGATTATTTTTATGATGAATTTATTGGCTTAGCACAGGTTTCTCTTTTTTTATTTATTTATTTTATTTTTGGCTGCGTTGTGTCTTCGTTGCTGCATGCGGGCTTTCTGTGGGCTTTCTCTAGTTGCAGCGAGCGGGGACTACTCTTCATTGTGGTGCGCGGGCTTCTCATTGCGGTGGTTTGTCTTGTGGCGCATGGGCTTCAGTAGTTGTGGCACGCAGGCTGTAGAGCGCAAGCTCAGTAGTTGTGGTGCACGGGCTTAGTTGCTCTGCAGCATGTGGGATCTTCCCAGACCAGGGCTTGAACCCATGTCCCCTGCATTGGCAGGCAGATTCTTAACCACTGCGCCACCAGGGAAGCCCTACTTACAATTTTTACTTTTCTTCTCTCACTAAACAATAAATCCTGCAAATCACTCCATATCAACCTTAGAGAGCTTTCTCTTTTAAATTTCCAAAGTACTTCATGATACGGATGTACCATTGTTTATTTAAACAATCTCCTATAGATGAACATTTATATTGTTTCTAATATTGTGCAATTAATAGCAATGCCACAATGAATAATTTTCTGCATATTAATTTTCTTATAGTTGGAGATAGTTTTCAGGATAAATGCCTAGAAATGGAATTTTTAAGTTGAAAGGTAAGAGCATATGAAGTTTTATTAGGTATTACCAAACATCCCTCCATAAATTTTGTACCAATTTGCATTCCTGCCAGTAATGTATAAAAGTGACTGTTATCCACAGGTGCCAAGCTTTAAAATTTTTGCTTATCAGATAAGTGAGAAATGGTATCTTAGTGTAATTTTAATTTTTCATGTTTCTTATTTCTCATATTATGCATAAAGTTGAACATATTTTCTTATGCTTAAGAGCCATTTATGTATGTAAATATTTTATACATAATATACATTATAAGTATAAAATCTATGGTTTAGGATAATGGTTGCTCTTGGAGAAGGACAAGTGGAGACTGGTAGTAAAATATGGAAATTCATTGAGCTTTTGGTATGTGCACCTTTTGAGTAAATTTCAGAAAAAGGTATTTTTTAAATGAGTGTCTTATATATGCCTTCTAAATTAGAGGAAGAAATTAAAAGGTATTAAAGAATATAATCAACTCAAAGAAAGTTTGGATATGAGTGAGAAGGGCAAAAATAAAATCAAGAAAATATCATTAAAAAGCAGAACAGGGGCTTCCCTGGTGGCACAGTGGTTGAGAATCTGCCTGCCAATGCAGGGGACACGGGTTCGAGCCCTGGTCTGGGAAGATCCCACATGCCACGGAGCAACTGGGCCCGTGAGCCACAACTACTGAGCCTGCGCGTCTGGAGCTTGTGCTCCACAACAAGAGAGGCCGCGATAGTGAAAGGCCCGCGCACTGCGATGAAGAGTGGCCCCCGCTTGCCGCAACTAGAGAAAGCCCTTGCACAGAAACAAAGACCCAACACAGCCAAAAATAAATAAATAAATAAAAATAAAGGAATTCCTTTAAAAAAAAAAAAAGCAGAACACATGGAGAGCACAAAATAAGATAAGCATTAAATATATGAGTAGTCACGATAACTGTACATGGACTAAGTGCTCTAATTAAAAAAGAGACATTAGTAAACTGGATAAAAGACAGTATATACCTATATGTTATTTAAAAGAGACATGCATGAAACATAAGGATATTAAAAGTAAAAATATGAGAAAAGCCAACTCAGGCAAAAACTACCAATAGGCACTAAGACAGAAAAGAATTGTTATATATAGAGGTGGTTAATACATATGATAAACAATAATTAAATAGGAAGCTTTAACAATTTTAAATTTATGTACACCTAAAAAATGGAGCCTCAAAATAATATTGACCAAAGTGTAAAGATCAGATGTTAAATTCATAACCATAGTTGTGATAATAACAGATCAAACTAACAAAAAGTAGTAAGTATATAAGAAATATGAACAACTAGCAAACAAGAAGCAAACTTGATCTCATGGTCGTATACAGAATGTAGAACTCAACAGTTAACAGAAAATTGTTTTTTCAAGAATAGGAAAAATACTTACTAGGTCATAAATGAAATCTTTGTTTCAATAAATTTCAGATTTTGTCATACAAACCACATCCTCTGACTGAAAGCAACCCAAAGCAACACTTCAAAAAGAGATAACTTTTAAAAAATCCCCTATGTTTGAAAATGAAAATGATTGATTTACAGATATCATAAACCTGTAATTTCTCAGTACAAATTGAAATATGGCCCAAGGGGTTAAGCAGATAGCATCATTAGGAGAACTGAGATGCAGATTCAGATGATCAGACTGACAGTCTCATGTTCTGTCAAACTGATCAAATAAAGAAAAAACTCTGAAAGAGTTAGAACCTCTCTGGCAAGAGCTTTTTTTTTTTTTTTTTTTTTTGAAATAAATTAATTTCAATACATTTTGGCTAAAATAATGTAGAAAATATACATCCCATATAGTCTGGGCAGGAATAAGGCAAGAGACTGTCATTGGCTTTCCGCATTAACATCTCTGTTGGCCAGTTCAACAAACTTTCTATTTTGCTATTACCTGGGGTGAAGGGATGCAAAAATAGCCTCTATCGAATATTAGAATGGTGGTTCTTAAATTTGGAAGTATATTAGAAACACCTAGGAAATTCTTTTAAAAATGTAGGACCCACCCAGGGCTCATTGAATCATAACCACCAGGGGCCAGAAATGTGTATTTCCAAAGTCTCCAAGGACAATTCTGATGCACAACCAGGATTCAGACCACCAAAAAGACATTTTACAATAATTTTACAGAAAATTATTTAGAATGTTATATAAGTTTAGATAAAAGAAACATTTTAAAGTTGTCATTAAAAATATTGTGACCTATTTCAGAAATGAGACCAAAAAGAAATGGCCCATTCCAAGTTGTTCTTTAAAAAAATATTCAAAAATTGGTTTTACTGGTACCATCTAAGAGAATTAATTTAAGATTTTGCCCCCAAACAAGCAAACAAACAAAATGAAGCCAGAACAACAGATGAGAAAGAATAGTAAAAAAACTTTGTCATCAATTTTGCTCTACTTTGTTCCTAATTTTTATTTTTAGTACCTTGGAAGACCAACAGGTGACTTCCCTTAACATGACTGAATACAAAGCTTTAGGAGAAAAAATAGTCCTCAGGTGATCTTGTCTTGTCCTTTGATTTGCTGCCATTGTATTATTATTATTATTATTATTATTATTGTAAGAACATTTAACATGAGATCTATCCTCTTAACAAATTTTTAAGTGTACAATACAGTACTGTAAACTATAGACACAACGTTGTACAGCGGATTTCTATAAGTTAATTATCTTGCATAACTGAAACTTTATACCATTTTAATAGCGACTCCCTATTTCCCCCTTCTCCCAGCCCCTGGCAGTCACCGTTCTAGTCTCTGCTTCTATGTGTTTGACTATTTTGATGCCTTATGTAAGTGGAATTATGAAGTATTTGTCCTTCTGTGACTAGATAATTTCACTTAGCATAATGTCCTCAAGGTTCATCCATGTTGTCACATATGACAGGATTTCCTTCTTTATTGTAAGGCTGAGTAATATTTTATTGTATGTATATACCACATTTTCTTTATCCATTCATCCATTGATGGCCATTTAGGTTGTTTCCACATTTCAGCCATTGTGAATAATGCTGCAATGAACATGGGAGTACAAATAGTTCTTCAATATTCTGACTTCAATTCTTTTGGCTAAATACACAGAAGCAGGATTGCTGAATCATAGTATATTGCAATTTTTAATATTTTAAGGAACCTCCATACTGTCTTTCATAGTGGCTGAACCATTCAACATTCCCACCAACAGTGTGCAAGGGTTCCAATTTCTCTACATGTTCAATTACACTTGTTATCTTTTGTTTTTTTGATAATAGCCATCCTAACAAGTGTGAGGTGATATCTCATTGTGATTTTTATTTGCATTTCCCTGATGATTGGTGATGTTGAGCAACTTTGCACATACCTATTGACCATTTGTATATCTTCTTTAGAAAAATGTCTATTGACATCATGTCTTTTTCCTATTGAGTTGAAGGAATTCCTTGTATGTTTTAGATATTAACCCCTTATCAGATACATGGATTGCAAATATTTTTCTCCATTCTATAGGTTGTCTTTTAGTTCTGTTAATTGTTTCCTTTGCTGTGCAGAAATGTTTTGGTTTGATGTAGTCCCACTTGTCTATTTTTGCTTTTTTGCCTATGCTTTTGATGTTATAGCCCTGAAATCACTGCCAGGATCAATGTCATGAAGTTTTTCCCTTATGTTTTCTTATAGGAGTTTAACAGTTTCAGGTCTAACATTTAAGTCTTTAATCAATTTTGAGTTGATTTTTGTGTATGGTATAAGATAAGAGTCTAATATCATTCTTTTCCATGTGGATATTCAGTTTTTCCAGTAATGATTTGTTGAAGAGACTATCCTTTCCCTATTACGTATTCGTGGAACCCTGGTTGAAGATCACTTGAGAGTATATGCATGGGTTTATTTCTAGGCTTTCTATTCCTTTTCCATTGGTCTATAGGTCTGTATTTTGCCAGCACCATACTGCTTTTTTAAAATTAATTAATTAATTAGTTTATTTATTTATTTATTTTTGGCTGTGTTGGGTCTTCATTGCTGCATGCAGGCTTTCTCTAGTTGCGGCAAGCGGGGACTACTCTTCATTGCAGTGCGAGGGCTTCTCATTGCAGTGGCTTCTCTAGTTGTGGAGCATGAGCAGTAGGCTGTAGGCTGTATTTCTTGAAAGCCATCAGGAATATAACCAAAAGAAGAGCAGTGGTAAAGATTCATAGGAATTCAAAGAAAATTCAAAATAATTGGAAACAAATTGTAAATAATGATAGCATATTTACATGGGACTTTAGAAATTGTGACACTATACTATTATATCATTTAATCCTCACAACAATATGTGAAACCTACTATTCCCTCCATTTTACTGAGGATGCTGTTTTAGAGAGGTTTACTAGATAATTAATGGTCACACAGCCAAGAAATGACAATTAGCATTCTAACTTAGATTCCAAGTCCACTATTTCTCCACTGTATCACACATAATCTATTTCTATACACTGATATATGGACCATAAGTAATAAATTTAAAATTTCAATAAAAACAAGTAAACATGTCTTGGCATTTTCCACCAACATTTGGTGTAACAGAACTCAGGAAAAAAACCCAATAAAGCATGTTTAAAAACATAAGTTAATCTGAAGGTGAGGAAGATTATTCCATATGTCCCCCAGAAAGGAAACATTTGGAAATCTATGTTACTGAGCAGGTAAGTATCTTAAGGTATGAGGAAAAAAAGCAGCAGAAATAAGATGATAGTGATGTTGACATGTACAGCACAGATAAAATGAGAGACTGGAATGTTCCCTATACAGATTATAAAACTAATGGAGAGTCCACTTTTTAGTCGCTTCCTTCAGTGCAAATGAAAATGTCTTGATTACTTTTGTTGACAATATTTTTCAGAAGATAGAGGATTGAAACTAAGTAAATTGCTACCCCAGAGTTAATTCTGACCAGCAAAGAAAAACCATCAAGTAACAAGAAAATGTTGGAAACCTTCAAAAGGAAATAACCGGGGCTTCCTTGGTGGCGCAGTGGTTGAGAATCTGCCTGCCAATGCAGGGGACACGGGTTCGAGCCCTGGTCTGGGAAGATCCCACATGCCGCGGAGCAACTAGGCCCGTGAGCCACAACTACTGAGCCTGCGCGTCTGGAGCCTGTGCTCCGCAACAAGAGAGGCCGCAACAGTGAGAGGCCCGCGCACCGCGATGAAGAGTGGCCCCCACTTGCCGCAACTAGAGAAAGCCCTCACACAGAAACGAAGACCCAACACAGCCAAAAATAAATAAATAAATAAATAAATAAATAAATAAAAATTAAAAAAAAAAAAAAAGGAAATAACCAAGGGACTTCAGAACTTACCAGGGAAAAGAAAGGAAAGGCTGGGTACAGGAGAATACATAACTGCAGACTCATAGAAAAGAGTCAGATATCATTCTATGGCCCAAGACTCTAAAAGGAAAAGTAATCTGGAGATGACAAACTAAAATTCTGACAATAACCATCTCCACTTATCTCTAGGAAAGGTGAAAGATAAAGTGGGTGATTGTGTAGCATCACAGGGAGTGTCCAAATGAACTCAGATTTGTTAAAGGGTATCTTTGGAAAGAGGGCACGCAATTAAGTATGATAAAATAATCTTAGAAATACTACAGTCCAAAATAGACTAGGTTTCATTAAATTGCTAAGAAGAAAAGGAGATTTAGAATTATGTCCAGAGCAAGACAATGAAGGAAGATGTCAGTCTCTTCTTTAGAAGAATAGTAAATTGCAAAGAGAAAGAGAACCATGAAATTCTTACTTTTCTTTCATTTCCTCAATCAAGGAGAATAAAAGTTAAATAAAGAGACGAACACGTATTGGAAAGGGAAATAAAATACTAAACAAAAGAGATAACAGCACTATTTCATTCTGGTAAGTCATTTCAGCATTTTGGTCTAGTTTCCAAAATTTCCTCCCAGCTGTAAATTTTATTCTGCTATTTGAAGAGTGAGAGAGAAGTTTTCGAGCTCAAAATAAGGAAGGATTTATTTTTAGTAAAAATGATGTCACTCACCTATGGCCTTTATAACCAAAAGTGCCCCAGCCCCTTCTGAAGAGGTAGCCCTATGTAGATCACATAACCTTGCCTTCTGGCTAAAGCTGATTAAACCAAGGGTGTGACCTTTGCCAAATTATGCCAATCCATTGGGTGAAGTGACTTGAAGCAAAATGGTTTGAGCTAAACCAATCAGATTATCTCATAATATTATTTTGGAACATGGAAATAACCAAGCAGTTATCATAGGTGTTAAAGCTTGAAGAATTCCCATAGATAGGGACTCAGAAATAGAATCAAGGCCATGAGGGGGTCATGAGAAACTGAACATATAAAGAAATATAAACTATGAGTAAGCAGAGACTGTAAAGTAGAGAAAAGATACACGAACATGAAGAAACATGCAAGTGTCATTACTGACAGCAAGGATCAGCCATGGGGAGACGACCACAACCTTGGTGGTGGAGCCCTACTGGGAATATCAGTAGACCTCTGTTGCTGAGATGCTTAGAGAAGCATTGTATCCTCCAAGCTTCTGAACGACCATTCCATTCTCCTAGGGCCAGAGTGTGTACTGTCCTTGAGTTCCCAAGGAATCCATTCTTTTTCATCAATTCTACCTTACAATAAACCTTCTCATACTTGAAAAAATGGGGAAGGTAGATATGTGATAGCTCTGGAACCAGAAAACCTGCACTGTAGACTGTTTAAAGAATATTCTATAATTTCATCTTTTTAAAGGATGTTTAATCTGCTGTAGGCAGGATGGATTACTGGTTAATAGTGTGGGCCCTGGAATTAAATCAGACATGAATTCCAGACCTGTATTCTTCATAGACATAATGTCAATGTTTGAACACAAAAACTTTGTTTTGTCTGCTACCATATACCTTGTCCACAGAAGAGTGCTTATCATATAGTAGGCATTTCACAAACATTTGGGAATAAATGCATGAAATTGAATAAGTTACAAGACCTATTTAAACCTGTTTCCTTATCTGTAAAATTATACTTGACTTACCTTAGAGGACTGTTATGAAGATTAAATGATGCAAACATATAGTACCTCACCTGGCATGGTGAGTACTCAGAAAGTGTGCTAATTATTAATACTTTTCTTGTTTTGTAAGACATTTTCAGGTAGTTTATAATGTTTTTGATTTGTAAAGTGACAGTACTCCAGTCTCCTTAAAATCAGATATAAAATCTCAACATATAATTCTACTACTCTTAAATATTTTTACATCAGTCAGGAATCATATAAGTGAAATAATGGACCTTGTGGGCTTTGACTCTTTTTGGTAAGTTTTTATGATTTACAAAAATTGCTCAATTCATGACTGCAGCAACTGGATCAAACGTACTCTTACATACTCCCAATTCTGTAGTAATTAAACACTTCATTGTGCACCTCATGACATAGGGGATAGAGTCTAATTTTCTTTGCATCCTCAGTGCCTAGGTAGTGCTTGCTTGACACAACATAGGTGCTCAATACATGTTTATGGGACTAATGAATACATATTCATTTTATTGTAATAAATAAATATTCATGTACTTGCTGTCTCTCGGCCATCTGGTGCATCTTGTAAACTATAAATAAGCTGACTACTCTTAGATCAAAGAATATACATTCTATGGGGTAGCCTTGAACCAATGAGCTCATTGCAAAAGTCTAATTTCCAAAGACTGCAATAACACTTTTGGTAAGCATCCCCTAGCAAAGAGGCAGTCAATAAATTGTTTTTGAATAAAAATTCATTGTTTTGAATGGCACATGCAAGAACAGTGAAATGACTAACATGATGAAACAAACAAGAACTAGGAAAGATACAATAAAGCAGATGGAAGATATAAGGCAGAAGTCATTAACATTACTGAAAACTGTATTTGAACTTTTCCAGGATTTTTTTTTCCAAAACAAAAGAATAAAGATTACCAGAGATTTTAATACACAAGATATTTCAGGGCACTAAAAAGGGAGAAGAAAATAGTTGTTTGACCAATTTAAGAGGAAAAGATGGACCATGCCAGAAGAAGTTGTTGAGAAGGATAGTTATTACTGTTGGATCAAGACAAATTTCTTGATCAGAAAAACTAATTTTTTCTTTCAGAAGATGACAAGTGAATTTCTGAGAATTGTTATCAGTCTATGCTAAAAAGAGATAATATCAATTTTTTTTCTCAAATAATGTAAAATTGGTGGGGCAAAGATTGTATTTACCACAGGACTTGAAGCTTTTTGGTTTTTTTTCATTTATTTTTTGTTTTTGCCTTACTGTTAATAAATAGGCTTTGTTAATTCTCTTACCTCAATCCTATTACTTGTTCAGAGCTATTTCTGTAAAGGTCATCAATATCCAGGGATCTTAAATCTGAGCTTAAACCTGTTCCACTTCGAGAGGAGTTCAGCAGACAGTAATTCTTATCCACTGAACACAATCGAGGACACCAGGCACTAAACTGTGAGTCTACAGGTAGTCTTCTTGATAATATAACTTTTACATTTTTACCTTAGGGGAAAAATAATGATTTCACTATTTATATATTATTGTGTGTTCTTTTAAAATATTGCAAAGTAACATTAAGTAATATTTATCTACTATGAAGATAATTAAGTTCTGTGTATCTTTCTGTTTTAAAGTAATTTGCACCAGTCATCTTCACTAATGTAAGTTCAGAGTAAACACACAATCTTGAGTCTGATATTCTAGAAAGTTAAAACCATGAATAGAGTATTAATTTTGAAATTTACAATTCTTCAGTCCTTCCTTTGAGTGAAGGGAGAACTGAAAGAAAGAAGTGATGATTCCTTGAACTTTGTATTTGAAGAGTTGACTCCCAAGCTGTGAGAGGGAGTATTAACGTTCAGCACTAAAGCACTCTCAGACCTCTGAACCAAATATTTAACAAGTTGTTTGTTCTTGGGCTTTCTTCTTGATATTATATTTTTTGTTTTGTGTTTTGTTTTTTAATTTTTAAAGTGGGAAAATGATGTCTGTTTCAAGAAGTTTACTTCAAAAATTTAATGAGACAGAAATGATGTTTTTAAAAGAAAACACATGGAGTTTGTTGATATTTGTTAAATTAGGTAAAATTTTTCTTTCAGTTTTTTTCTTTTGGCATTTTGCTCCTGTGGAGGTGATTATTATTACTAATAAACCTTACAGTTTGCATCATGAAAATGAATGAAGTAAGGTTTTCCCATTCTTTTGCCATGGAATATTTTTATTAACTGCAAAAATAGCTCTTAATTATAGCATCCATTTTAAATATAAATATATTTTTGACGATTATACATGCTACTTAGAATTACCTAATGTTAAAGCTAGAAAAAACTTTAGAGATCACTTAATTCTCCATAGCAATTTTTTGCCTAAATATTATGTTTGTAAACTGGATTTAATATTACATAAGTTATTGTCAAATATATATATAAACCATCTGTGATGTCTATAATGGAATTCAAATAGTATGTCCTGGTATAGTGTTTTTACAAGATACAGAGATTATTCAAAACAAGATATATATGCTCTGAATTTCCCACCAGATTCTGACATTTCTGTTTTCTTCAGAACAAGTAAGAGAATATCTGTATGTAGTAAGAGCAAACCTGGATAAGTTAATGTCTTCTTCATTTGTTAGGAGCAATAATTCAGTTATAATTTGAAAGCTCCTATTTTCCCAGAATATTTTTTACTGATGATACTGGTTGACAAATATGATTGTTATTTGTTATACATTCCTGACATACAAATTGTTCAAAAGCCTCCCTACATCTCTCACTTGCCTGTCTCATTTGTTGACAAATCAAAACTATTTGAGAAAGGTAGAAGCTAAGAAAGCATTCTATCTGCTCTGCAGTGTCTTACATGAAAGTTTCTATCACAGTTCTTCTATCAATGTTATTATAAACTTTAGACACTAGGGAGGAAAAAAGTAAAAAATAAAGTAAGGGATGTTTTCAATAGCATCAATATGTGAGTTTTATATGTAAAGAAAAGAAAAAGAACATTTGCTTAGAGCCAACCATTTGCTCAGCATTATTTGTTACAGCCATTTTGAGGATGGTGTGTCCTATGTTCCATTCATGCTTCTGGGGATTTATTTCTAAAGAAAACTCTCCTTATGATATAAAAATGTAAAAGTTGACCTACCCCCAAATTAACAACTAGAGTGACTAAAGGTGGCAGCAGAAATCTTGAGTGTTGTTACTGTCTCTTTAAAGTCCTACTCTACTAGACAACTGAAATTCAGAAAATATATATGAAAAACTATGACATAAATGCTGAAAGGAAATTCAAACAGAAAATCACTTACAAGCTGAAAAATCAGAGTTAGAGAGATAATTCATTGGAAAACAAATATGTCACATTCAAATTAATACCTCCCATTTTCCACATATGTACACATTTACAGAAAACCTTTTTACTGTTGTTTTCAAGGCAATTTCATGTACATTTTATTAGCCTGTATTTCATGACTTCAAATTAATCTCCTTTTCAGGTTTCTCATTCTTAAATGCCTTGTGGCAAACAGACCTTACTAGAAGTAAATCAAAGTATGATGGTAAAGGACCTTAGTCAGTAATGAGACAGGAGAATGTAAAACAGCTTTGAGATAAATGTACAATATGAATGTGGATATGTACATACACACACACAACACACACACATACACACATATATTTGAGTGAGGGAGATAATTAGACATAAGCAGTGCATATACATATTGATTCCAAAATGATATTTATATTAGTTTGACAATGTCTGTTATTAATTTTAAATATTTGGTTCTAGTATCTAAAATTTTAAATTATTTATTAATTATCATTCTACTCAATACTTATTAAGTTCCTACTATTAAATACTATATATTTTATATAATACATTTTATATCATTTAATCCTTACACAGTCATTTGAGGTAGACACTATTATCACCCCAATTTTACAGATAAGAAAACTAAAGTACAGAGAATTTTAGTGATTTGGTCAAGGTCACACAGCCAATAACTGG
The DNA here is from genome assembly GCF_965194825.1 of Balaenoptera physalus. NCBI lineage: Eukaryota > Metazoa > Chordata > Mammalia > Artiodactyla > Balaenopteridae > Balaenoptera > Balaenoptera physalus. The sequence continues at coordinate 45,015,136 of NC_138882.1, forward strand.
CAGAGCTAGATTTGAACCCAAGTGTTTATGTGTTGTTAATCGTTATGCTATACTGTCACTTGGAAACATTGCAATGCATGGTTCCTGCCCACAAGAAGCTAATTCCTCACTGGGTAGAAGACATATATAAATAAACCAATTTGAGAGTAATTCAAGAAATTAACTGATATATTATGAGGCATAAAATCCCCTCTATATTAATATTAAACCTAAGACCACATCACTCTTACTAAAAATCTCTAGTTCTCAAAGTCAGTAAATAAAAGAGTGGGGTGGGGTAGAGAAACAGGAAATTATGGCTTGGGTGAAATCATCAGAGTTAATTTTGTGATTTGAGAGATAATGCAGTCTTCACAAGCCCAGTAATAGCTCCCATGATCTGAGGCAGTGCTGTCAGACCTATCTGATGTGAAATTCCCACCACTGATGACTTTTTTTTAATAAGAAAGAAAAAGCAGAACTGTTTTCTACAGGAGCCCAATATGACATTGGGGAAGACAGTCGTAGCAGGGCTTAAGGCATCTGACATTAATATATTAGCACTGGTGAGAACATTAACCCGGCTTAGTTGATCAGATTAGCTCACAGTCACCTTGAAAAACAAAGGAAGGCACAGATCTATAAAGATGTATGGTTAGAGGTGGAAAAGGGTAGAACATGAAGCCCTGCAAGGGTGAGCAGCAGAGTGTATTACCCGTATGGAGCATAGACCAAGACACAGAATCTAGGTTTCTATCAAAAGTGAAGGTGAAGCAGAATTTCTATAGATTTTTCTCACCTAGCAGTTTTGCTTGGTTTCAGCCACCTAATAACACAGTATGTTCCAAGTATGCCTTAAAGATAGATAATTTGCTACATTCCACTTCAGTTAAGTTAAAGAATTATTTTAATCAAGCACTTCAGTACTTTACTCCCAGTTGGTTATTTACATCCCATGACTAATCATGTTCAGACAAAATAATGTCATTTTTAGTATAGCACCTTCTCTAAAACAGCTTCTTATTCCATGTTTCCAGAAGGGAACATATGCATTCATGTATAAGAGAGAGGGAAGGTTATTTGTTTTAAATTGCACGACAACAAAAAAATATTTTGAATATTTCACAATGAAGATACTTTAATGCTCTGTTTTTTATATTTTTTATGTCCATGGAAAGATGTCATGTATGTCATAGGAAGTTCATTTTAATCTTTGGTTATTTAACCTCTTTACTTTGTACTTAAGGAAACCAGTATCAGAATACAGAATCTAAAACCTTAAACTACAGTTAAAAAAAGAAAAAGAATGAAAACACATTTACCTGAACCTCAGCCCTACTAAATAAAATGGAATACTTCTATTGCGCCTTTTCTTCCCCCTGGCATTTATAGCTTTTATTTCTCAACAGAAAATAATAGTTATTGTAATGCTTAAAACAGTTTTTTTCCCTCTATATGAAAAATACTGATACACAGTGTATTCTTAGATCTACAACTAGTTATTTGATCTGACCTAGATCAAGGTGAACCCATACATTCTAACCAAAGTCTATGTATCACTCTTCTGATTTACTTTTACACAACACTCTAGATTGTATTGCAATTAGTATAGAACACCAATATTTTCCTAAGGACATCAGAACAACCCAGAGACTGGCCAAGAAAATAACTGGCATTTGTATTATTTGATATGTAGGGGTTTCCTGGCCTATATTTTTATAGGATCTTCTGTGGCATCCCAGGAATGCGGGTCCAGAAGCAAGGAAAGAACTAATAAGCAATCCAAAAATTGGACAACATAATCCTAGGTATGCCTCATTTCCCTACCTGCAATTCTTAAAGGATAGATGGGGAACCCTGAGACATACAGAGGCCCCAAAGCTTTAGAAATTAAGGAAAAGATGGGCTATTCAGGCCCAAAGCACAGAAATAGTGGCCACCATCTATTACATAATGTAGATAATTCTTTACAAAAGTAAGAACCAGGTGCTATGAACTGAACTGTGTCCCCCCAAATTCATATGTTGATGACCTAACCCCAGATGTGATGGTATCTTGAGATAGTAATTAATAAGGAAATAATTAATGGTTAAATGAGGTTATGAGGGTAAGACCCTGATCCATAGGATTAGTGTCGTAACAGGAAGGGACACCAGAGCTCCTTCTCTCTCTGTCATATAAGACACAAGAAGGTAGCTGTCTGTAAGCCAGGAAGAGAGGCTTCACCAGAACCCAACCCTGTCAGACCTTGATCTGAGACTTATAGCCTACAGAACTGTAAGAAAATAAATTTCTGTTGTTTAAGCCTCAAAGTCTGTAATATTTTTTATAGCAGCCCAGGAAGACTCAGTTACCAGGAAACTATGTTTACATGTGAGTTTTGACAAATAGAAAAGTGGCATAAAGTTTGAAAGACTAAAGTGTTAGTTTCCAAAGATATGCCACACATTGAGAAGATTTTTATATAAAAGTTGAGCTACATAAAAACAGGACTAAGAAACAGGCTTAATTTTAGAAATTGATCTTAAAGATTGCTGAAGCCATAGAATTGTTACTTCAATTACATTTAAAAATTCAAATGTCATTCTTTGGAGTACAGAATTAATTCTTTTAAAAAGGTTGAGGTGAGTCCTTGAGTGAAGTACCTCACTTAGTTGCACAAATCTCCACACAAAGCTCAGTGTAACATTTCCTTAATTTTGCTACACAAGCAAGAGTAGTTCTATAAAGAGCATTTTGTAGTTTTATTTTGATACATAATTGTTGTATATTGCCTATTACACTTGCTTTTATGAGTGATCCAGAGACATAGGATTGATGATAAATTCTCAATCAGTATGTATGATTGTCAAGAACCAACAGCAGGCAAAGCCATTTTGTCTTCTGTACTAACTTTCCAGTCATTATCAGTCATTTAGAATTAATTCAGATAACTTGAAATAAATAGACTCTTCTATTACATTTAGAATAAATGAATGAGGTTTAATCCAAAACAGAGACATATATAATTCATATAAGTACTATCTCAAGAAAAACATAATTTAAATAAATACTATCTCAAGAAATATATCATTAGAATAAACACTATCTCAAAGAACAAGGACATGGTGACTTACTGATCTGTTATTTTTCATATTCTCATCTTGGTTTTAATGCTTATGCAAAAATTAGGTTGATTTGTTTCATTCATTCATTCATTAAGCATGCTATTAAATAGGTGATGGCATAGTGGAAAAAATAAGTATTTTAGAGATTTGAAAGTCAGAGAAACCTGGATTTGAAATTTAGCTCTATCTACTCCATACTACCTCTGTGAGCTTTGGCAAGTCACTGAAACTCCCAGAGCCTGAGAATTCACATCTGAAAAGTGAGGAAAATTGTTCTGTGAAAATTTAAAACAGTGTGTATAAAGTACATAGCACTTAGACTCTTTCAAAATTGCTGCTGTCATTTACGGATTTTTTATAACATGTGAAACAGTTATAAGAAGTAAGGCAATGACAAGTGAAGACTAGTCTCTGTCCTGGAAGAACTTACAGTAGTAAAGCATGTAAAAATAAGTTCTATAAATTGCTGTGGATGCTAGGAGAAAAATCAGTTTAAGGTACAGTGATGAGATGAGCCCACTATTTGAAAACCTACCAGTAAATTACAACAGTTAGTATTGAAAGCAAAGCTCTTCTGGAACACTGAGAATCTACGGTAAATTCTAAACTAGATGTTCTGATTAGATTAGATCAACATATATGAAATGATAAACAAATGTCATCATCACGGTATCATGTGAACAAGAATAATGATGATAATGAAATATTTTAGGGGTGGATTTGGGGATTTTAGAGAGTTTTTTAAAACAAATACTTAAGAATTTTACTTACTTCCTTTCTATTCTAGATTATCACTATTATGTGCAAAACAGGAACTAAAAGAAAAATTGTTTTAAATTGTGTCATTTTATTTCTTAATAATTTCTATTCCATGGATGGGAGGTGTTAGAGTTTTGAGGACAAAGTTCGAAAAATCTTATCCCACATAAGCTATTATTTTAAACTACTATTAAAATCCTAAACTAAGAGGAAAATAAACACTAACTTGGTAGAATTATGCTTTTAAACTATATTTCTCACCAATATTAACTTTACTTTTACTTTTGAAGAATTTGGTATGTAAAATTTATGGCTAGTGGGAAGCTGCTGCATAGCACAGGGAGATCAGCTCAATGTTTTGTGATGACCTAGAGGGGTGGGATAGGGATGGTGGGAGGGAGGTGCAAGAGGGAGGGGATATGGGGATATATGTATACGTATAGCTGATTCACTTTGTTGTACAGCAGAAACTAACACAACATTGTAAAGCAATTATATATACTGCAATAAAGATATAAAAAAAAAAAAGAGTTTGGTAGTACCCATTTGAGTGAGTGACATTCTGTCAAAGGTCATCCAAACACAATTTTTACTTAACACAGATTTCATTAATTGAAACAGTATTATAACTGTCTAAAATCAAAAAGGAAAAACATCACAGATTTTTATAATATATCATATGGAAAATACAGTAACTCTTGAACCACAGTAAATCTTGGGGAAGGTAGCAGATTATTTTGTCTTCTTGCCCTACTTTATCACTAATTTCCAATCACACAGCATGTGTTTACAATAACCCAAAGTCTTGTAATAATCCTATTGTTACTTTAAATCCTTTAACCTAAATCAGACATGGAATTTTTTAGCCACTAATAATACCATTGCAAGCCAAATATTGATCATATTTTTTAAATGACTGTTACATTATATATGGAAACATAAAAGATAGAAATGTAAAAGATATATTTTTATTTTATTTTACAGACTTATATAGCACTTACTATGTGTAAGCATCTGAGCACCTTCCAAATACTAACTGGATTAATTTTAGGATATTAAAGCAAATTTTGAAGAAGATAAATTATTTGAGATAATCAGAAAGCCCCATAGTAAGTTAATGACAGGGGATATTAACAGGTGGGCAGGTCAAATATATCAATAGCTAATTACAATAGACTTGTGTCTTCCTCTACAGTGTCTTCAAGCAGTGCAAGCAAATATGCCTCATATTTCAATATTTTTCTTCAAATTTCTGTCTCTGTTGACTGGTTCCCTTACTAGTAAATTTCACCAATCTTTGTACTCAAATGGGGGCATTAGGTAAGGAACAGACTCTGTCTTTTACTACATAGGTAACCCAGCTGACTTCAGTCTTAGTATTTGTGAATACCATACTAGAAGAGTTTTGTTCTTCATGTAATTCAGAGCCCAGGGGAATGCCTGGCCCATAGTCTATTCTTAACATATGCTAATCCAATCAATGAAACAGGTTTTCCCCCATGTAACTGGATTATCTCTTCAGTAAAGGGATTCCTTGAAATTGGTGAAAGTCTTTTTGAAAAGTGAAATTTCTTTTTTTCTCCACTAGATTGCCAACTAGGTTGGCAAGAAACAGGTCAAGAAATAAGTTATGCTTCTGTCTCTTCACCATTTGAAATAAAATTATTTTTAGGTTTTCTTAAACTTATTTATATTTATTGTGAATAGTAGCTACCCCAAATTATTAATCTACTTTTGCAAAATAAAAGAGACTGTCTTGAGTCTCTACTTTTCTGGGGACTAAATAGCTATTGAAGTTATGAAATAGTATCCATTACTTTGTTCTGTAGTGGTCTTTTGAAGCAAACTTATAATACTCATTTTTCTTAGACGTAAAAATTATTTTTAAATAATTGCATTAAGTAATTAAGTAGCCTCTTTTGTCCAACAATTTATTTATTTCCATTTTCTCTTATTTTCATTTTCTTTTATTCTTTTTCATTACTAAATCCATTCAGATTTAAAATTCTCTATTACATTTATAGCTACATAAATACTGTGGAATGGACTGGCATTCCTTTGACAGCCTTCTCTTAAAAGTCTTTTCTTGTTCAAATTGGCAAATCAAATTGGCAAAGACCTTTGACCTCCAGTGATTCTGGGTAGGAACTGTAATGAGGGAAACAATAAAATTAAGATACCAGTCCAAATGTTGGGAGCAGAAGTCCCAGCCAAAAAGGAATCAAGACAAAGAGCTCTGTTTTACCATTCTGTGCCTTGGGAAATCACCAAACAGACCAAGCTCAGTGTTTATCAACAAAAAACTAAGATGGGATCAAAGCATAAGCTGGGTGATATCATTGCGTAAAACTGACTTTGAGGACTTCCCTGGTGGCACAGTGGTTAAGAATCCACCTGCCAGTGCAGGGGACAGGGGTTCGAGCCCTGGTCCGGGAAGATCCCACATGCCATGGAGCAACTAAGTCTGTGTGCCACAACTACTGACACTTGCGCACCTAGAGCCCATGCTCCGCAACAAGAGAAGCCACTGCAATGAGAAGCCCAAGCACCGCAGCGAAGAGTAGTCCCCGCTCTCCACAACTAGGGAGAGCCCATGAGCAGCAATGAAGACCCAATGCAGCCAAAAATAAATAAATTAATTAATTTATTTAAAAATAACTGACTTTGAAAGAAAGAGGCAAAGGGGAAAGGGTAGAAGAAGGAGAAAGGGTAAAAAGATAGCATATCCCCTGTCAGTATATTCTCTTTGACTTGAAAAATTCAAGAAAGTCACAACTATATGGACCTTCTTGGGGAATGTGTTAGTATGTATAATAGAGTTTTCCAGATAAAGGAAAAATAAATAGGCAAATAAGTTGGATTTGAATGTGAACTAAGAATAAATAGGTTCTACATGAAGGCATCAGGGAGTTTCCTAAGAATAAAACTCCATGTGCTTTTGATAGATTTTGTGACAAATTTTAGCTTCTCAAAATTCTATAGGCATAGTTACTGGCTGTTTTCATTTGCTTGGTGGGTAACGTCACCAAAACGTGCTTTATGGTATGGAGAGAAGTTATAGTGTTAGGCTTCGAATCACACTATTCCTTAGATAATAGTTCTTTAATGCCAGTTCAGAAGCTGGATTTGTCAAATCACACTGAGAAAAAATGATACAGTATCTTAACTTCCATTAATAGTGTAATGCTTTAAGACAGCTCTAAAATCAAATGTAGATTCAAACCCTTGCTCCACCACTTACTATGTGATCTTAGGCAAGTAAAACTTAAACTCCCTGTCCTTCACCTTCCTCACTTGGCATTAACAATTGTCCCTGCTACACATGGTTGTGTGAGAATTAAGTGACTTTTGACACAATAAAATGATTGGTACAATGCCTGGCACATACAAGTGTTCATAGTAAGTATATAATTATTATTAATTAAAACATTATTATTATATAAAATGATTAGAATATAATTTTATGAAATTTAGTAACAAACAGTAATAATAAAGAAAATCAGTAATAAATAATGTTTACTAAGTACAAAGACCCAAGCTGAAGGCTTTTTAAGTAAAAAAAAAGACAAACTATAAATTATGTAAAATTCTTAGGTCCAAATATCTTTAAGGACACAAATATTAAATTAATGTGCTTTTACAAGGTAGATAGAAAACTAAACACTGCATCACTTAGTGATAACCCTAACCCTTAACTTACATGGAACCTGGCAGCAGAATATATACATATATTTTCTCCTAGAATTCATCTGTCGTCATTACTTCTTTGTTTATCCTATAGATTATATCAAATCTGAATCTCTAAAATGGAAGGAGCCAAAAGGCAAAGTTTGGAGGAAGACTCTGAAGGACAGGCCACACACACAGGTAAGCAAAGTTAAAAGAAAAAAATAATTATAAAATTAAAATTAGATCTGTAGATCTCTAATGTTCTTATTGCCACTATTCAGTATGAAATTTAAGTAATACCTTTGAATGGGTTGATGGAATCATCTAAAAAATATTTGACTGGATAAATTAATGTGAAATCAAATACTTTTAGAACAGTTTTAATTAGATGTCGATTTGAGTTTGAATGAATTCATATGAGTACTAAATAAAAATGCATGAAAACTAATTTCATAGTGGCAGTGTTTGGAATACCTTCTAAGTATGACACAAAACCAAGAAACCATAAAGGAAGATTGATAAATTCAGCTATAGAAATGAGGAAAGGAAGGAAGGAAGGAAGAAAGGGAGGGAGGAAGGGAGGAAGGAAAGTGGGGAAGCAAATGTCTGCTATCTGGTAAAAGTCACCAGGAGCAAAATCCAAAAAAAAATTAACAAATTGAGGAAAAACATTTGCAACTAACTGACAAAGGGTGAATTTCCTAATATATACTAAAATTTCTACAAATCAATAAGAATAAAACCAACAACCAAACGGAGAAATGGGCAAAATATAGAATAGACTATTTAGAAAAAAAATTTTATAGGCACTTACAAAGTTAGAACTATATAGTGAAATACATTTTTTTCACATGGTTTGTAAAAGTAAAAAAGTTTAATATCACACTTTGGAAAGGCATATTCATACATTACTGGTAGCAGTGTAAATTGGTACAACCTCTTTAAAGGTAGTTTAGCAATACTAAATTAGAAATATATATGCTTTTTGACCAAGCAATTTTACTACCATTACCTATATGTAGACCTGCACAGAGAGGAAAAAAGATGTATGTGCAGGATTCTTCACTCAGAATCATATGTCAGAGAAAAAATGTGGAGCAACCATTTACATCAATAAGAAACTAAGTAAATTAATATCTACACAGTAGAATACCATGCCGCCATTTTTTAAAAAGGATGTTTATGTATATATGTGAAAAAAATCTCTAAGATATATTATGAAGTAAAAAAAGAAAAGTGAACAGAAGTGTGCATAATATACTACCATTTGTAAAAAAAGAGGAAAAAAAGGGATTCTCTTTTCTTCACACATAAACGCATGCTATACACATGCATATTTTGTATATGCAGAAGACACATCTGGAAAACGAAGACTACACAAGTAAAAAAACATCGATTGTCTGAACATAATTAATATAAATAAATTTATATTAAAATTGTATATTATTATTATATAAATAAAAATTATTAGGAAATATGTGGGAGAGAGAATACATCTACATACATAATACAATATTAAAATATGGATATGGCTAAGTTTTAGTGAAGGATATTTAAAACTCCATATTTTCAATAATTTAGACCTTCTTCCAAACACTGTTATTATTTATCAGGGCAACTGAACATCAGAACTTCAGTTGGATCATCTTTGATTTAATTAATATTCTTAAATCTGAAAATTCCATCTTTTCTATATTTGTAAAAAGATTCTTAGGATCTTAGGAGGAATTGAATGGTTATATAATAAATTTCTTAATGCCATTTTAGTTTTAATTGAAGTCAGGCCTCCCTCTTACTGGTTGTCTTTTAAGTGCTATTGTCATTATTGTTCTCTGGATATTGATAACATTTCAATCTGTTTCCCCCCAAATCCTAGTTTCCTTTGTTAATAGTATGCTTCCAATTTTAGTTTATTGCTGAAGTTTCTTTCTTATTTAATGACAGTACTATTTTTCTAAAATTCTAGTTTCCTCTCTATACTCTAATTTTTTAATACCTTTCCCACAATTTTTTCCAATAGCTCAAAGTGCATAATTTGTATTTTCATTAACACAGATGTTATAGAAAGATTCTTAGTCAAAACCCACTTAACAAGATTAATGTGGGAGAACATTTCTATGAGCAAGGCATTCAGAAATTTCTAGCCCAAATAAGATAATTTTTCTGATATAGAAGATAGCAAGTCTATTCCCATGGCAATACTTATACAAATATCAATTGTGTAAATAGTCCTTTTGAAAGTAAAAAGGAAAACAATTTGTTTTAAATTTTATTCCAGGACCCAAAGGAGTAATAAATGATTGGAGAAAGTTTAAATTGGAGAGTGAAGATAGTAATTCATTCCCACCCAGCAAGAAGGAGATTCTCAGACAAATGTCTTCTCCTCAGAGTAGAGATGACAAAGACTCAAAAGAAAGATTCAGCAGAAAGGTAAGATAAGAAGAAATCAAAAATAATCTACAGGGTGTTTTTATTATAGTATTGTTTGTATTAGCAAAAATAAAAGGAAATGCAGTAAACGCCTATGCCTATAAAGTCATCCCATACTAAGAAATACATGGCAACTGTTAAAAGAATGAGTTACAAATACATGAGTTGACTTAGAGGTAGTTCTACAACATGAGAAAGCAAGATACAGAGAATTTTAAGTTATATGATCTCATTCTCTAGAGCAATGGAAAACAAACGAACACTGTATATGTGTTTATGCTTCTATGATTATATGAGCATGTATGTAGAAAAGTATGGAAAGACACTCACCAAATTGACAATATTGGTTAATTGGAAGGGTGAGATTGGTTGACAGTTCTCAACCTCCTTTCCAAGGAGGAGGAAGAAGGTAAGCAGAATAAGCCACACTATGAAAAAAATATATCCATGATTTTTTTAAGAGCAGCATTTTAAAAAATTCTCACTTATTTCTTATTATATAATGTGTATGTCATACATACATAAAAAAGCGAAACATGAAAAGATGATCTCTAAAATCTTGATGGAGATTATCTTAGAGTATCAGAGTGGTAAAATTTCAGTATTTATTACTTCCTTCCTTTAGCTTTTAGTTCAGTTTTGAATCTTTATAATTAGCACATATTATTTATATAAAAACAACAGCAATACTAAAGAAATACTAAAAGAAACCATAAGGTGATTTTCATTGTGGGGAAAAATCACTTTCATGGTTTATTTATCTCCAAACCAGCATATATGAGTTGTTGTATATTGATTGCTGTATACTGATTCTCAACAGACAGTCTGTGCATCAGAAATATTCTTGGTTCTAGGCTTCTGGCCATTGTAAAAAATCTTCAAATCTAAGATCTCATTTTCAGGGACTTCCCTGGTGGTCCAATGGGTAAGACTGTGCTCCCAATGCAGGGGGCCTGGGTTCAGGGAACTAGATCCCACATGCATGTTGCAACTAAGAGTCTGCATGCTGCAACTAAGAAGTGCTCATGCTGCAACTAAAACCTGGAGCAGCCAAAAAAAAAAAAATTAATGCAATAAAATGTTTGTGAGGGAAGTGGAAAAAAAAAAAGATCTCGTTTTCAGATTTTGGTTCCTTCACTGAGTCACTATGTGATGTGGATGAGACAATTAAATTTTCCTATCTGAGGAACTATAACAATACCTCCTCTGCTTGTTTTAAAGGGATGTGAAGAGAAAATAAATGAGAACGTATTTTGAAACACGTAAAATGCTATACAAATGTGAGACACTATAATGATTAAAAATATTGTATTAAGGTTAAGCTTTAGAAATGTATCTGAATGCCTAAATATCTATTTGCCTGAAGATGTGAATGGAACAAGTTCTCATAAGAATGCTCAAATGCATATGTAAATCAGTATTTTGTGGTTCAGCCTGTTAAATTAGCAGAACTATGGTAGCAACTTAAAAATTATATAAAACATTTAACAATGTTTAGGATTAAAACAAATTAAGTTGGAACAATAATTTTAAAGCAGAAAACAATAAGAAGAAGAATGAGGACATTAGAAAAACAAATATAGGAGGAAGAAACAAGAGAAGGAAATAATGAGAGCACCAAATACTTCTACTTAATCTCAGTATCTTCTGTAAAAAAATTAACTGATAGGTTTACTGTGAAGATTAAGAAAAATAATCTATGTAAATTGTCTAAGACATAGTAGATTTTCCATAAATTTGGGAGTCATCCAACTTCCCTGGCTCTGGGCTGCTCCACATCTCTTAGTCACACTATGTCCCATCATCACTCCTTTATATCTTCTGTGTGTGTGTGTGTGTGTGTGTGTGTGTGTGTGTGTGTGAAGGGAAAGGGTGTTTAACATTCTATTGACTAAGTTAATAATGACATAGCTATTAAGAAAGGCTCTGCAGGTAATTTTATATTCCAGCTTCAGTGAAAAGTAGCTGTCTTGGAAGATGGAAGTTAGGTCTTTTCTCATTTTAGCCTAAACCAGTGCATATGAATCACCTAGAGGGCTTGTTTAAACATGTCTCACTCAGCCTCACACTTACAGAGTCTGATTCAGTAGATCTGGGGTGGCATCCCCAAATTTGCATTTCCCAGAACTTCTCAGGTAATGGTGATGCTGCTGGTCTTTTGGTTAATCTGGTGAACTCCAAATAGTAGTAAAAGCTGTCTTTCTTAAATTCCATCCTACATGTTCCAAAAAAATTAGTAAGTGATAAGAAAAAATCTTTTTCACAATTTTTCTGGAGGAGACAATAATGTCCAAAGGCATTTGCTGGAAACACATTTAAGTGCGTGTACATGCACTTGTGCATGCATGCGCATGTGTATACACTTTTATGAAAGTCACTCTAGAGTAGACCTTGCTGGATTTTTTTCACCCAAAGTGGCACATTTCATGACCATCTCATAGCTCAACTATATTTAGCAATACTTATGCATGTATTTAATCATGAAATAATTACTGAACCCCTATTGTGTGCCAGACACTAAATTCTGCCCCCATACAGCATAAAAGTTAGAAAAACTAATATTAAACAATGAAACAAATAAACATATACTATAATATCAAGTAATGTTTATTGCTACAAAGAAAAATAAACCAGCATAAAGAACAGAAAGCACGGGGCAGGGACACTTTTAGGTAGAATAATAAAGAAGGTGACATTTGAACAAATGAGGTGAAGGAGAAGGCCATCTCAGGAGGTGGGGGGACAGCCAACGCAAACTCTTTAAGTTGAGAATGGGTTTGGTATTATAAGGAATATAAATTTCTGACTGAATGATCTCTATCATTTCTTTCATCTATTTCCAGATGAGCGTTCAAGAATATGAGCTAATCCACAGAGAAAAAGAAGATGAAAATTGCCTTCGTAAATACCGTAGGCAGTGTATGCAGGATATGCACCAGAAGCTGAGTTTCGGGCCTAGATATGGGTTTGTCTATGAGCTGGAATCTGGGGAGCAATTCCTGGAAACCATTGAAAAGGAGCAGAAAATAATCACAATCATTGTTCACATTTATGAAGATGGTATTAAGGGTTGTGATGCTCTAAACAGTAGCTTAATATGCCTTGCAGCCGAATACCCTACGGTCAAGTTTTGTAAAATAAAAGCTTCTAATACAGGCGCTGGGGACCGCTTTTCCTCAGATGTACTCCCCACACTGCTCGTCTACAAAGGTGGGGAACTCATAAGCAATTTCATTAGTGTTGCTGAACAGTTTGCCGAAGAATTTTTTACTGGTGATGTGGAATCTTTCCTGAATGAATATGGGTTATTACCTGAAACAGAAATGCATGTCCTAGAGCAGAGCAACACGGAAGAAGATATGGAATAAAGATTCACTATGTCAGTGTCTCATATTTCTCCTTTAAGCATTGAACACTGATTTTGGTAGTATTTATATTCCTTTAGAGAACACCAAGTGTAGCAATGGCTGTTCTAATTTGGGAAAAAAAAAAACCCAGACTGACACTAAAATTATATGATTAGCATTTCTTAGTTTTAGTTACTCAAACTGATATAATGCTTTACTTCAAAACATTGTAGTCTTCAGTAATATTTTAGTAGACAAAGAGGATATGGATAATATTGTGACAGTTTTCAAAAATCCCTTTCAAGTTATATGTTGGCTTTTTTACTCCATGTTTTTTCCTCATTGTTATTACTGGGTTTTTCAAATTATATTTTTAATGTAATTTTTTTGCTTGTGTAATAATAAATTCTCATAAGAAAATACATTTCCTATTTAAAGTCTATTCTTTCTCAAATATTACATTATCAAGGCCCTAAAACATTATATAACTTAAAATACAAAAAATTATCATTCAGTAAGATATCTTATATTCCAACCAAACTAATACATTAGAAACTTAGAAACATTGTGGCACATTAAATTTGTTTTAAAAGTAATTGTTTAAAAATACAGTTTCAGAGTTTCAGAAGCTAACTTTATCTAGGAAAAAAAGCAGGGTAGAAGCAAGGTCTTTTTATTCTTTAGACAAAATAATATTTAGTGGTAATAATAATTACAACTATTATTTATTGATTGTCTTTTATGGGCCAATATTTTATATATATCATTTCTAATAACCACAATTCTGCAAGTAGATATTACTCCCATTTCATAAATGATGAAACAAATTCAGAGAAGTAGAAGTTCTACTTCCATATCTCTTGAAAACATTTGGAAAACTCTCCTCCTACACAAAACACATGGAAATGCAAAATAAAATATAATTTGAAAAATGTTTTTAAACACACGAATGAGCTGAAGAGCAAGATAAAAGAAATTTCTAGGTGTCTGAATCGGAGTGGAAAATGACAGCGAATGAGAGCCAAAGTGATATAGCTTATCTTTGAAGACATGGTGCTTGATAAGTAACCAAGTGTGGGTTCTCAGAGACAAGTGTGCTTAAAACAGGTTTGCACATTTTCCTCTGGTGAACCAATGTTGACACCAGACATTTGTCACAAATTCTAGTCTCCATTCTCCTAAACGACTATTTTATGGCTTCTCTTCTTTCCTTAAAACATTTTTACCCCATGCCAAACACTTCACCTTGCCCATATTTCATTGAGAAAACAGAAATTATCAGATGAGCCCTACCTCACCTTTCCATTACCAATCTAAAATATGCACCTGCATGTAAACACGGTTTCCATTAATGTTAAAATGGAAGAAGCTCATGCAGCTCAGCCCGACTGATCAAACTGTGCTATGGATCCTATGCTCACCCACACAGTAATTTTATTCCTGAAATTATTTCCCCTCTATCTGCATCATCTATTTCTCACTTTCTCTATGCTGTATTATTCATATTGGCTTACAAATGAGTTTTTAAATTGTCCACTATTTAAAATATGCCCCTTATAATTTAAAATTTCCAGCTATTCTTCACTTCTCTGCTTCCCTTTAAAATCACATCTCTTGGGGGACTTCCTGGTGGTCCAGTGGTAAAGAATCCGCCTCCCAATGCAGGGGACAAGGGTTCGATCCCTGGTTGGGGAACTAAGATCCCACATGCCACGGGGCAACTAAGCACACGCGCCACAACTACTGAGCTCTCGCGCCTCAACGAGAGAGCCCACGTGCCGCAAGCTACAGAGCTCATGCACTCTGGAGTCTGCGCCACAAGAGAAGGGAAAACCCGCAGGCCACAACTAGACAGAAGCCCGCGCACCACAACAAAGAGCCCGCGCGCTGCAACGAAGATCCTGTGTGTCGCGACTAAGACCCAACAGAGCCAAAAATAATAAATAAGTGAATAAAATAAATATTTTTAAAAATAAAGTCACGTCTCTTGATAGAAGTGTCTAAAGTCATCATCTTTATTCCTCATTTCTAATTTTTTTCACCCCACTCCAATCAGGCCTTTGTCCCAAGCACTCTAATTACAGTTGTAATCACCTTGTCAAACTTAAGTTTATTCCTTATAAGTCTTATTGTAACAGGGAAGGACAAATCTGACTCCATATTGGATCTATTTCTTTTACTTTAACCTTTGTATTATACTGTTTTTGTTGCAAGTTAATCACTAAAATAATGTTGCTTATAGCCTGAAATACACAGGATAGCCCATTCTCAAGGTGTTGACCTTTAAAGGTATAACATTTTTCCATTCATCTAGAGATATAAAGTTGCAGAATTGAGTATAACATTTGTCTTGTTGGAGGTTTATAGGAACACTGTGACCAGACTTACATGGACAGATGCAAGAACAAAGGATTATGGCACCAAGAAGTTTGCAACAATCTACCACACCCCTTCCCCTTTTAGTATAAAACAAACCTGAATTCTAACTCAGGTGAGATGGTTCTTTGGGACATTAGTCCACCATCTTGGTCTGCTGGTTTTCTGAATAAAGTTGCTATTCCTTGTCCCAACAACTCATCTCTCGATTTATTGGCCTGTTGTACAG
Source organism: Balaenoptera physalus (assembly GCF_965194825.1). Taxonomy (NCBI): domain Eukaryota; kingdom Metazoa; phylum Chordata; class Mammalia; order Artiodactyla; family Balaenopteridae; genus Balaenoptera; species Balaenoptera physalus. The sequence goes on from NC_138882.1 coordinate 45,031,032, forward strand.
TGAAGAGTATGAGTTTAGACTCAGCATTATTCCTTATTTTATTCTATCTCCTATAAGCATGTGTCAGAGCTGACCACCTCCCCTATTTTTAAGTCACTTTTTTGGCTTCTTTGAACACATCCTGCTTCTATCCTACTGACTATTCTTCTAAGTCTCCTTCTCTAAGTTCTCTAAACATTCACCCTAGGTAACTCCCTCCTGTCTATAGTCTTAAATACCATTTATATTCAGACTGCTTTCAAACTCACATTTCCAGCTCTACCTCTCTCCTAGACCCCAAAATCCTATGTCTCAACTGGAGGAAGGGAAGAAAAAAGGAAAAGAAGAATGTGAAAGAAAAAGAAGGTCTGCAATTATACTAGATATTGGTGATTCAAATATGGGTGAGATAGAATTCCTAACTGTGACCAGCTTACATTGACCAGTCCTTAACATGTAGTTACTGCAATAGGTAGTTTCTGCTTATGAATCCAAAATTCCACCTTCTATTCCTCTTTATCAATTGGGAAAGGCATTTTAAATACCCTATGGCCTATTTCTAAATTGATGAATGCTAGGAGGGAGACTGAAGGGTAATTATATATAAAATGAGGCGATTTTAAAAAGAGTTCCACATGTTTTCTCCTATTGAGTAACTGCTAATGAATTTATTAATCCCTTACAGTGTTCTCTGTTAGGGAATTACTGGACTTAAAAACCATAGCAAAGAACAGGATCCTTATATGTGATATTTATCATTTAAAAACTCCTTAGTGGAACTGGTCTTTTAGGGTGATATTAATTCCATGGACTGGAAGTAAATACTTAAAAAGATGATCACAAGGCAGTGGGGAAGGATAGTCAAACATGTATCTCCAAAGAGAACAATATTTTAAGATTAAAGTATAAGTTCTTTTCAATCACCAGTCATTATTAACTGCAGTGTAGTGTAGCTTTGTAGGGCAGAGGGGAGAAAAGCATCACTTAATGGTGAAAGAAGTCTCTCATCTATAGAAAAGAATAAAAATGAGTGCTTTGAAAGATTCCTGTTTAATGAAAGCTTTACTCTTGTAAGAAATGACCCACTGTGCATTAATTTAAAATAGAGAGCTAGCAAGCTTAAGCAGGACTAAACTCTGGAATGTATTTAACCCATAATTGTCAAAACAAAAGTAACTAGGTGGCACCTATGTAAAGGGAGTAGTGATGATAGCAACCATTCTCAAAATAAGCACTCAGTGACTAATAGATGCCAGAGTGAAGCTTTGATGGTAACACTCATCAGGAAGAGTCGGAAAAAGGCAGGATTTGACTAGAATATTTGAAGCCCGCTGCTGCAGAAATCCTGGACTACAAACTCCCCTCATGTAAACACTTAATCTGCTGTGATATTTGGCAGGAGGAGAGGAAGAGATAATTTTTGTCTCAGCAAAAGAATGAAGTTTTAGATGTAGAGATTTAAAATGTCATAACATGTCTCATAACAAACCACCCAAATAATAACTGGAATAGACTTGAAAGAAAAGCCAAGAGTGTTAGTTGAAAAGTAATATAAATATAATAGGAAAATCTGTAGGAAACAGCAAAATTATCTTGGAAAGTGAGAAGATTTTTCATTAGTTTACAATATTTATTGATAAGCTGCAATGTGCCATGCAATGTCCTGATCTTAGGGAGCTCAAGGTAAAGAAAACAGACATTTAAGCAAGCAGATGATAAATGCATCTACACTGGTATCTAAATCTATGTCTATATTAGTAGTGGTAGTTAATATCCTGAGCACCAGTGCCAGACTTCCTAGGTTTGAATCTACTCACTAATTTTGTGATCTTAGGCAAGTTAGTTAACCTCTCTATACCTGTTTCTTCATCTGTAAAATAAGAATAATAATAGCACATTTTGGAAAAAATGAGTAAATCGTGTAAACTACTTAGAACAGCACCTGTCACATAATAAACAATACCCAATGTTATTATTACCGTTATAATTACTAACAGTTATATATGAAGTAAAATGGTAATATAGTACATAAATATAAGATCTTAAAGATATGCTTACATAAATAGAGGCTCATTTATGAAGAAGTTTGAATGCGATTATCTATCCCAAACACATCACTCACATTCCTCTATATAAGGAACTTATTTTTAAAATCTATATATTTGAATTGAAAGAGAAAGATCCTTAAAAAAACCTGCCATTTCAAATTGACTGTAGATACCACAATAAATACAAATTAAATTAGTTCTGAAAACAGAAGTGCCAAACAAACATTAGCATACAAATAAGAAAGAAATCTACAGAATTTTGAGGAGTTTTATACTGACTTTATTGCAGAATATAATTACGATCATATACCTAGCTGCTCAAATATATCTAGTAAGCTATTATCTTATAATGAAAATTTGATGTGTTTTTCTTTGTTCTTTTTTTCAAATACTCTACAAATATTTGAGTATCTAATACATGCATAGAATTATGTTAGATAATAGAGGGTGGTAATTAAAATGGGTAAGATATAGTCATATCAGGACTTGCAATTAGGAGCACACATTTCTGAAATTTAAAAAGATAGGGATTTATTTTTATTTTGTTTATTACTGTCTAAGGTCTTATATTCTGGAATCCAGCTGATATAGAATTTCAGTGAAGAAATTGTCATCCACTCATGCCTCTCTGATTAGCTAACACACTGTCATATCTATTCAGTTCCTCCCTTACTTTCACTACTCTTTTAAAAATCTTCAATTTCAATATACCATTCTCTGATGATAGGCATCTACCCCTCAAGCTCTCTCAGCCCTTTACTCCCAATGCACATTCTTTAAGACCTCAAATTTCTCAACCTTGTCTTTTTAACACTATCTCCATTTTCATGGTTTCTGTCCTTCCCATGTAGCTTAGACACTTGGCAGATGACATCAACCACCTTCCTGTTAGCACACTCCGTATTTCATCCTCTTATTCTTCCAAAGCACTTCTCTTTTAAATCCCCAAATTTCTGGACATTTCAACTACAGTCCATAGCTTATCCAGCAAACAATTCCCTCTTCCATTTCCCACAGCCACCATTTCATCCTTTATCATTCCCTGTCAGTCTTCCTCTCACAAATCCTTCCCCCTCTGAAAAAAATGACATTGCCTTCAACATCACAGAAGAAACTGAGCCTCCTCAGCAAGAAGTTCCCTAATTATTTACCCCACATATATTAATCCTCTATTCACCATTTCATTGTTCTCAAAGATGTCTCTCTGTACAAGGCTAATCCTGCCATCTGTGATTTTAATCAGATTATATCACATTCAAATTTCACAACTTTTTTGCTTATATTATACAATTTTTCTTCTCCTTCTATATTAACTTCTTATTCACAACCTAAAATTAAGTCTACATCTCTCATTAAAATTTTTTTCTCTAGTTCTTCAGAATTCTCACTAGCTATGATGCTCTCTAGCATTCTCCTTCCCTTCACTGCCACACTCTTGAAAAAAAAATCCATGTCCTTAATATTTTTCTTTCTTTCTTTCCATTTACTTCACCTCTCTTCCTCAACCACTCCACTAAAAGTGATTCTAACAAAGATCAACAATGACCTCTGTGTCAGGCAGGTTTCTGGCAAGAAACAGCACAAACAGAAAAGGTATGATTGAAGGGAATATAATGAAGAGACTGTGTATACAAGAATGTGGGCAGGAAACTAACAGGGGATGGTAAAGCACCACAGGGCTAGCAACAGGTGAAAGTGACTACTACCCCCAGGCCTTGAGGAAACCAGAGAGACATAGTTATAGGAAAGTGCTGCCCAACAGGAGCTTTAGTTGTTGGGAGAGAACACTGCCCCTGCCAATCTATGACCTAGGAGGGAGAGAGATATCAAAATAAATAACAGGAGTTATCTCTCTTTCTGTTCTCTTATCTCTCTTCAGTGCCTCCCATTGTCCAAACCCAACCAGAAGCCAGAGGGCAAAAGAACATTGTTGATGTGTATTAGGTTAACTTTCCCTGGGCACAAAGCAGGTTGGAGAAGGATAGAAAGTCGTTCTTAAGGGGCAAATGGGGGATATAAAACACAGCCACCTAGCACCAAACACACTAGACTCTACAATCCTCATCTTGATTTTTGGCTTCATTGAATGCTGGTGTCCACTCTCAAATTCAAATCCTTTCCTCCCAGGTTAACACCCCTCTTACAACAATGGACAAATCATCCAGCCAGAAAATCAATTAGAGAACACTGGCCTTAAATGACACATTAGACTAATGGACTTAATAGATATATATAGAATATGCCATTCAAAGCAGCAGAATACACATTCTCTTCAAGTACTCATGGGATATTCTCCAGGATATATCACATGCTAGGCCACAAAACAAGTCATGGTACATTTTTAAAAAGTGAAATCATATCAAGTATCTTTTCTGAGCATATATCTATGAGACTAGAAATCAACTACAAGAAAAAAACTTCAAAAACCACAAACACGTGGAGGCTAAATAATATGCTACTAAACAATCAATAGATTGTTGAAGAAATCAAAGAAGAATTTTAAAAATACCTGGAGACAAATGAAAACATAAATACAACAATCAAAAATCTATGGGACAGGGCTTCCCTGGTGGCACAGTGGTTGAGAATCTGCCTGCCAATGCAGGGGACACGGGTTCGAGCCCTGGTCTGGGAAGATCCCACATGCTGCGGAGCAGCTGGGCCCGTGAGCCACAATTACTGAGCCTGCGTGTCTGGAGCCTGTGCTCCGCAACAAGAGAGGCCATGATAGTGAGAGGCCCGCGCACCGCGATGAAGAGTGGCCCCCGTTTGCCACAACTAGAGAAAGCCCTCGCACAGAAACGAAGACCCAACACAGCCATAAATAAATAAATTAATTAATTTTTTTTAAAAAATTAAAAAAATCTATGGGACAAAGCAAAAGCAGTTCTAAGAGGGAAGTTTATGGTGACACATGCTTACCTCAGGAAACAAGAAAAATCTCAAATAACAACCTAACCTTACATCTAAAGGAACTAGCAAAAGAAAAACAAACAAAACCCTAAGTTGGTAGAAGTCAAGAAATAATAAAGAATCAGAACAGGAATAAATAAAATAGAGACTAAAAGAACAATAGAAAAGATCAATGAAACTAAGAGCTGGCTCTTATAATAAACAAAATTGATAAACCCCTAGCCAGACTCATCAAGGAAAAAACAGAGAGGACCAAAATCAGTAAAATCAGAAATGAAAAAGGAGAAGTTAGAATGGAAACCACAGAAATACAAAGGATCATAGGAGACTACTATGAGCAACTATATGCCAATAAAATGGACATCCTAGAAGAAATGGAAAAATTCCTAGAAATGTACAATCTCCCAAGACTGAACCAGGAAGAAATAGAAGATATGAACAGAACAATTACCAGTAATGAAATTGAATCAGTAATTTAAAAACTCCCAACAAACGAAAGTCTAGGACCATATGGCTTCACAGATGAATTCTACCAAACCATTCTAAAAAATTTCAGGGGAAGGAACACTTCTGAACTCACCCTATGAAGCTATCAACCTAATACCAAAACCAAACAAAGATATCACAAAGAAAATCACAGGCCAATATCACTGATGAACATAGATGCAAAACTCCTCAACAAAATATTACAAACTGAATCCAATAAGACATTAAAAGGATCATAAAACTTGACCAAGTGGGATTTACTCCAATGATGAAAGGATGCTTCAGGGCTTCCCTGGTGGCACAGTGGTTAAGAATCTGCCTGTCAATGCAGGGGACACAGGTTCGAGCCCTGGTCTGGGAAGATCCCACATGCCGTGGAGCAACTAAGCCCGTGCGCCACGACTACAGAGCCTGCACTCTAGAGCCTGTGAGCCACAACTACTGAGCCCATGTGCCACAACTACTGAAGCCTGCACACCTAGAGCCCGTGCTCTGCAACGAGAAGCTACTGCAATGAGAAGTCTGCGCACCTCAACAAAGAGTAGCCCCCACCCGCCAAAACTAGAGAAAGCCTGCATGCAACAATGAAGACCCAACACAGCCAAAAATAAATAAATAAAATAAATAAATTAAAAAAAAAGTTTTTAAAAAGAAAGGATGCTTCAATATCCACAAATTAATCAATGTGATACACCACAATAACAAATTGAAGAATAAAAACCATATAATCATTTGAATAAATGCAGAAAAAGCCTTTGGTAAAATTCAAGATCCATTTCCAAAAAGTGGGCATAGAGGGAATATACCTCAACATAATAAAACCCATATATGATAAGCCCACAACTAACCTCATATTTAATGGTGAAAAGCTGAAAGCATTTCCTCTAAGATCAGGAACAAGACAAGTGTGCTCATTCTAGTCAATTTTATTCAACATAGTATTGAAAGACCTAGCCACAACAATCAGACCAGAAAAAGAAATAAAATGAATCTAGATTGGAAAGGAAGAAGTAAAACTGTCACTGTTTGCAGATGACATGATACTGTACTTAGAAAATCCTAAAGACACCACCAAAAAACTACTAAAGCTCATCAATCAGTAAAGTTGCAGGACACAAAATTAATATACAGAAATCTGTTGCATTTCTATACACTAACAACAAAAAAAGAGAAACAACTAACAACTATCAAAAAGAGAAATTAGGAAACAATCCCATTTGCAATCACATCAAAAAGAACAAAATACCTAGGAATAAACCTACCTAAGGATGTAAAAGACCAATACTAAAAAATTAAGACACTGATGAAAGAGATTGAAGATGACACAAACAGATGTCCCATTAAAGGGGTTACTATCCAAAATATATAAACAGTCCACACAACTCAATATCCAAAAACAGAAACAAACAACCTGATTAAAAAATGGGCAGAAGACCTGAATACATATTTTTCCAAAAGAGGTATAGAGATGGCCAACAGGCACATGAAAAGATGCTCAGTATCACTAATCATCAGACAAATGCAAGTCAAAACCATAATGAGATGTTACTGCACACCTGGCAGAATGGCTATCATCAAAAAGACCACAAATAATAAATGTTGGCAACGATATGGAGAAAAGGGAACCTGCTACACTGTACACTGTTGATGGGAAGGTAAATTGGTATAGTCACTGTGGAAAACAGTATGGAGGTTCCTTAAAAATAGAACTACAATATGATTCAATAATTCCACTCCTGGTGTATACAGCCAAAGAAAATGAAAACACTAATTTGAAAAGTTATGGGCACCCCAGTGTTCATAGAAGCATTATTTACAATTACTAAGATATGGAAGCAACCTAAGTATCCATCAACATATGAATAGATAAAGAAGATTTAGATATATACAGTGAAATACTACTCAACCATAAAAGAGAATGAAGTTTTGCCATTTGCAACAACATGGATGAACCTGCAGGATATTATGCTTAGTGAAATAAGTCAGACAGAGAAAGACAAATACTACATGATATCACTTATATGTGGAATCTAAAAAATAAAACAAACAAATGAATATAACAAAAAAGAAACAAACTCACAGATACAGAGAACAAATTAGTGGTTACCAGTGGGGAAAGGGAAGAGGGGAGGAGCAAGATAGGGATATGGGATTAAGAGATACAAACCATTATGTAAAAATAGATAAGGAACAAGAATATATTGTACAGCACTGGGAATTATAGCCATTATTTTCTAATAACTTTTAATGGAGTATATTCTATAAAAAGTGTGAAACACTATGTTGTATACCTGAAACTAATGTAATATTGTAAATCAACTATACCTCAATTTAAAATTTTTTTAAATTAAAAAATACTTAACAGCAATGATTTAGTCAACTTTCAAGCGTTTGATCCCTAACTGAATGTTTGAAGCCTAAAAAGATTATAAAGACTACTATGGTATTGACACAAATTTAGGTAAAGACCTGCAGGTTTTATGAAAAAAGTTATTATTTTTTACAGCAATTTTACTTGAAAATTTATATATATATATATGTTGTTTCAATAACCCTTGTGCCTTTAGCAAGAAAATTTGAGAAGTTATTTAAGAACAACTACATTTGTCATGGGCAGCTGTTTGTATATCCTGTTATGAAAGTAAAGCACCTCACAAACAAATTAAATATTAAATTACTGAAACAAATATAAAGGCAAAAACACCATGTAAGTTGTGATTACTAAAGAATTCAAGTGAAGGCAATACTATCCATGCTATGCAATAGTAGCTTTGGAGATTCCAAATAACATAGCTAACATTTTTATAATGTGTTATAATATCTATAAGAATTTCACATACATTACCTCATTTGATTCTCACAATTCCTCTATGAGATAGGCAGAGCAATGTTTTTAATACATCCTGCTCAAGGACAGAGACAATTTTTTTCAGCTTATTTGGGGTATAATTGACAGAATTGTAAGACATCTAAAGTATACAACATGATGATTTGATATACATATACACTGTGAGAGGATCTCCCCCACCACCAATCAAGTTAACTAACACAGAGGATGGAGGAATTGAAGTGTTTGTGGTTAGTTCATTTGTCCAGGTTTATAAAGGTTCTAAGATGTAGAGTTTGAACTTAATGCCTAGTGCCTACACTATTCACATTACATCATACTCCTCACAAAGCAGTCATCAGTACAAAGAACACAGGAACAACCAAAATTGGGATTCTGTAAGATTAGAAAATATGTTTTAATATATTCAAGTCCATATGGCAATTCTACAGAAAACAAAACAAAACAAAAGTTACATGGAATCCAGACAAAGCTTCAGTAAGTCTCACAACTCCAACAACTAATGCAGTGGCCATGGTCCTGGGCAGAGAGAACAAGGTTAAGTATACACTAATCTCAGTTTTCAATTATAGGTTTTCCTTATTTGGGCAATAGCATTTAGCGAAAACATTGCATTTTATCTTTACTTGAGGTTCTCAGTTATAACGAGTGTCAAAGTCCTTATATCTTTCAGGGCTCTTTTATTTTGCCATAGTATGTAAGATAATGCTTCAAAAATTAGTTTTCACAAAACCAGGTGTTTCACCCTAGGCTATTTTATTTCTCAGAGTGTCCATCCCCACTCCCAATCCCTGAACACATACTAGTTTGATTTAATCATGGTATCTCAAAAATAATAATTCATTTTTAAACGCTGACATTTATTCATTGCTGACAACATATAATTAACTCCCCTACACTGTTCCTGTTCTAACAAATTAATGCACTTTCAACAGGCAATGATAATCACACATGAAATTCAACTGGCTAGGCAACTTGAATTACAGAGGCTTACATAACAAGCTACATAAGTCCCAAGAAGTTTAGAAGAATAAAACCATGGCTTTACAGTATATTTATCTTTTATTAAAAATACAGATGCCATTTTTGCCCATCATTTTCCTACTTTGAGTGTTTAAGGAGAAGAGGGATTTATAAATAATTTTGTTGTAGCTTTTGTTTTGGTGGGGGAATGGGAAGGAATGTTAAACCTGATTTGACTTTTCCTGAGGTGAATAGCAGTGAATTGCTATCCATTTGAAACGAGCATTATCTTCTAAGTGGCAAAGTGAACATTTAAAGTAGAAAGAGTTCCGAACATAACAATAGTAACAAAAACATAAATGATTTAAACTCACTAGTTAAAAGGCACATATTCTCAAATTAGACTTTAAAAATCAAGGTACTTGCTGTTCAAAAGAAATACATTTAAAACATAATGACACAGAAGCAAGAAGAACTACAATCCTGCAGCCTGTGGAAAGAAAACCACATTCACAAAAAGATAGACAAAATGAAAGGCAGAGGACTCTGTACCAGGTGAAGGAACAAGATAAAACCCCAGAAAAACAACTAAATGAAGTGGAGATAGGCAACCTTCCAGAAAAATAATTCAGAATAATGATAGTGAAGATAATCCAGGACCTCAGAAAAAGAATGGAGGCAAAGATAGAGAAGAGGCAAGAAATGTTTAACAAAGACCTAGAAGAATTGAAGAACAAACACCTAGAAGAATTAAGGAACAAACAAACAGAGATGAACAATACAACAACTGAAATGAAAAATACACTAGAAGGAATCAATAGCAGAATAACTGAGGCAGAAGAATGGATAAGCGACCTGGAAGACAGAATGGTGGAATTCACTGCTGTGGAACAGAATAAAGAAAAAAGAATGAAAAGAAATGAAAACAGCCTAAGAGACCTCTGGGACAACATTAAATGCAATGACATTCACATTATAGGGGTCCCAGAAGGAGAAGAGAGAGCGAAAGGACCCGAGGAAATATTTGAAGAGATTATAGTCGAAAACTTCTCTAACATGGGAAAGGAATAGCCACCCAAGTCCAGGAAGCACAGAGAGTCACAGTCAGGATAAACCCAAGGAGAAACAGGCAGAGACACATAGTAATCAAATAGGCAAAAATTAAAGACAAAGAAAAATTATTAAATTCAACAAGGGAAAAACAACAAATAACATAGAAGGGAACTCCCATAAGGTTAACAGCTGATTTCTCAGCAGAAACTCTACAAGCCAGAAGGGAGTGGCATGATATACTTAAAGTGATGAAAGGGAAGAACCTACAACCAAGATTATTCTACCTGGCAAGGATCTCATTTAGATTTGATGGAGAAATCAAAAGCTTTACAGACAAGCAAAAGCTAAGAGAATTCAGCACCACCAAACCAGCTCTACAACAAATGCTAAAGGAACTTCTCTAAGTGGGAGACACAAGAGAAGAAAAGGACCTACAAAAACAAACCCAAAACAATTAAGAAAATGGTCATAGGAACATACATATCAATAATTACCTTAAACGTGAATGGATTAAATGCCCCAACCAAAAGACATAGACTGGCTGAATGGATACAAAAACAAGACCCATATATATGCTGTCTACAAGAGACCCACTTTAGACCTAGGGACACATACAGACTTAAAGTGAGGGGATGGAAAAAGATATTCCATGCAAATGGAAATCAAAAGAAAGCTGGAGTAGCTATACTCATATCAGATAAAATAGACTTTAAAATAAAGAATGTTACAAGAGACCAGGAAGGACACTACATAATGATCCAGGGATCAATCCAAGAAGAAGATATAACAATTATAAATATATATGCACCCAACATAGGAGCACCTCAATACATAAGGCAACTGCTAACAGCTATAAAAGAGGAAATCGACAGTAACACAATCATAGTGGCGGACTTTAACACCTCACTTACACCAATGGACAGATCATCCAAAATGAAAATAAATAAGGAAACAGAAGCTTTAAATGACACAATAGACCAGATAGATTTAACTGATATATATAGGACATTCCATCCAAAAACAGCAGATTACACGTTCTTCTCAAGTGCGCACAGAACATTCTCCAGGATAGATCACATCTTGGGTCACAAATCAAGCCTCAGTAAATTTAAGAAAATTGAAATCATACCCAGCATCTCTTCTGACCACAACGTTATGAGACTAGAAATCAATTACAGGGAAAAACATGTAAAAAACACAAACACATGGAGGCTAAACAATACATTACTAAATAACCAAGAGACTACTGAAGAAATCAAAGAGAAAATCAAAAAATACCTACAGACAAATGACAATGAAAACACGATGATCCAAAAGCTATGGGATGCAACAAAAACAGTTCTAAGAGGGAAGTTTATAGCTATACAAGCTTACCTCCAGAAACAAGAAAAATCTCAAATAAACAATCTAACCTTACACCTAAAGGAACTAGAGAAAGAAGAACAAACAAAACCCAAAGTTAGCAGAAGGAAAGAAATCATAAAGATCAGAGCAGAAATAAATGAAATAGAAACAAAGAAAACAATAGCAAAGATCAATAAAACTAAAAGCTGGTTCTTTGAGAAGATAAACAAAATTGATAAACCAATAGCCAGGCTCATCAAGAAAAAGAGGGAGAAGACTCAAATCAATAAAAGTAGAAATGAAAAAGGAGAAGTTACAACGGACACCGCAGAAATACAAAGCATCCTAAGAGACTACTACAAGCAACTCTATGCCAATAAAATGGACAACCTGGAAGAAATGGACAAATTCTTAGAAAGGTATAACTTTCCAAGACTGAACCAGGAAGAAATAGAAAATATGAACAGACCAATCACAAGTAATGAAATTGAAACTGTGATTAAAAATCTTCCAACAAACAAAAGTCCAGGACCAGATGGCTTCACAGGGGAATTCTATCAAACATTTAGAGAAGAGCTAACACCCATCCTTCTCAAACTCTTCCAAAAAATTGCAGAGGAAGGAACTCTCCCAAACCCATTCTACAAGACCACCATCACCCCGATACCAAAAACAGACAAAGATATTACAAAACAAGAAAATTACAGACCAATATCACTGATGAATACAGCTGCAAAAATCCTCAACAAAATACTAGCAAACAGATTCCAACAGCAGATTAAAAGGATCATACACCATGATCAAGTGTAATTTATCCCAGGGATGCAAAGATTCTTCAATATACACAAATCAATCAATGTGATACACCATATTAAAACACTGAATAATAAAAACCATAAGATCATCTCAATAGATGCAGAAAAAGATTTTGACAAAATTCAACACTGATTTATGATAAAATCTCTCCAGAAAGTGGGCATAGAGGGAACCTACTTCAACATAATAAAGACCGTATATGACAAAACCCACAGCAAACATCATTCTCAATAGTGAAAAACTGAAAGCATTTCCTCTAAGATCAGGAACAAAACAAGGATGTCCACTCTTGCCACTCTTATTTCAACATAGTTTTGGAAGTCCTAGCCACAGCAATCAGAGAAGCAAAAGAAATAAAAGGAATACAAATTGGAAAAGAAGAAGTGAAAATGTCACTGTTTACAGATGACATGGTACTATACATATAGAATCCTAAAGATGCCACCAGAAAACTACTAGAGCAAATGAATGAATTTGGTAAAGTGGCAGAATACAAAATTAATGAACAGAAATCTCTTGCATTCCTATACATTAACAACTAAAGACCAGAAAGAGAGATTAAGGAAACAATCCCATTCACCACTGCAACAAAAAGAATAAAGTACCTAGGGATAAACCTACCTAAGAAGACAAAAGACCTGTACTCAGAAAACTATAAGACACTGATGAAAGAAATCAAAGATGACACAAACAGATGGAGAGATATACCATGTTCTTGGATTGGAAGAATCAATATTGTGAAAATGACTATACTACCCAAAGCAATCTACAGATTCAATGCAATCTCTATCAAATTAGCAATGGCATTTTTTACAGAACTAAAACAAAAAATCTTAAAATTTGTATGGAGACACAAAAGACCCCGAATAGCCAAAGCAATCTTGAGGGGAAAAAATGGAGCTGAAAGAATCAGACTCCCTGACTTCAGACTTACTACAAATCTACAGTAATCAAGACAGTATGGTACTGGCACAAAAACAGAAATATAGATAAATGGAAATCCCATTGGATTAGGATAGAAATCCCAGAGATAAACCCACGCACCTATGGTCAACTAATCTATGACAAAGGAGGCAAGGATATACAATGGAGAAAAGAAAATCTCTTCAGTAAGTGGTGCTGGGAAAACTAGACAGCTACATGTAAAGAATGAAATTAGAACACTCCCTAATACCATACACAAAAATAAACTCAAAATGGATTAAAAACCTAAATGTAAGACCAGACACTATAAAACTCTTAGAGGAAAACATAGGAAGAACACTCTTTGACATAAATCACAGCAAGATCCTTTTTGACCCACCTCCTAGAGTAATGGTAATAAAAACAAAAATAAACAAATGGGACCTAATGAGACTTAAAAGCTTTTGCACAGCAAAGGAAACTATAAACAAGAGGAAAAGACTACCCTCAGAATGGGAGAAAATATTTGCAAATGAATCAGTGAACAAAGGATTAATCTCCAAAATATATAAACAGCTCATGCAGCTCAATATTAAAAAAAACAAACAACCCAATCAAAAAATGGGCAGAAGACCTAAACAGACATTTCTCCAAAGAAGATATACAGATGGCCAAGAGGCACATGAAAAGCTGCTCAACATCACTAATTATTAGAGAAATGCAAATCAAAACTACAATGAGGGATCACCTCACACCAGTTAGAATGGGCATCATCAGAAAATTTACAAACAACAAATGCTGGAGAGGGTGTGGAGAAAAGGGAACCCACTTGCACTGTGGTGGGCATGTAAATTTATACAGCCACTATGGAGAACAGTATGGAGGTTCCTTAAAAAACTAAAAATGGAATTACCATATGACCCAGCAATCCCACTACTGGGCATATACCCAGAGAAAACCGAAATTCAAAAAAACCCATGCACCCCAATGTTCATTGCAGCACTATTTACAATAGCCAGGTCATGGTAGCAACCTAAATGCCCATCAACAGACGAATGGATAAAGAAGATGTGGTACATATATACAATGGAATATTACTCAGCCATAAAAAGGAACAAAACTGGGTCTTTTGTAGAAACGTGAATGGACCTAGAGAGTGTCATACAGAGTGAAGTAAGGGAAAACAAATATCGAATATTAATGCATATATGAGGAATCTAGAAAAATGGTACCAATGAACCGGTTTGCAAGGCAGAAATGGAGACATAGATGTAGAGAACAAACGTATGGACACCAAGGGGGATAGTGGGGTGGGGTGGGGTGGTGGTGGGATGAACTGGGAGATTGGGATTGACATATATACACTAATATGTATAAAATGGATAACTAATAGGAACCTGCTGTATAAAAAAATAAAATAAAATTCAACAAAATGGAAAAAAACATCAGGACCCAAAAGTTGGAAGTAAAATAATGGAAAAGTTATAACACGAAAATAATTTTTTAAAGCATGAATCACTAAATTAATATCAGACAAAATAAGTTTAAAGAGAAAAAGCATTATTATAGAAATGGTCATCACATAATGATAATATGGTACATTTCACCAGGAAAATCTATCAATTTTAAACTTAACACATACCTAATAAAATGTCATAAAATATACACAGTACAAATTAATAAAATACAGGGAGAGGGGGCTTCCCTGGTGGCGCAGTGGTTGAGAATCTGCCTGCCAATGCAGGGGACGTGGGTTCGAGCCCTGGTCTGGGAAGATCCCACATGCCGCGGGGCAACTGGGCCCTAAGCCACAGCTGCTGAGCTTGCGTGTCTGGAGCCTGTGCTCGGCAGCGGAGAGGCCACGACAGTGAGAGGCCTGCGCGCCGCGATGAAGAGTGGCCCCCACTCGCCGCAACTGGAGAAAGCCCTCGCACAGAAACGAAGACCCAACACAGCCAAAAATAAATAAATAAATAAATAAATTTATATTAAAAAAAAAAAAAAAAGCAAGAAGTTTAAAAAAAAAAAAAATACAGGGAGAGGAACTTCCTTGATGGTCCAGTGGCTAAGACTCCATGCTTCCAGTGCAGCAGGTGTGGGTTCAGTCCCTGGCTTGGGAACTAAGATCCCATATGGTGCAGCCAAAAAAAATTTTTTTAATTAAAAATTTTTAATAAAATAAAATGCAGGGGGAAAGTGACTAATCCACCATCAGATATTTCAGTTCAGTTCTTTCAATCTTTAATAGATCAAATAACAAAAAATTATTATCGATGTAGATATTTACCACATAATTAATAAGCTTGATCTAAGGGACATATAAAACACTGCAACCAAGAATTAGTGAATTAACCATTTTTTCCCAGCTAGCACACAAAGAAGATTTTCAAAAGTTAATAAATTATGTCACTATTAGACAGATTACATTTTAGGAAACTGAGATTAAATCTGCCATGATTCTCAACCTTGCATTCAACACAGTCAACATCCAAAGTGAAAGCTCCCCAACCTCTTCCCATTCACTACTGCTTGCCCACTCCCAACTTGCTGTTTGCCATAATACTCTACTGTACCATTATCCCCATTCACTTACACTTCCCCTCTAAAAGCAGCACACTTCCCTTTATTTTCAACCTTTTCTTTAAGCATTCCTTCTACATCTTTGCCATAAGTAAAACCTAGTTCTTAAAAGAAAGTACCCGTTCCCTTTATTGCTTTCAAGTGGTGATTGTTTATTCTTTCAAAATCCAAACAGCATTTACACTGTAGATCATTGTTCCCACTTGCTTCTGTAAAAAATCTTATGTGTTTTTTAAAAGGCTCATGCTGTTTGTCTGTATCACTTTTCCTCCATCCTTGGAATTGTCAATTAGTGATATTCTAATCACTCTTCCTCATTTATCAAAATTTTGATACTCAATTCACACAGCCTTCTCTTATGCTTCAAATTCTATTATCATGTTGGGTATTATCATTATTCTAACAGACCACCCTTCCATAATCTGGACTCTGTTCCTTGACCTCCTCATCTCTTGACCTCCAATAACCTACTTTACATCAGCCACTCACTTCATTTGCTATCATCTATGTGTTTCTTCCCAAATCACTATTCCAAGCATTCTTGTTTATGATCACAATCATGTTTCCATATTTACCTGTCAACTACATGCAGGATCTTAGTTCCCCAACCAGGGATTGAACCTGTCTGTGCCCCCTGCAGTGGAAGTGTGGAGTCTTAACCCCTGGACTGCCAGGGATGTCCCTCAACTATCAAAATTTTAAGTCTTTTATTTTTTCTCGATCTCCATGGCACTGATGCACTTACAATTCACCAGAACATTCTCTTTCTTTCTCTCTCATGGTGTTCTCTCCCTTTTCTCTTTCTTCAATTTTTTATTCAGTTTAGATTTCATAGTTCATCCTTTAAATAATATCCTTTAAATAACAGTATTGGCAGTATCTTACATTTCTTAGCCTTTCTTTGCTTTCAGCTTATCTGTTGGATGAGACCCTCAAATGCTGCTATTTACTTTTTCTATTCTTAAATCTGAGAAGTCAAAGACTACTGGGGGCAAAATAATATAAGTTCATTCATTTATTATTACTAAACTCAAATGGGGCTTTACCACTGTCTGGTAATCCTGCTATGTTTGTTTGTTCGAATTGACCTCCCATTATTTGCAACAAGTCTTTGAAGTCTTCTTTATGCTCCTCTTTCTTCACTCACAGTAGATGACCTTGCCAACTTCATAGAGATCTGAAGCCATCAGATAAAATTATCTTTAACTTTCCACTACTGAACCTATAAGCCCATATACACATGCACTAATTTTCTTCTCTCTCTGAGCTATTATATTATAGAGTTCCTTCTCTCAAGGTCAATGCTTTAGAGACTATCCCCTTCCACCTTTTCAGGAATCTTACTTTCATGTTTTCTTCTGTATAGTCATCCCTCTTGCTTCTTCATATTCAATACCTCCCTTTCATCAGTATCTTTCCCCTGAATATGTATATGCCCCACTACTATGTTTAGCAAATTACTTTCCTGAACCTCAATTTCTGAATTGTTAAAGTATGATAAAAATGAAAATACTTTGTAAACTGTAAAGCACTACATAATGAGAGTTAGTTTAATGTTAGAATTTGTTTCAACCTAAAGATAAAAGGAATTAAGTGATTTCCCAAGGTTTTGTTTCCTAATTGAAAGACCTAGGGATACAACTCAACTCTCCATTATCAACAACTATTATTTCATTTATAATTAAAATCTAGAAAATTATTTTCAGTAGTACTAACTTGAAAGCACAGAAATATTTTTTAAATGAAAATTTTTGTTTAGATATAGATATTGCAGTCAGCATCTTAGTTTATTGACATTCAGAATTTTAATCATGGGGACAGGCATCAGGCGCGTCTACAACTAAATTGGATTTGACTAAAATAGAATCTGAGCTGATTAAAGTACCTTCATCCCTATCATCAAGTTTCCCTTCACAATTCTGTAAACATAAGATCTCCTTAACAAACTGAACAAATGGATTGAAAAATCTTTTCCTAAAAAGAATATATATATATACGGGTAGGAATAAGTTAGGAGTATGGGATTAACAGATATGCACCACTATATATGAAATAGAAAAACAAAAAGGATTTACTGTATATAGCACAGGAAACTATATTCAATATCTTGTAATAACCTGGAAAATGTCCTGAAAGAGAACTATATATGTGTGTGTGTGTGTGTGTGTGCATGCATGTATAACTGAATCACTTTGCTGTATAGCTGAAACTAAAATGACATTGTAAATCAACTATATTTCAATAAGAATTTTTAAAAAACACAAATTCACGTACACACACATATGCACACACAAAAGAAAAATCTTTTCCTAAAAGGTAAGCCTTTCTAATTAAAATTTTTTGTACAGGGTTATTTTGGGATCAGAATTTAAGTAGTTCCACAGTACAGTATAAACTCTACTTTTATTTGATGGGGCTAATTATGTAAAATATTTACAAAATATTTTTACAAAGATGAAAAAATAAGGAATAATCTGATTATTGAGATAGTAATAGTTACCCAAATGTCTACTCTTCCTAACTATATGTCCTTGGATACAACATATAATAATCAATGTGTGGGGACCTTCAAGATGGCGGAGGAGTAAGACATGGAGATCACCTTCCTCCCCACAAATACATAAAAAATACATCTACATGTGGAACAACTCCTACGGAACACCTACTGAATGCTGGCAGAAGACCTCAGACTTCCCAAAAGGCAAGAAACTCCCCACGTACCTGGGTAATGCTAAAAAAAAAAAAAACCCAGACAAAAGAATAGGGATGGGACCTGCACCTCTGGGAGGGAGCTGTGAAGGAGGAAAAGTTTCCACACACTAGGAAGCCCCTTCACTGGCAGAGATGGGGTGTGGGCAGGGGGGAAGCTTCAGAGCCATGGAGGAGAGCACAGCAACAGGGGTGCAGGGGCAAAGCGGAGAGATTCCCTCACAGAGGATCGGTGCTGACCAGCACTCACTGGCCTGAGAGGCTTGTCTGCTCACCCTCTGGGGCGGGCGGGGGCTGGGAGCTGAGGCTCGGGCTTCAGATGTTGGATCCCAGGGAGAGAACTGGGGTTGGCTGTGTGAACACAGCCTGAAGAGGGCTAGTGCGCCACAGGTAGTCAGGAGGGAGTCCGGGAAAAAGTCTGGACCTGCCTCAGAGGCAAGAGACCATTGTTTCAGGATGTGCGAGGAGAGGGGATTCCTTTCCCGTCTGACCACAGAAGGCACAGCACCACCTAAACGAGCTCCAGAGACACGGCTTTCAGCTTGGACACCAGAGACAGGAATGAAACGTTAACGCTGCTGCTGCAGCCACCAAGAAGCCTGTGTGCGAGCACAGGTCACTATCCACATGCCCCACCCCTCCCCCCACCACAGGAGCCTGTGCAGCCCACCACTGCCAGGGTCCCGTGATCCAGGGACAACTTCCCCGGGAGAACACACAGCATGACTCAGGCTGTTGTAACGTCATGCTGGCCTCTGCTGCTGCAGGCACACCCTGCATTCCAATTATAACTACTGTACCCCTCCCTCCCCCTGGCATGAGTGAGCCAGAGCCCCCTAATCAGCCGCTGCTTTACCCCGTCCTGTCTGGGCAGGAACAGAAGCCTGAGGACAACCTACATGCAGAGGTGGGGCCAAAACCAAAGCTGAACGCCAGGAGCTGTGAGAACAAAGAAGAAAAAGGGAAATTTCTCCATGCAGCCTCAGGAGCAGCGGATTAAATCGCCACAATCAACCTGAGGTACCCTGCATCTGTGTAATACCTGAATAGACAACAAATCATCACAAAATTGAGGCGGTAGACTTTGGGAGCAACTGTAGACTTGGGATTTGCTGTCTGCAACTGACTTGTTTCTGATTTTTATGTTTATCTTAGTATAGTTTTTAGCACTTGTTATCATAGGTGGATTTGTTTATTGGTTTGGTTGCTCTCTTTTTTTAAATTACTTTTTTGTTTTTTTATTTTAATAAATTTTTTATTTTAATTATTTTATTTTATTCAAAAAAATTTTTTTCCTTTCTTTTTTTCTCACTTTTCTTCTGAGCTGTGTGGTTGACAGGGTCTTGGTGCTCCAGCCTAATGTCAGGCCTGAGCCTCTGAGGTGGGAGAGCTGAGTTCAGGACATTGGACCACCAAACACCTCCTAGCCCCACGTAATATCAATCGGTGAGAGCTCTCCCAGAGATCTCTGTCTCAATGCTAAGACCCAGCTCCACTCAACAACCAGCAAGCTCCAGTGCTGGATGCCCCATGCCAAACAACTAGCAGGACAGGAACACAAACCCATCCATTAGCAGAGAGGCTGCCTAAAATAATACTAAGCTCACAGACACCCCAAAACACACCACTGGGCGCAGCCCTGCCCACCAGAAAGACAAGATCCAGCCCAACACACCAGAACTCAGGCACCAGTCCCCTCCACCAGGAAGCATACACAACCCATTGACCTAAACTTACCCACTGGGGGCAGACACCAAAAACAATGAAAACTATGAACTTTCAGCCTGCAAAAAGGAGACCCAAAACACAGTAAGTTAAGCAAAATGAGAAGACAGAAATATGCAGCAGATGAAGGAGCAAGGTAAAAACCCACCAAACCAAACAAATGAAGAGGAAAGAGGCAGTCTACCTGAAAAATAATTCAGAGTAATGATAGTAAAGATGATCCAAAATCTTGGAAAGAGAATGGAGAAAACACAAGAAAGGTTTAACAAGGACCTAGAAAAACTAAAGAGCAAACGAACAATGATGAACAACACAATAAATGAAATTAAAAATTCTCTAGAAGGAATCAATAGCAGAATAACAGAGGCAGAAGAATGGATAAAGTGACCTGGAAGATAAAATAGTGGAAATAACTACAGCAGAGCAGAATAAAGAAAAAAGAATGAAAAGAATTGAGGACAGT
This sequence comes from Balaenoptera physalus, assembly GCF_965194825.1. Lineage (NCBI taxonomy): Eukaryota > Metazoa > Chordata > Mammalia > Artiodactyla > Balaenopteridae > Balaenoptera > Balaenoptera physalus. Next base: position 45,051,862 of record NC_138882.1, read on the forward strand.
CTCAGAGACATCAGGGACAAGATTAAACACACCAGCATTCAAATTTTAAGGGTCCCAGAAGAAGAAGAGAAAAAGAAATGGTCTGAGAAAATATTTGAAGGGATTATAGTTGAAAACTGCCCTATTATGGGAAAGGAAATATTCCATCAAGTCCAGGAAGCGCAGAGCCCCATACAGGATCAATCCAAGGAGAAACATGCCAACACATACTAATCAAACTATCAAAAATTAAATACAAAGAAAAAATATTAAAAGCAGCAAGGGAAAAGCAACAAATAACATACAAGGGAATCCTGATAAGGTTACCAGCTGAGCATTCAGAAGAAATTCTGCAAGCCAGAAGGGAGTAGCAGGACATATTCAGAGTGATGAAAGGGAAAAACCTACAACCAAGATTACTCTACTCAATAAGGATCTCATTCAGATTTGATGGAGAAATTAAAACCGTTACAGACAAGCAAAAGTTAAGAGAATTTAGCACCACCAAACCTGCTTTACAATAAATGCTAAAGGAACTTCTCTAGGCAGGAAACAAGAGAAGGAAAAGACCTACAAAAACTAACTCAAAACAATTTAGAAAATGGTAATAGGACCATACATATCAGTAATTACCTTAAATGTAAATGGATTAAATGCTCCAACCAAAAGACATAAACTGGCTGAATGGATAAAAAAAAAAAAAAAGACCCGTACATATGCTGTCCACAAGATACCCAATTCAGACCTAGAGACACATACAGACTGAAAGTGAGGGGATGGAAAAAGATATTCTATGCAAATGGAAATCAAAAGAAAGCTGGAGTAGCAATTCTCATATCAGACAAAATAGACTTTAAAATAAAGACTATTACAAGAGACAAAGAGGGACACTACATAATGATCAAGGGATCAAACCAAGATGAAGATACAACAATTGTAAATATTTATGCACCCAACATAGGAGCACCTCCATACATAAGGCAAATGCTAACAGCCATAAAAGGGGAAATCGACAGTAAGACAATCATAGTAGGGGATTTAACACCCCACTTTCACCAATGGACAGATCATCCAAAATGAAAATAAATAAGGAAACACAAGCTTTAAATGACATATTAAACAAGATGGACTTAATTGATATTTATAGGACATTCCATCCAAAAACAACAGAATACACTTTCTTCGCAAGTGCTCATGGAACATTCTCCAGGATAGATCATATCTTGGGTCACAAATCAAGTCTTGGTAAATTTAAGAAAACTGAAATCGTATCAAGTATCTTTTTTGACCACAATGCTATGAGACTAGATATCAATTACAGGAAAAAAAACTGTAAAAAATACAAACACAAGGAGGCTAAACAATACACTACTAAATAGCCAAGAGATCACTGAAGAAATCAAATAGGAAATCAAAATATACCTAGAAACAAATGACAATGAAAACACAATGACCCAAAACCTATGGGATGCAGCAAAAGCAGTTCTAACAGGGAAGTTTATAGCAATAAAATCCTACCTCAAGAAACAAGAAAAACCTCAAATAAACAACCTAACTTTACACGTAAAGCAATTAGGGAAAGAAGAACAAAAACACCCTGAAGTTAGCAGAAGGAAAGAAATCATAAAGATCAGATCAGAAATAAATGAAAAAGAAATGAAGGAATAAATAGCAAAGATCAATAAAAATAAAAATTGGTTCTTTGAGAAAATAAACAAAATTGATAAACCACTAGCCAGACTCATCAAGAAAAAAAGGGAGAAGACTCAAATCAACACAATTAGAAATTAAAAAGGAGAAGTAAAAACTGATCCTGCAGAAATACAAAGAATCATGAGGGATTACTAAAAGCAACTATATGTCAATTAAATGGACAACCTAGAAGAAATGGACAAATTCTTAGAAAAGCACAACCTTCTGAGACTGAACCAGGAAGAAATAGAAAATATAAACAGACTAATCACAAGCACTGAAATTGAGACTGTGATTAAAAATCTTCCAACAGCGGCGGCGGAATGGTCAGTTGAGTCTCCCAGTTGCGTCTGGGAAGAGTCGGCGTGAGGCCGTGGCATGCAGGCTTCAGGGACGGTGGAGGCGGCCGCGGCCGTCTGGGGCTCGGGACCTAAGACCCGAGCGTTGACACCACCCGCGCGCTCCGCTGAGTGCCTGGGGCCGCCGCCAAGCACAGACCATGTTCATGGTGCGCCTGACCTCCCAGCTGCTCAGGGCTGTTCCCCGGGCAGGTTGCAGTGGGCCTTGGCCTGTCTGCGGGGTGTTGGGCAGGCATGCCTGCAGGCCTCGCTACAGCATGCAACCAATAGGCCCAAGTGGGGTTGCCTCCCTTCCTGACAGGCGGGGCCACATGGAGCTTGAGGAGATGCTGGTCCCCAGGAAGATGTCTATCAGCCCCTTGGAGAGTTGGCTGACCGTTCGCTACCTCCTGCCCAGACTGGACGCTGGGGCCCCAGGGACTGTATCTCCAGCCCAAGTCTATGAGTGTCTGCCCAGCCAGGGGGGGGAAGGGGTCACGCAGGGGGGTAAGGAGGTCTGGGACGCGCCCCAGATACAGTGCAAGAACGTGCTCAAATCCGCCGGCGGAAGATGAATCATCACAAGTACCGCAAGCTGGTCAAGAGGACCCGGTTCCTGCGGCAGAAGGTCAGGGAGGGACGCCTGAAACGGAAGCAGATGAGGTTCGAGAGAGACCTGAGGTGCATCTGGTGGAAGGTGGGCCTGAAGGAAGCCCCCGCAGGCTGGCAGACCCCCAAGATCTACCTGAAGGGCAAATGAGTCTCGTGTGTCTCTCCCCCAGCCCTGTTACTGCTGATGACCCGTTGTAATAAAAATTCGGAGAACTTAGCCATCAAAAAAAAAAAAAAAAAAACTTCCAACAAACAAAAGCTCAGGATCAGATGGCTTCACAGGCAAATTCTATCAAATATTTAGAGATGAGCTACCACCTATCCTTCTCAAACTCTTCCAAAATATAGCAGAGGGAGGAACACTCCCAAACTTATTCTACAAGGCCACCAACACCCTGATACCAAAATCCAAGATGTCACAAAAAAAGAAAACTACAGACCAAAAACCATATGATAATCTCAATAGATGCAGGAAAACGTTTTGACAAAATTCAACACCCATCTATAATAAAAACTCTCCAGAAAGTAGGCATAGCGGGAACTTACCTCAACATAATAAAGGCCATACATGACAAACTCACAGCCAACATTGTTCTCAATGGTGAAAAACTGAAACCATTTTCTCTAAAATCAGCAACAAGACAAGAATGCCCACTCCCACCACTATTATTCATCATAGTTTTGAAAGTTTTAGCCACAGCAGCCAGAGAAGAAACAGAAAAGGAATCCAAATGGGAAAAGAAGAAGTAAAGCTGTCACTGTTTGCAGATGACATGATACTATACATAGAGAATCCTAAAGATGCCACCAGAAAACTACTAGAGCTAGTCAATGAATTTGGTAAAGTAGCAGGATACAAAACTAATGCACAGAAATCTCTTGCATTCCTATACACTAATGATGAAAAATCTGAAAGAGATATTAAGGAAACACTCCTATTTACCATTGCAACAAAAATAATAAAATATCTAGGAATAAACCTACCTAAAGAGACAGAAGACCTGTATGCAGAAAACTATAAGACACTGATGAAAGTAATTAAAGATGATACAAACAGATGGAGAGATATACCATGTTCTTGGATTGGAAGAATCAACATTGTGAAAATGACTATACTACCCAAAGCAATCTACAGATTCAATGCAACCCCTATCAAAATACCAATGGCATCTTTCACAGAAGTAGAACAAAAAATTTCACAATTTGCACAAAACCTAAGACTCCAAATAGCTTTGCTTTCTCAAAGCAATCTTGAGAAAGAAAAACAGAGCTGGAGGAAACAGGCTCTGTGACTTCAGACCATACTACAAAGCTACAGTAATCAAGACAGTATAGTAGTGGCACAAAAACAGAAATGTAGATCAATGGAACAGGATAGAAAGCCCAGCGTTAAACCCACACACATATGGTCATCTCATCTTTGATAATGGACGCAAGAATATACAATGGAGAAAAGACAACCTCTTAGTAAGTGGTGCTGGGAAAACTAGACAGCTACATGTAAAAGAATGAAATTAGAACACTCCCTAACACCATACACAAAAATAAACTCAAAATGGATTAAAGACCTAAATGTAAGGCCAGACACTATAAAACTCTTAGAGGAAAACATAGGAAGAACACTCTTTGACATAAATCACAGCAAGATACTTTTTGATGCACCTCCTAGAGAAAGGGAAATAAAAACAAAAATAAACAAATGGGACCTAATGAAACTTCAAAGCTTTTGCACAGCAAAGGAAACCATAAACAAGACGAAAAGACAACCCTAAAAATGGGAGAAAATATTTGCAAATTAAGAAATGGACAAAGGATTAATCTCCAAAATATACAAGCAGCTCATGCAGCTGAAAAAAAAAAAAAACCCAATCCAAAAATGGGCAGAAGATCTAAATAGACATTTCTCCAAAGAAGATATACAGATGGCCAAGAAGCACATGAAAGAATGCTCAACATCACTAATCATTAGAGAGATGCAAATCAAAACTACAATGAGGTATCACCTCACACCAGTCAGAATGGCGATCATCAAAAAAATCTACAAACACTAAATGCTGGAGAGGGTGTGGAGAAAAAGGAACCCTCTTGCACTGTTGGTGGGATGTAAATTGATACAGCCACTATGGAGAACAGTATGGAGGTTCCTTAAAAAACTAAAAATAGAACTACCATATGACCCAGCAACCCCACTACTGGGCGTATACGCTGAGAAAACCATAATTCAAAAATAGTCATGTACCACAATGTTCATTGCAGCACTATTTACAATAGCCAGGACATGGAAGCAACCTAGGTGTCCATCAACAGATGAATGTATAAAGAAGATGTGGCACATATATACAATGGAATATTACTCAGCCATAAACAGAAACAAAATTGAGTTATTTGTAGTGAGGTGGATGGACCTAGAGTCTGTCATACAGAGTGAAGTAAGTCAGAAAGACAAAAACAAATACAGTATGCTAACACATATATATGGAATCTGAAAAAAAAAAAAAAGGTTCTGATGAACCTAGGGGCAGGACAAGAATAAAGACGCAGACATAGAGAATGGACTTGAGGACACAGGGAGAGGGAAGGGTAAGCTGGGACGAAGTGAGAGAGTGGCATGGACATATATACACTACCAAATTATAAAATAGACAGCTAGTAGGAAGCAGCCGCATAGCACAGGGAGATCAGCTTGGTGCTTTGTGACCACCTAGAGGGGAATAGGGAGGGTGCGAGAGAGAGGCAAGAGGGAGGGCATATGGGGATATATGTATACATATAGCTTATTCACTTTGTTATACAGCAGCAACTAACACAACATTGTAAAGCAATTATACTCCAATAAAGGTTTTTAAAAAAAATCAATGTGTACTTCGATTGTATCCATCAAATTTGGATCCATTCAACAAATTCTTGCTCTGCTTACAACAGAAGAGTGTTGTAAAAACCCAATGAGATAATGTATGTGAAAACACTTTAGAAATGGCAAAAGCCAAGAAAAATAACTGTCATTTCTAACTCCAGTTTTTTCTCCTGTCTTTAATCAATTAATCAAAACCCATTAAAATATTACTTTACCTTCTAAGAGGTTATGAATTATATGAGAACTCATTGACTACCTTTAGTGAATATTTAATACCATATTTGATATTCCCAATATAATTACTTATTAGGTTAAAATGAGAAATCAAGAAAAATTTACTAGATATTTTGGCTAATTTATATTTAGACAAATCCTTTAGATAATGGTCAACAAACCTAACAAGCATTTTAATAGAGCTTGATGATCCCCAACAATTATGGTAATACGGTTTTGAACCAGTTGGCATTTGAGCATTATAGGAATAAGTAAAAGGGAAAGATATTTTATATTTTCACCGAAATGTCACAACAGAAAGAAGAAAGACAGAGGCATTTTAGTAAAAGGCAGACTATGGTAAATATAATATTTGGATTATGCTTTTAGGTAATAGTAATTATTTCTCTGGGAACTTCTTTAATAGTCTCCCATTTCTCCTGCATTTTTGATCATTTTTATTATTTTACTTATTTGTTTATTTATTAAGAATAAATTTATTTATTTTTATGTATTTATTTTTGGCTGAGTTGGGTCTTCGTTGCTGCGTGTGGGCTTTCTCTAGTTGCGGTGAGCGGGGTTTACTCTTTGTTGTGGTGAGCGGGCTTCTCATTGAGGTGGTTTCTCTTGTTGTGGAGCATGGGCTCTAGGCACGTGGGCTTCAGTAGTTGCGGCACGCAGGCTCTGTAGTTGTGGTGTATGGGTTTAGTTGCTCCATGGCATGTGGGATCTTCCCAGATCAGGGATCAAACCCGTGTCCCCTGCATTGGCAGGCGGATTCTCAACCACTGCACCACCAGCGAAGCCCCTTGATCATTTTTAAAGTTTGACATATACTAAAGTATATATATGTGTAGTTAGTCTTCAGTGATGAATGCCATCAACTCTTTCCCTCTCTGTATGCATGTGCTACTCCTCCCCTGAGAAATGTACTTTTTCCCCTCCCATGGAAACTAGGCTGGTCCTGTTTGCTCTGACCAACAGAATACGGAGGAATGACATTCCAGGACTTTTGAACGCTGACCTTAAGAAGTTAACAATTTCTACCTACTTCCTCTTTGAACATTGAATTTGGGGGCTCTTTTTTTGGAATTCAACCACCATGCTGTGAGAAGCCTAAGACCTATGGAGAGGTCATGTGGAGGAGAAACAGATAAACTGCCAACCATGTGGATCAGGTATTTTCGATGTCACAGTTCTTAGGTAATTGAAGCCCTGGCCAACGTCATGTGGAGCAGAAGAACCTTTCAGCTTAGCCAGTCTACTCACAAAAACATGGTAGTTTAATGCCAACAATTTTGAGGTTGTTATGAAGCCAGAGATAACCAATAGATGTTGATTGGTACCTAGAAATAGGATTCTATTGGGCCAAAACCAAAACATGTAGCTTTAACTTTGGAACTGAGAAGGAGATGGCTGTACAACCTTCAGGAAACAGTGGTGGTAGAATAACAATGAGGAAATTGTCATTAAAAGGCAACTGTTGGGTTTCCCTGGTGGCGCAGTAGTTGAGAATCTGCCTGCCAATGCAGGGGACACGGGTTCGAGCCCTGGTCTGGGAAGATCCCACGTGCCGCGGAGCGGCTGGGCCCGTGAGCCACAATAGCTGAGCCTGCGCGTCTGGAGCCTGTGCTCCGCAACGGGAGAGGCCGCGATGGTGAGAGGCCCGCACTCCGTGATGAAGAGTGGTCCCCGCTTGCTGCAACTGGAGAAAGCCCTCGCACAGAAACGAAGACCTAACACAGCCATAAATAAATAAATAAATAAATAAAAATTTTTTAAAAAAAGAAACTTGCTTTCAAAAAAAAAGGCAACTGTTGTTGTGAAAGGCAGCACTTTCACCTACAGTAATGCAAAAGGTAGAATAAACTTGTGGAAATTGCTAAGGGGAAGAAGTAACCTAATAAACTTGTGGATCTGGCTGAGGAGATTTCCAGGCAGAATACTGAAAATGCCAACTGACTTCTTCTAGCTGGCTAAGATCAAATATGAGAAGAGAGAGATGAACTAAATCAGAAACAGTTGGGTTTTGGAGAAAAATTTATAAAAAATATAAAGGACCCAGAACACCTTTTCCAGACAGCAAAAGGTTCTCAAGAAGGAAATGCCCTATGGGCAGAGATCAAATCCAGGGAATTGCTAGTGAAACAGAGCATCAGGGTAAGTTAGGATCAAGGGTGCAGCTGTAATAATCTTTAAGATTTCAGAAATATTTAAGCCAGTGCCTCATAGATCTCTTAGCTACACAAAGACTTAGAATCTTATGAGCAAAGACTGTACTCCTCTTAGCTAGACAATGGGTATCTAAGATTTTTAAGGGTATTGTCCTTCAGCACCCTCTCTGCTCAAAGTAGAAAGAGAGAGGTCCGTCTTGAACATTTGTGGGTGTGCCTTTTGTCTAATGGAATGGATAATTTGATTCATAGTAAATACATGATATTTTAAAAGGAATTACATCAGTTTAGTCTAAAAGGGAGAGACAGCTCAAAATAAAAAGATGCTTCTGGGTCTTGAACCTTTCTCAACCTGCTTCAATAGAAAGCAGGTTGAGAAAGCTACTCAGCTTCAAATATAAGCCATTTCTCATGGAAAAAGACTCAGAGTAGAGCCAAAATCTTGTATGGAAGAGCCAAGAGATGAGGACCACTCTCAAGAAGAATTAGGTTCTAACTGACATACATTCTCTGCTCGTAGAATCATGACGAATTAGACATGTGTCCCACTGGAGTTCTGAATTGCTATGGAGCATTCACTGCATTGTACCTCCAACTTTCCCTCTTTTTGAACAAGAGTGGCTATTACCTGTCTTGCCATTGTATGCTGAGTATGGGGAAGAAAACTTGGTTCTTTAGTTCATGCATCATTAGATTGAGAGCAACTGCAGTAAAGGTTGCCCATGTGTACCTGAAACCAATTTAGATGACAAAATTATGAGCCTTGAGCCTGAATCTGATGACACGAGATGAGACTTTAAGGTGTCTAGGGAGGTGGTGAATGCATTTTCCACATGTCAGGAACATGAACTGCTATAACCCGGGGTATATTATGGTAACTAATTTCCAAAGATGGCTTCCATCAAGCCCTTTTCTTCTTGCATATGCATAACCACTGAGAGGTAAAGGTTCTCCTTCCCTGTCCCCTTTGATCTAGGCTGGTCCTGTAGATTAGTTTGACCAATACAATGTAGTGAAAATGATGTTCTGAGACTTCCAAGCCAGGGCTTCAAGAGAACCCACAGCCTCTACTTTTCTCTTCTTGGAATTCTCACACTTGGGATGCTACTTCTTGGCTCCCAGCCATCATGACAGGAGGAAGTCCAGCCACCATGATAGAAGAACCACAAGACACATGGAGAGAACTGACGTGTGATAGCTTAGTTCCCAGCAAACAGCCAGCATCAACTGCCAACCATGTGAATGAGCTGTCTTGGATGTTTCAAGCCCAATCAAGTTCTTAGAAAATTGTAGCTCTAGACAACACCATGTAGAGCAGAATCAGCCAACTGATTCCTGTCAACTCAGAATTATTAGAAAAATGAAATGGTTGTTGTTTCAATTAAGTTTGGGGGTAGTTTTTTAGTAACAGACAACCAAAATAACACATATGTAAATGTCATGAAGTAAATAAAATGATCAAGAAACTCATTTCAAAAAAGAAACAAATGGAACCTAATCAAACTTACAAGCTTTTGCATAGCAAAGGAAACCATTAAAAAAATGAAAAGACAACCTACAGAATGGGAGAAGATATTTGCAAATGATGCAACCGACAAGGGCTTAATCTCCAAAACATACCAACAGCTCATACAACTCAACAAAAAAACAAACAACCCAATCAAAAAATGGGCAGACCTTAATAGTCATTTCTCCAAAGAAGACATACAGATGGCCAGTAGGCACATGAAAAGATGCTCAACATCCCTAACTATTAGAGAAATGCACATCAAAACTACAATGAGGTACTACCTCACACTGATTAGAATGGCCATCATTAAAAATTCTACAAATAACAAATGCTGGAGAGACTGTGGAGAAAAGGGAACCCTCCTACACGGTTGGTGGGAATGTAAGTTGGTGCAGCCACTATGGAAAACAGTATGAAGTTCCTCAGAAAGCTAAAAGTAGAGTTACCATATGATCCAGCAATCCCACTCCTGGGCATATACCTAGACAAAACAATAATTCAAAAAGATAGATGCACCCCTATGTTCAAAGCAGCACTACTCACAATAGCCAAGACATGGAAACAACCTAAATGTCCGACAGATGAATGGATAAAGATGTGGTATATATATACAATGGAATAATACTCAGCCATAAAAAGAAATGAAATAATGCCATTTGCAGCAACATGGATGCAACTAGAGATTATCATACTAAGTCAGTCAGAAAGAGAAAGACAAATACCACATGATATCACTTATATATGGAGTCTAAAATATGGCACAAATGAACTTATCTACAAAACAGAAGCAGACTCACAGATATAGAGAACAGATGTGGTTGCCAAGGGGCGGGGGAGAGAGAGGGATGGACTGGGAGTTTGGGGTTAGTTGATGCAAACTATTATATTTAGAATGGATAACAACAAGGTCCTACTGTATAGTACAGGGAACTATATCCAATCTCCTGGGATAAACCATAATGGAAAAGAATATAAAAAAAGAATGTATATATGTGTATAACTGAGTCACTCTGCTTTACAGCAGAAATTAGCACAGCACTGCAAATCAACTATACATCAATTAAAAAAAAAAACTCATTTCAACTCAAGAACTAAAACATCACCAATACTGTTTCATTTGTTCATTTGTTCCTTCTTGCCTTCCTATCCTGCCATCACTCACTCTGAAATCGTAACCATGAATTTTTACATGATCCTTTACTTAAAAAAAACAAAAAAAAAGTTTACACAAATATATGTATTCCAACATAATATAGTTTAGATTTGCTTGTTTTTAAGCTTTATAAAACTGCATGTAGGCTTCTAAGACTTGCTTTATTTAATCATCACTTTATTCTCAGGTCATTCTCACTGCTAAATAAAATTACAAAGCCCACAATTTATTTTTTATTCTCTTGTCAGCGAACATTTGGGTGGTTACAAACAGGGCTGCCTTGAACATTCCCACACACGTACTCTTGTGCACATATGCAAGAATTTGTCTAAGGTATGTATGTAGAAGTAGAATGGTTAGGTTTTAGAGTTCATGGATGCTTAACCTTATAAGATAATGCCAAATTGCTTTCCAAAGTTTATTAGTTTACAACCCCACCTTTAGATATCTTCTTGATGTACATCTTCTTCTTGGTATTGCATATTTCTTAATTTTGCAATCTGTCAGATGAAGTATTATTCATTGTGGTCTTAGTTGATCACTTGAAATTAAACATCTTTTCATGTGTTCCATGTGTTTAAGGGGGTGTTTAAGTCATATCCCCTTAAAATACCTGGTTTCTTTTGCTCATTTTTTTACAGGACAATGATGAACAGAAGTAGTGATAATAGGTATCCTTGTCATGTTCCTGATTTTTAATGTATGCAACTTCATCATGATGCGTTATCCTTTTTTACATAATGTTGAATTCAGTTTATCAATAATGCTTTTGACTTTCAGATCTGTGTTAATAAGTGCTATTAGTCTGTAATTTTCTTTTCTTCTACCATATGTGTCTGGTTTTAGTATCAATAAAAGTTACACAGGCCTCATAAAATGAGCTGAAGAGTATTCCCTCATTATATATTCTTTGGAAGAGTTTGTATAATATGTTGAAATAGTATGGTCCTTGAATGAGTAAAACATCTGTAAATATGAGCTAGATGTTCTTTATCAAAAATTTTAAAACTATTTTCTATTCAATACTATTAAGTTCATGTAGCTTTTCTATTTCTTCTTCAGCCAATCTAAGGAAATGGTACTTTTCTAGACCTTGGTCTATTTTGTCTGTTTTCAACTACATTAAGATGCTCCTGGTAGTCTCTTTTCATTTTCATCTCTGCTGTGGGTTAGGACCCCTTTTTCAATCTTTATATTGTTTACTTTAGCCCTGTTTTCTTCTTGTTCAAATATGGCAATTTGTTTTGTCATGAAAACAACTTTGACATTGTGATTCTGTTTTCTAATTCATTGATTTCTTCCCTTTCCTCTGTCTCCTTGCTTCTATACTGTGTTTATTCTGTTGTTCTTTTCCTAAGTTATACACTTAGCCTTTAATTTAAGCATTTAAAACCATTTCCCTCTAAGCGCTCTTTCTGCTGCATCACCCAATTTTTCCAAATGTAGTATTTATAATTAGGTTCTAAGTATGTTTTTTTTTTCATCTATGAAGTTTTTTTAAACTTGTAAAACCATGATTAAAAAAAATTAACCTAAGTTATTTCTGATTATTCATTTAATATTAATTTTTTGAAATTTATTGTAACTTACTTCATGCCTAATACATGGTCAATTTTTGCTAATACACAATGCTTAAGAATATTCTGTTGATTATTCTAAATATGTTCATCGAATCAACATTGTTAATTGCATTATTCAAAACTGTGTTTTCATTCATTTTTTTGTCTGGTTGATTTATTAGTAATTGAAAGCTGTTAAAATCACCTGTTCAATTTGTTCGTTCAGCCCTAGAGTTTATACATTTTGAGGCCATTTTATAAAGCATATACAAATCTAAAATTGTATATATTCCTAATAAATTGATCCTTTTACCATTATTTAGTGGCCTTCTCCATCTTTAATAATACTATCATAAAGTCTAATATTGAGTTGATAGCACCAAAGCTACATAAGTTTTCTTTTGCTATTTGCCTAGTGCAGTTTTTTCATCCTTTAAATAATCCCGTATCAGCCTATAGCTGATTTTTAAAAAACTGAATCAATGTTTTTAACTGGGTTTAGCCTATTCACAGTTATTTTAATTATTTGACTTGTTACTATTTATCTTACTAATTTTGTACTTCCCCCACCCTAATTTCTTTCCCTTTTCTTGTATTGAGGTATTGCCTTCTTATTCCATATTTTTAACTTTTTTCTTTGGAATGATTCATCCCATATCTATTATTTAGCGGTTACACTTGAAATTTTACTACACATATTTAACATAATTTCAAAGTTAAACAGTACCTTAACCCATTTTCTGAATAATAAAATACTTCAGAACACTTTAATTCTAATCACCCTCCCATCTTATAAACTACTGTCCAGTTTTTCAATTATATCCTATTTTAAAAGTCCACATTAATGTTGCATAAAATGTTTAGTTTTATTTAGTTACAATCTTGCTTCTTATAAACACTTCTTTCATTACGATTGTTTTATACAAACAACACTTTTGATTTACATGTTTTTCATTTATTTGCTTACTAGTTCTTCAATTTCAGATCATCCTTTTGGAATCATTTTCCTTCTTGAAGATAATCCTTTTGCAATTTCTTTAAAGAAGTTCCACTGATGGTAAAATCTGTTTTTCACTTGAATATGTCTTTATTTCAGTTTTGCTTCATACAAATTCCAAGATGATAATTTGTTTTTCTCAGAATTTTGAAGGCACTATTCTACCACCTTTGGAGTACATTGTTGCTATTGAGAAGCTTTCTGAAGTATCTGTCTTGCCTTCACTGATAATCTTTTTCCCCCTTTGATTGCTTTAAGAATCCTCTGTTTGGTATCTCACAGGTATACTACATTGGGTTTAGGCTTGGATTTTATCTATATATGCTTGGGATACATTGTGCTTCCTGAACTTATGAATTCATGTTTTTCCAACAAATGTGGAAAATTCTGTTATCTCTTCAAATATTGCCACTCCTCCATCCTCTCTATTCTCTTCTGCTGGTACTTCTAGTATTCATAATTCTTCCTTCTGTATCTCTTATCTTTTCCTTAATATTTATATTTTCTAGCACCTTGTTTCTCCTTGCTGCACAGTGGATAATTTCTTTATATCTAGCTTCCAGTTTATGTATTGTCTCTTCAGCTGAGTCTAATATGATATTCAACATGTCTAAGGGATTTTTTTTTTTTTAATTGCAAGTAACGTATTTCTCATCAAGCAGTTCCACTTGTTTCTTTTTCAGATCTGTCTGTGGTTCCATCCTTCATGTATGTTGATGATAAGACCTTGGAAAATTGAGTCCAAAGTTTATATCTACAGCTTCTTTCTCAAGCTAGCTAGTTTCAACTTGCACCTGGTGATCTCCAGCTATGAATAATATTGCTTATCTTAATCTATGGGAATCTGGGGCCTATATCTTGTTTCTGCCAGGAACTATAGGGTATTACAAACTGAGGCCCACTTCAGCTGTCCTGGATGGGACATCTCAGATTCAGATATATCTCCTTGTTTCCGGTCTAAGGAAAACTGCATATGGCAGTGCTGCAATTGGTATTTGTCACCCACGCAATCACTGTCAACCTTATGCTTAATATAGTTTTCACAATTTCCAGATCAAAATGTGTTCATTTTGTCAGGGAGAAAAAATAGAGGTGTAGCTCTTGGAGATTTCCCCTACTTTCTTTGAGCCTATTAATGTATTCAAAAGGAGATTTTATTCAGGATCTAGTTGTTTTGCAGTACCTAATATATTACTGGAAGCAAAAGTCTTATTTAATATATTAGGTTATGATATACTAACCAGAGAAAGCTCATGATTTATGACAATCCTTGCTGATTCAAGAGGTCTGGAGACGTTTCCTACCCCTCAATTGGAACTCAATCAGTATTTTGGAACTGAGTATAGAAAGGTCCTAAACTATGAACTTATCCAATAAGTTTTTGCCCCACTTTGTAGAAATTTCTCCTATTGTTCTATTACTAAGATATTCAGTCAACCCTGACTATTCAAATTTCCAATGTCCTGATCAATATGTGGTTCAGGTCAATAGGACTAAAATCTATGAAAATAAACTATCATTTTGAACATTTTAAAAAATAGATAATAACGATTTGTTACATGCAACTTCCATCTATATTCATAACTTTATTCTTGGAAGCCTGAGCCACCTATAATATAAGCAGGGCTAAACAAGGCAACTGGTGATTTCATTTTAGTCAGAAACACACCTAATAGGCATTATGGCAGCAGATCTGACTGCTATTGTCTTAGACGCAGATGGATTGTTTGCATCATTATTATTCATAATTGTTGGTCAGTGTTCTCTGGATGATCAGGAAGCTCTTTGTGCCTCACCCTAATCACTGAAGTAATGAAAGGAGATACCCGCAGCAAGGGCTGCAACTGCAAATGCTGCAATCACACCTAAAAGTAAAACAAACACAAAACAAATGGAAATGGAATGAGCAAAAGAAAGGCTTAAGTGATCCTAGGCTTTGAAATGCCGGTAATTGATGGGCCTAAACAACAATAACAACACACACACACACAAATACATATACTTACGCACACACATATACAGGCATGAAATGCCAGCAAAGTCTTAGAGGAAAATATAGCAGTAGGTTGAAAATTATATTTTACAAAGTTGGACTGGTAATCATATACTTCACCACCTTTGCAACACCTTAAAATAAAAAAGTATCTTTCTTATACACATGAGTGCACTCACACACATCTAAGAGACAATCTAAGAGACAAACTAATACATACTTAAAAAGGTTTCTATAAATATTTATATTGACATTTCAGCTGTCTCATGCTACTTAGCTTAATCCAAAAAGACATCTCCAGTGGGCAGGAGTCCTCAATAATTACCATGTGAAGTCATTTATATAGCTATTGAAAACTACAGAAACTAAAATCTAAGAATTATTAAGCTTGGGTTGGTAACTTTTAATTTTTTTCCCTGAGCATTTTAAGTTAAAAAACAACAACAAAAACAAAACTGACCACAGTAGTCCAGACATACACACACACACACACACACACACACACACACACACACACACACACTTAGGTACAAAGAATTTAGGTAATTAACTTAAGAATAAGTGACATGAAAAATAACCAAAGTTTCTGGCTTCTCTCAGTCAGTCAAAAATCTTAATGCTTATAAAGCATTTCTCAAATTGGCATTCAACTAAACAACAGTCTATATGTTCTTTGATCAATAAGTCTGAAAAATGTTAAAGTGACTGTCACACTTCTTGGAGCCTTTAAAATACTAAAATGCATTAGAATTTCCAGACTTGAATTTGACTTTTTTCATAGAGCACCTATCAAAATCTTTCACAATAGCAATCCTGGGAACACCAGTTTGGAAAACACTGGCCCTACTATACTAATTGATTCCCAAAACTCAACATGTTTTTCTTCTAAAAACACCAAAACATTTAATAGGAAGTGTCATCTTTTAGGGCACTTGAGACAATGCTTTATTTATAAATCTTTCTATCTCTTAGGGTGTACCACTTTCCATAATACTGAATAAATACTAGCTTAATCTAGTTCTTTTAAGAAATGAAATGAAAATAATTTTAAAGTAACAAGAAAACTCAAATCCAAAATACCATCTTTTCAATGTTATAGAAGAAATATAATACCTATGTTTTGCTGAATTTTCAACACTATTGTAGTTTTAATTGGCTGTTTTGGTGGTTCATCATCTGTGTTGTCCAATGAAGCTTCAGTATTCATAGAGGAACTTACACAGGCTGCAAGAGGATAATAAAAATAAATCCTAATTAAAATGAGAATAATTACCGCTTAAAAATGAGTTTTAAAGAACATTATAAAAAACATACAGTGAGCTCCATTTTCCTTCAACTTGACTTTTATTTTTTTTTTCAGCTTGACTTTTTAAACTTGTTCTTTATCAAATGCGAGTGAATTAAATTTCGTGGACTATATATCAAACTGATGTACTTCTTAAAATACTTTATGGGGACTTCCCTGGTGGCGCAGTGGTTAAGAATCCACCTGACAATGCAGAGGACACGGGTTCGAGCCCTGGGCCAGGAAGATCCCACATGCCGCACAGCAACTAGTCCTGTGTGCCACGACTACTGAGCCTGAACTCTAGAGCTCACGAGTCACAACTACTGAGGCACGCGCAGCTAGAGCCCGTGCTCTGCAACAAGAGAAGCCACCGTAATGAGAAGCCCGTGCACCACAATGAAGAGTAGCCCCCACTCTCCACAACTAGAGAAAGCCTGCGCCCAGCAACGAAGACCCAATGTAGCCAAAAATAAATACAATTTAAAAAAAAGAAAAGAAAGATTCAATTCAATGACCTCAGCTTCTATCTTAAAAAAAAATACTTTATGTACTTTTATAACTGATCCAAACCAAGGAGCCACAGAGCCAGTTCTGAATGACTCCCACAAATTATAATCTGATTACTATATGGTAGTGGAGATAAATGATACCAAAAATCGAACTAGATAGAACAGGGTAAATTTTGCTCTTAATTGGGATTAATTTATAATATTCTTATTGATGGTTTTGGCAATTAATAATTTTAAGTAATCAGTAATAATAAAAGTAGGGATCAGCAATCTGTAGCCATGGGCCAAAGTGCAGCCCATGGGCCAGACCTTACATGCCCTGCAAAGCCTAAAATATTTACTATTTAGCCCTATACAGAAAAAGTTTGCTGACTCTTGATCTAACCTGAATTACATAAGCAAATTGGGACCATAAGTTTGACCTTAAAACAATTCAATGTTAAGCAAAGTAAGTACATTATCTCATTTATAGTTGGAAAATAAAACCTGGGACATTAAGTGCATATTTGAGGGTCATAGGCAACAGAATGAGGATTCAAATACAAGTTCTCTTTCTTTTTTTTTTTTTTTTTTAAATTTATTTATTTATTTATGGCTGTGTTGGGTCTTCGTTTCTGTGTGAGGGCTTTCTCTAGTTGTGGCAAGTGGGGGCCACTCTTCATCGCAGTGCGCAGGCCTCTCACTATCGCGGCCTCTCTTGTTGCGGAGCACAGGCTCCAGACGCGCAGGCTCAGTAATTGTGGCTCACGTGCCCAGTCGCTCCACGGCATGTGGGATCTTCCCGGACCAGGGCTCGAGCCCGTGTCCCCTGCATTGGCAGGCAGATTCTCAACCACTGTGCCACCAGGGAAGCCCACAAGTTCTCTTTCTACTTCATTATGGTGACAATAATTTGTGTAGGTCAGCCAAGCTGAATTTATTTAACACTGACTAAAAGTGTCTGAACTGAAAACATCCTTAGGGATCACATAGACCAATGGTTTTCTTTTTTTTAATTAGTGCTAGAAAATCTGACAGAAAATCCAAGTATGTAAAATAGATGAAAGCAGAATTACTCTGGTTGAAGCAGGTATGAAGGGCTCCTGGAGCCAGACTCCCTCCTTCCCCTAAGAGGTGACAGCAGAGTGCTGTTCTATAGAACTCGAGGGAACTATGTTTGAAAACAACTGCAGTTGATCCTTAAACAACATGGGTTTGAACTGCGTGGATCCACTTACTTATACGCAAATTTTTTTCACTAAATACATACTATATGATCCATGGTTAGTTGAATCCATGGATAGGGAACTGCCCATACGGAGAGCCAACTGAAGCTGTATGTGGATTTTCGACTGCGTGAGGGTCAGTGCCCCTAACCCCCATGCTGTTCAAGGGTCAACTGAACTTCACGTTGATCCCTTTATTTACAAAGAAGAGAAGAGAACCACAGACTGACACAGTAAATACTACTGTTTAAATTCAAAGTAAAATAGCTTATTGCTTGGATTTAAAATATCTTTTATAGACATCTTTGTATCCCAAAATACTGGCACATGCGGATGTGCTCACAAGGATGACACATAACTTACTGAAATAATTATCTGTGGTACCGAAATGGATGAAAAAAAATTTGCCTGCTTCTCATCAATTTCCTGTGAAGAAAAGTTTGTCATTTTGAGAAATAATCCTTAGTAGCCACCTCATTAGAATCAAGGGCAAAACTGTTATTTTTTTCCCTCTTTGAGCATATGACTAAAGTACTTTAAAAACAAACACAAAACGTTTTTCTCTTTTGTTCTACTCCCATATCAAACTAGTCACAAAGGCCAACAAATTCTCATGAACTGTCTCCAGAATTATTCAGTCTTCCATATTTCTACAGCATCCAGTTTTCTCGGGGGCCATAACACTTTACTTCTAGACTACATTAGCCCACCAGCTTAAAATTTCCCCTAACTTCATCCATATGTCTAAAAGTTGAATGGAGAGTACAATTTTATTCATTTTAAAAACATACACTCCCACACACACAGAACTTTGGCTTTTTCTTTTAGCAAATATCACTGCTAAAAAGCTTTTTCTTTGGGCCACTAAAGTCCTTATCTCAGATAAAAACAAAATTAATGAATGAAGCATGAATTATACCTATTTGCTACAGGAAAATTTTTACTTTTTTACTTGAGTACCTATAGATAAAGAGCACAAAAATGGTTTTATTTGTCATGACATATTACTCACCCATTTAATACTGATTTGTTATTTGTGAAGAAGAGCATGCTCTAAGAGGTCAAGTCCTCTGTATAAACAATTCACTTCTATTAAAAAAAGACATTCTATTGCTCTGCTATTTCCATTTTAAAATCTCTCATTCAAAATCATATTGATTTGATACAAAGCTGAGACAATTTTACTGAAGCAGAGCATTTTTCAAGGATGAATAAATCCTACCATAACAATTTGTTTGTGTCTGTTTTTGGTGGGGCTATGTAGAACTTAATTCAAATCTCAGATACTGTCATTTTTACCAATACCTTAACGTCATCTGAACTTTAAATGCAAATAACGTGATTCAATAGGAAATTAGATCTTAACCATTCCTTAAAACCAGGTAATTTTAACTGCAGACAAATCTCAAATTATTCATGTAAGAAAGCAACCTTTCTTAAGCAACTGTCAACAAAGGAGAAGACAAGGGCCATGATGAATGCACGCTAAGTTGTATATATATTCAATTTCATTCCAAGCTGCTGATAGGTAAGACTATTTAGAAGCTTAAAATGAAATATTAGCACTTGAACTCCTTAGTTCAGCATTACTTTTTTTTCTTTATAATTAAATTATCAATGTTTAACCAAGCAATGAAAATTAGTTTCACCTCTGATATCAAGACAGAATTGGCAAAGATGGGTTTCACCAGATTTTAAAGGTGTGTCAAATTTGCTGATACTGTGGATAAAGTACATCTGAATTATTAAGTTAATATCTACCAGGAGATGATTAATACATTTAAGAAATTTTAAAGCCACAGTTATCCCTCACCTTAAGTGAGTCATTTTGACAAACAAATTGTTCTTCATCCCTTAAGTCATTTTAAAGTATGTTATTTTAAAATACTTACTTGGCAAAATACGTATTTTAAACATAGCAACTACTTGGCAACTACATTACAGAACAGAAATAATTAAATAATCAAGCAAATAATAACATCAAATACTTGGAAAATAAAGCTAGATACTTATAACAAGTTTAACAATCCTAAATGTACAGTAATTGATTTCAAGTTTGAATTTGAACATTTGAACTCCACTTTTCATGGTTTATTTTACCTGGAAACCCTAATTTCAAATAATTAGCAAAATCTATGCACACTACATAGCATTACTCTTATACTTTAATGTTTTTCATTATAATTCAGAAGGTCCATTATTTAAAAGTTTTATAATAATCCTAGTAAATATCACCTTACATTTCTATATCTCTTTCTGTTTAGAAAGTATTTTCCCTAACATTTTTACTAAATTCTAGTACCAACACCAAAAGAATCCGGGGTTCAGAGAGGACTTGTTCAAGGTTACACAGCTGTAAGTGGAAGACCTGGACTCAGCTAAAACATCTTGGTAAAATAATGCATCTAATATTTTTGAATAAATTAATAAATGAAAGAATAGATGCAAAAGTGAACATAATTCTAAACCAACAGAATGTATATGTAAAAGCACTTAATTTTTCTATTAAAATGTTTATGTTTTTACCCTATCCCATAATTTGGAATGTGTTATTTTGCTACTAAATAACTATATCATTCCTTCTAATTCAACAAATACTTGATGAAGCAAAAATAATATAATTCTAGACAAGTCTTATTCTTGGCCACAATAAATCTGATGTCAATGTTCAATTCCTAAACAGCTTAGAGTTACTTTTACTGTATTCATCCTTGAAAATGAACTCAAATGTTACCTGCTCTGAGAAGCTTTCTCTGAATCACCTACAGGGATAATGCCTGTGCTAAATGTTCTGATAATTCTCTGTTCATTCCCCTGTTATGGAACTAACCTCTAGTTAAAGTGAAATATAATAGTAATAATAAAGAAAGAAAAAATGGAAAGAATTTACTAAAATTTGAAAATATTAATGTCAAACCTTTCTTACTATAGATTACAGGTTATTGCTAACCTACCATCAAAATATTTTTTCTGATTGAATTATTAGCCAAATCACTAGAGACCCTAAAATTATGATCATTAATCTTGATGTTCTTGAGTTCTTAGTTACTCTTTGGAACTCACTACATGCCCTGCAATAATTAATAATGCATACAATTCTATCTTCCATGTCAGATTATAGGCTTCTTGAGGAAAGGAATCTGGCCATTGACTTGTCATCTATAACACTACCTTGAACAGAGCAAATGCTTAATAAACATCTAACAAATAGACATATTAAATGCTATAAATTGGAATATTTACGGGGCAACAATTAGTGTTACATGTTGTCATATGTTTTTAATGTTCTATATCCCTTAAAATGTTCTGAACTATTGAGCCATAGAGCTATGACCATTATATCCTTTTAAAATCTTCATCATGTTCAGTGTAGTGTACTACACAAACCTTAAAAACCTTTATCTCGCTAGGCATAAGCTTACAATTTTTCAAGCATAAAATAAGTATTAAAAAAAGCTGTGCTATAGTTTCCTAAAAATGACCAATTCAGTATATGTCAAGTCAGTTAGGAACAAATATTTATGAATGCCTATCACGTTTTAGGCATGGAATTCAGACAGATAAATAAATACTCTCGAGAAACTTGCAGTCTAATATGAAAGATTAATATTAAACATGCAACTGATGAGTTCAATAATGACAAGAATGGAAACTAATGCAAAAAAGCAGCAAAAAACTATGATTAAGTATAATGAAGGAACTCACCTAGTCTGAGCACATAAAAGTATCTACACAGGTTAAAAAAAAATTCTATTTAGCTCCTTGAAGACAGGATCAGTATCTTATTGAATTTTGGTCCCCAAACCCTAGGACTGACAAAATCAATAATTTGTTCAGTCAACAAATATTTACTGATTACCTACAATGTGTTAAGGCTAGGTTCTTAGGAAAGTGCTAGAAATGACAGCAGTGAGCAAGAAAGGAAAAGTCCCTTTCCTTGTGACTCTTATGGAAAAATCAATAAATGTTTGCTGAAATGCAATATAAAATTGTTTCATACAGGTTTTAATTTATTAGGTTTTAGTTTTATTTGGGGGAGGCTGTCAAGCAAGGCTGCCATAGTTGCCTCCTTAGGAATGTATTACAGTGGTGAAAGCTACTTGGATTTTTATTTTAACCTGTCTTAGCAATTTAAACAATGGATATTAATCTGTTATTAATTGAGATGAATAATTATAACTATTTTTAAAGTATAACTTATAAAGTATTGAATAAAATACAAACTAGTCTATAAATGCTTATGTTTAAAATATGACATAAAATTAAACAAGATAAAAATATTTCAGACAGATGGTAGTTTTAAAAACTCTAAATGAAATCTCTCTCTTCCTATTCTTTTATATCTGATTTTTAAAGTAAGTTGTGAATGGGCCAAGTTTTGCATACAGTGCTTCCCTTAGTCATACTTAATTCAGCAATGTAATATGCACTAAAAGTGTGACAAATAATTCAAAAGAATATGAAAACTATATATGATAACAGATCCAAGCTTCTAGCCAACAAGTGAGAAATTACACTGACATAAGATGAAATTAAATGAGGATGATGTAACATCATTTATTTAAGTTAAAAAAATTGTTTTAAATGATGGAATTAAGAGGGCTAGGCTACCTAGATCATGGAAAGTAATAACCCTATAGTCTGACCTGGTTAAGTGTCACAGAAAGGCAATAAAACAAAACTGTCGGAAAAAAAGCACAGACTCTAAAACCAAACTGCCTAAGTTTAAATTCCAGCTCCACCATTTATTACCTATGTAACCCTGAAAAAATTACTTGACCTTTCTGAGCCTCAATTCTCTTATTGGGAAAACTGAGCTAACAATAGTATAATAATCATTATAGGGTTCTTATAAGGACTAAATGATTTAGCATTTGTAAGGCTCTTAAAACGGTGCCCGGCACATAGCAGGTTCGATAAAAACAACAGCTAATATTATTAGAGTATTAGGTTCAATTCAGGGTAACATATTTCAAGAAAGGCAAGCCAGTCTATACTGATATTTTAAAAGGCAGTTTTTAATCCTTCTTAGGTCACCAACCCTTTGAAAGCTATAGATCTTTCTCCCAGAAAAAAATTATACAATTATGTTCAAGCGGTTTAGGGATCTCCTGATAGCCAACTATGACCCAAAAATTTTGGACACCACAGGTTAAAAATTCCTAACCTAAAGAAAGGTAAACAAGGTGGTAAGGAAAAATAAGGTCTAGAAACGGTAATAATGAGAACAGTTAAAGGTATATGGGAGTATTTGGCTTTGAAATATTTAGAACATGACAACTGCCCTCAATTTAAACTTAAAGCAAGGCCTCAATAAAGAAGCAGTACAGTTGACACTTGAACAACATGGGTTTGAAATGCACAGGTCTACTTATACTTGGATTTTTTTCAATAAATACATACTACAGTACTACACAATCCACGGTTGGCTGAATCTGTGGATGTAGAACTGCGGATATGGAGGGCCAACTGCAAAATTATACATGAATTTTCGACCAAATGGAAGTCAGTGCCCCTAGCTCCTGTACTGTTCAAGTGTCCACTGTACTCATGTTTAATTGCTCCAGATTACTGAAAAAGTAGAGGTTTCAGGAAGGCAGACTGGAATTCAGAATAAGGAAGAAAAAAGTCTAAATACCCATAGATTTCAGTATTATATGAAAGAGGATGAACCAGGTCAACTCTAATGATCCCACGTAAAACTAATTCAAGTTATCAACAATAGAGTTGGTCAAGAACTACTGTTAGGCACTAGTGACAGAAGTAAACAAAAGCAAACAAAAATCTCTGCCCTCATGACTCTAAGATTAGTTGGCAGAAATAGCATAGTCGCTAATCTGGAAAAACATATTTCACAAAGTAGCAAACATTTCTACCAGTCTACTCCAAAATCTATCACTTAGAGAATATGCTATAGCTATACCTTTAAAAATATTAGTTTTCAGAACACTGAAACATAGCTGCAGCTTTAACATCTTTTACTGAGCAATTTCGAGGGGTTTTTTTTTTCCCCTTTAAAACAAACTTACTATTCCACATGATTAATATGAACTTGGAGTTGTTGAAAAAACAAGCCTGGTGATCTCCAACTAACCTGAGGCTTTACTGACAGATTTGAAATTCACCAACCAAATACTTACTTGATTCACCATAGAAACAACAGGACTCAATCACTCTACTCTTGTGGGGAATGGGAATTAGTTAAGCAACAGAAGAATAACTAAGAAATTAGAATTAGAAAAAGGACTTAAAAATGGTTATATTCAAATTTCATAAACATTTATATTCAGAAGTAACCTAAAGACTTTCTACTATGATATCAGAAATTTCAAGACTGATACATGGCTAGATACTCAATATTTATGGATACTTGCAAATAACTACCTTTACCACATTATTTTTAAAATGTTTCAGGAAGACTGTCATACACATTTATAGACACGTTTTCATATCCTACTCTCACTAGAAACAAAAACAAAGCAAAGCAAAGCAAAACAAAAAAACCTTTTAAAATGTAAGATGAAATATGAAAATAATGGTTAGGGGAAGAATATGTGTTACACAATTACATAGTATGGCAAATCTATGCTCTGTAAAAATAATCTTGATCTAATTTTTGGAACTGCCCATTTTAGCTTAGTATCCCAATTATAATGAAGGGGATAGGAAAATAATAGCAAATAGTATGGAGATGTTTAATAGAGTGTTTAAAAAACTTCTGTAACTTGATGCTTAACCAAATAATTAAAATAACAGATTTTGAGAAAACTTCTCTTATAATAAAAGAAATCCCTTAAAGCTATATATTTCTACCTGTTTAAGACTGAACTTGTTTTATGAAGATCTACTTGCTAGACTTGGAAAAATCTAAAGTATCTTAAATTTTGATACAATTTTCCAGGAAAACACTGCATGTTTATATACTGTGTAGAAAAAAAGACACATTTTTAAATGCCTCGAAAGTATCAAACAGAACTAGCTTTAAGGAAATCTAAAGACATGATACTTAAACTAGATGTCCCATAGGTAACCTCAGCTATAGTCTAATCTGGTTCTTTTTTTTTTTTTTTTAAACATCTTTATTGAAGTATAATTGCTTTACAATGGTGTGTTAGTTTCTGCTTTATAACACAGTGAATCAGTTATAGTTCTTAAATAACCTCATATAATTACCTGTGTTTATTTCCTCTGCAATTTCCAAATCTTCTATTTGAATCATCTGATCTAACATCTCTATAAAATGGTCTCTTATTTCTTCAGCTGACTCATCACCAAATTTATAATCACATAACATTACAGTGGATCCCGGAATGGGGACAAAAACTCGGTGAGGGAGGATGTGGAACTCTTTTTCAGAATCTAAAAGGAGAAGAAACAATATCAATATTTAGACAGGTCTGTCACTCGTATCAGTGATAAATACTGTATAAGTATATGAAAGCATATGCCAAAAGAAATAAAACCTTAAAAGGTCTTTTCATTTTCTAATTGATCTCGCACAAAATTGCTTACTGAATTCTTTAACTCAATACCTAAGGCCTCTGCAAGGGACATAAATGATACTCCCATGAAATATAAACTCACCACTGCCTTCAATGTGAAGACATTGTTGATTATACATTCTTATATTATCCACTGTCCTATGAAGGAATACCTAGGAGATAATTTTGTCCCTGGTCTCAGAAGTTGTTTTTCTTGTTTGTTTTAACCTTACAAGTACTGAATTTTCTGAACAATCTTTCCCTTTTTCATGCAAGTTTATAGAGCCAAATTAGTGGCTCACCTACATCAAGTGTACAGGTCATGATAGCATTCATTTCTGTATTAATCTCACCACTGACTTCATCTTACATGATGTAGCCCCCTAAATCAAGCATGTGTAGGACATTAAGTTACACATTTTCTGTACTAATCTCACCAACTCCATCTTGCTTTCTTTTTCATTTTCCCTTTGCCTTGTTCTCATTATTAATACCTACTTTACCTTCTTAACTTGTAATGCCTTTTTGTAAATAGCCTTAAATCATTTTTAGAAAAAATAATCTGGACCTAAGTAAATAATGAATATTTCATTCTTCTTTCAACACACACATTTTGCTCAATTTCTAACATAAACACATAATTATTGTTTGGCTCAAAACCATGACTCTGATGCAAGTAACAAGATAGAGATTTTGTGTAAAGAATGACTTTTTTCAGCAATGGATATGATTTCAAAAGCTACCAATGTACAGATCAAGTAGAAAACCAGGGCTCACTTTAACAGTAACCTACCTTTCCTTGTCAAGAAACAAGTGGTAGCTTTATATAACTACAAACAGATGACAATGAAGAATGCCTTAAGTGCCATAGGAAATGTCGTGACTTAAATATGTATTCCTGCCAGATTCTGCTTAATATATTGTTTTCAGATGAGAACTGGGAGAATTTTACTCTTTGACCAGACTGCCTCCTAGCTGTAAAATTATATTACTGCAATTTGTCTTATAGCATGTAAACTGTCCACACATTGATATTGGGAATATAGTATTTTATTTTGGGCCATAGTTTCTTAAAACAGGTTAAGTTCAAAACTTTCAAAGGTGGCCTAAGTGTAATTGGCATGCAAAATTTTAAAACAATTTCAAACTGCATTAATTCTAGGTTTGCCTGAAAAAGAGACAAATATGCTTGCTTATAAAATCAAATGTTAAAGAATTGGTTGCAATGAACTTATATTACTGATTAAAAAAAAAGTGCTTACAATTTTCAAGTTAAAGTTAAACATTTATTATCTAAATAAGACCAAGTTTTCTAGCTGGTCTGAGGTTTAAAATGGGAGAGGAAAGCTTTAAAAAAAAACCATACATCTTAAAAAGTACTCAAAAAAACAATCCTTTAGGCGTATTCCCATAGCAGAGTATTTAGTTCAAAATTATTTAAATAAGTTCAAAACAGAGAAAAAAATTTAAAGTTAAGCCAATATGATAAGAATTGAGATTTTGCTGGTTAAGTATAGAATCCTAACTCATACTGGAATATTATAGAAAATTTTGTAGAATAGGCAATATCTGAGCTGACTCTTGAAAGATAAACAGACATTTGCATGAAGGGATGAGAAGCGCGATCCAGACAGTGGAACCATGACTACAGGCAAAGAGGAATATAAATGTTCTGAGAGGACAGGCAGTATGGATGGATGTGGATGTAGGGATGGAAGAAGGTAAGAGATTTCATAGTTGATGACCTCAGTTTTCACAATGAGTATGTCATCTACTGAGAGTAAGTTGGGCAGGACTGAATGCAGGCGGATAGAGAATAATGAAGAAAGTATGGAATACTTGTTAAGGGAAAGAAAAGGGGAAGACCAGAATAAGTAAAAGGACTGACTGGAGTTCTTATTTTATTTATTTATTTATTTTTTTACTGTCACCTGAAGTATTAAGTTCTTTCGTCTGGATAGCCAGAATTAAAAAATTATGTTTACTTTAAAGATTAAGAATGTAATGTTAATATGCCCTTTGCAGACTTCCTTATGCATGCAAAAAATATTCTAGTTCAGGTTAATTTCATGGCATACATTCTAGATTTTACCATATTACAAACCTACAAGATTTTACCAGTATATAAGAAGCATAAGCAAAACAAATATCGTATATTAACGCATATATGTGGAACCTAGAAAAATGGTACAGATGAACTGGTTTGCAGGGCAGAAATTGAGACACAGATGTAGAGAACAAACGTATGGACACCAAGGGGGGAAGTGGCGGGGGAGGGGTGGTGGTGGTGGGATGAATTGGGAGATTGGGATTGACATATACACATTAATATGTACAAAATAGATAACTAATAAGAACCTGCTGTATAAAAACATAAATAAAATAAAATTCAAAAATTCAAAAAAAATAATGATATTGTGTTAGCTATTCTAGGTCTTGTGCCCCTTCATACAAACTTTAGAATCATTTAGTTGATATCCATAAAGTAACTTGCTGAGATTTCGATAGGAATTTCATTGAATCTATGATCAAGTAGGAAAGAATTGACATCTTAACTATATTGAGTCTCTCAATCCATGAACAAGAAATATCTATCCATTCATTTAGATCTTTGATTTCTTACATCAGAGTTTTATAGTTTTCCATATACAGTTTCTATGTATATTTATTAGATTTATACATAAGTGTTTCATTTTCGGGGCCCTATTGTATTGTATATGTTATTTTTTCATTGCATATTCCAATTGTTCATTTCCATATATAGGAAAACACTGACTTTTATAAATTACCTTGTACGCTGTGAACGTGCTAGATCACTTATTAGTTAAAGAGTTTTTCGTATCCTTTTTGTGACTTTTCTAGATAGACAATCATGTTATCTGAAAAGTTTTATTTTTTCCTTCCCTATCTGTATATATTTTGTTTCCTTATTGCACTACCAAGGACTTCCAATAAAATGATGAATAGGGAATAAAAAAAAAAAATGTCCTGCTGGGATTTTGACCTGCATTATGTTGAATCTATAGATCAATTTGGAAAAAGCTGACGTCTTAATAACATTGAGTCTTCCAATCCATGAGCATGGCATCTTTCTCCAATTATTAGGTCTTTTCTAATTTGTCTTGGCAGTGTTTTGTAGTTTTCAGTACATAGATCTTATATATATTTTGTTAGGATTTATCTCTAAGTATTTTATGGTTATTTGAATGCTATTATAAATGGTATTTAATTTTTAAAAAATTTCCAGTTTTTTCTTACTATAGAGAAATATAATTGAGTTATGTATTTTGACCTTATATTTGACCTGGGACCTTGGTAAATTCACTTATTAGTTCTAGTAGTTTTATTTTTAAAGATTCTTTTGGATTTTGTGTGTACACAATCATGTCACCTGAGAATAAAGACAGTCATTATTTCCTTTTAAAAAAAAAAAAAAAAGAAAGATAAGCTAAGTAAAATGAGGACTAAATTTAAGATCCAACAATTGGGTGTATATATACTCAACTTCAAAATTTACATGTTCGTATTATTATACTTGCAATATATTTTTTTATCTTGATATCTTAAAATCTACTAACATGTTGCTGGAATAATTATCCTCTTACTACAGTTCAAAAAATGTATACTTATACTTGGTTCATTTTTGAAATATAAAGTTTAAGTTGCACAAAACTTAAAGTTAAGAAAGTTTAAATACAACCATCATTAAATAATTCTCTTCCTTCAGTACCTCCAACTTAATAGTCACTACTACTTGATGAGGGCTTGGCCTACCAACCTGTATTAGGGACTTTAAAAACATCATCTTCTTCATCTCACAGGCTCGAAAAATAGCTACTATAATCCCTGTTTTTCACATAAGACAGTGGATGCTTAGACAGGCTAAATTATTCGCCTGAAGTCACTCCAGTAGTGTTAGAGAAGACACAGAACCCAAGAACTTCAGTCTTTGCTCCTTCCACCAAACTACACTGTTTATTCTCTCTTCCCACAAGCTCAAAGGCCACTCAATTATCAGTGAAAATATTCTTTCATTTTGTAAAAATGTAAGATTGGATGATAACATTAACTTCTAATATATCAAATTTAATGTATAAACAACTGCTATTAGAAGTAATTAATTTTACTGATTGGACAGCAGCAAAAATTTCAAAATACTAACTCACTTAATAGAATACTAGAGCAGTCATTTGATACCCTTTTTATGAAGCATTTGTAATGGAAAGGAATATTTAACTAATGTGTGTGATAAGGCAGATCTTTGGCATTATTGGTGGATATATCCCCATGTCCCAGAAAATCCTCAAATTCACAGTTCAGTTGTAACACATACTGTTACTCAGAAAGTGAAGTAGTGTTTAATACCATGAGTTATCACACACACAAAGTCAAGTAGCAAAAACAAAGCCACAGAGATGAGACTGCTAGACTAATTGGGTGGCTAAGTGACCAGGTTTTACATACTTCCCAAAACAAAACTCTCAACCCAATTGCTGCATGTAAAATTCAAATTCATGTCTCAGCAAAACTATACATTATTAGTGGATGAGTTATTCCACTAATAATAACTTCAGGGTTATTTGTGAAGTACATGAAGGGCAGATGTTAAATCTGGAAATTCCAGGTATCTATCATACTAGGGATAGAAAAAAGATTATAATCAGTCCACCAAACCTGATATACTAGCTATTATAACTAAAAGAAGTTAGTTATATACAGGAGCTATGTTTTTCTCCTATAAAAATAAACATATTCCCTTAACAAGCTAATATGTATGTTTCAATTATGTACATATTCAACCGTGAATTGCAAATCCACCTGAATAGTAGAAAGGCAGATAAATGTGTAGCTTCAAAAAGCATACTCAGGGCTTCCCTGGTGGTGCAGTGGTTTAGAGTCTGCCTGCCAATGCAGGGGACACGGGTTCGAGCCCTGGTCTGGGAAGATCCCACATGCCGTGGAGCAAATGGGCCTGTGAGCCACAACTACTGAGCCTGCGCGTCTGGAGCCTGTGCTCTGCAACAAGAGAGGCCGCGATAGTGAGAGGCCCGCGCACCACGATGAAGAGTGGGCCCCACTTGCCACAACTAGAGAAAGCCCTCACACAGAAACGAAGACCCAACACAGCCAAAAATAAATAAACAAATAAATAAATAAATAAAAATAAATTTAAAAAAAAAGCATACTCAATATTATAATTTTCTTTTTGAGTAAAAAAAAATTTTTCTAATACAAATTACTGAAAAGGTATAAATTGTTCATGTTTCTCAAAAGATGGAATAGTTATAAAAGGTTAAGACACCATGACTCAGCCTTTTTTAAATCTAGTAAAGTCTGTTAGAAATAGATGAGAAGTATATAAACTAGTACACACACACAAAAAAAAATTGGAAAGAAAAAGAAAGATCAATTGCATATACACCTATTAAAGACTCTATTATATATAATGGTCAACACTAATAAATTAATGGCTTTAAAATGGTAACACAGACAGTCTCTTCAGTAAGTGGTGCTGGGAAAACTGGACAGCTACATGTAAAAGAATGAAATTAGAACACTCCCTAACACCATACACAAAAATAAACTCAAAATGGATTCGAAACCTAAATGTAAGACTGGACACTATAAAACTCTTAGAGGAAAACATAGGAAGAACACTCTTTGACATAAATCACAGCAAGATCTTTTTTGATCCACCTCCTAGAGTAATGGAAATAAAAACAAAAATAAACAAATGGGACCTAATGAAACTTAAAAGCTTTTGCACAGCAAAGGAAACCATAAACAAGACGAAAGGACAACCCTCAGAATGGGAGAAAATATTCGCAAATGAATCAATGGACAAAGGATTAATCTCCACAGCTCATGCAGCTCAATATTAAAGAAACAAACAACCCAATCCAAAAATGGGCAGAAGACCTAAATAGACATTTCTCCAAAGAAGACATACAGATGGCCAAGAAGCACATGAAAAGATGCTCAACATCACTAATTATTAGAGAAATGCAAATCAAAACTACAATGAGGTATCACCTCACACCAGTTAGAATGGGCATCATCAGAAAATCTACAAACAACAAATGCTGGAGAGGGTGTAGAGAAAAGGGAACCCTCTTGCACTGTTGGTGGGAATGTAAATTGATACAGCCACTATGGAGAACAGTATGGAGGTTCCTTAAAAAACTAAAAATAGAATTACCATATGATCCAGCAATCCCACTACTGGGCATATACCCTGAGAAAACCATAATTCAAAAAGACACATGCACCCCGATGTTCACTGCAGCACTATTTACAATAGCCAGGTCATGGAAGCAACCTAAATGCCCATCGACAGACGAATGGATAAAGAAGATGTGGTACATATATAAAATGGAATATTACTCAGCCATAAAAAGGAACGAAACTGAGTCATTTGTGGAGACGTGGATGGATCTAGAGACTGTCATACAGAGTGAAGTAAGTCAGAAAGAGAAAAACAAATATCATATATTAACGCATGTATGTGGAACCTAGAAAAATGATACAGATGAACCAGTTTGCAGGGCAGAAGTTGAGACACAGATGTAGAGAACAAACGTATGGACACCAAGGGGGGAAAACCACGGTGGGGTGGGGATGGTGGTGTGCTGAATTAGGCAATTGAGATTGACATGTATACACTGATGTGTATAAAATTGATGACTAACAAGAACCTGCAGTATAAAAAAACAAACAAACAAAAAAACTAATACTAAACTTTCTTTGGGTTATTTGTATGGAAATATGTTAATATAAATGTTTCAGACATTACATGAAATTTCTAAAAATCTTATATGTTCCGGTATAATGTTATAAGTCATAATTCTAGTTATTTCTTTAAAATGTATATCTCAGAAATAACTTAAAAAAAAAAAAAAGGTAACACAGGTTATCTATTCTGGCAAAAATTCGCACAAAATTTTTCTTTTTAAATCCTCCCTGAAATTATTAAATGTTGACAGATTTACTATTACAAGGTGTTCAAAAACTTTTTTTTAGGTGGCAACTGAAAATTTTCATTCAATAAGAAAAGTAAATGATGACATATTGTTTTAAAAAAGATATATGCAGTTAAAAAGATGATATTATCTATTATATCTTGACATCCTAATATATCAATTGAACACATGCAAGAAAAGTACTAAATATTATACTCATAACTTTTTTTTCTGAAATTTCATTCAAAATCAGATCCTCAAATAGTATTTCACAACGATCAGCAACTGTATTCAATATATCTCTTTTCATGGCCTATGGAAAACCAAAACAAACCACAATAAGAAATAAAATCCATTTCTTTAAATTTGCATTATTTTATTACCAAAACCCCCCACATGAATGACTTCCCTGTATAATCATGTCCACTAAAATAACTAGTACGTCATTCCATTTGTCCATTTATGTAACAGGTTTATCTACACATTAATAGTTTAACAGCAAATTTACCCAGACTTCATCTAAACAGTAAATTTAAACCAAATAAATGAACAAAATTTTGCATCTGAACAAATAATGCTAGTGGTCCAAAGTAGAAAATGCATAACTATGACAAAAGTGCCAGTCATCATTTTTTAAATTTCTAAATTATATTGATTATAGAACAATACCTAATAATTCTTTGCAGGTGTACTTTTCCTGTTATTTAAAAAGTTCAATTTCCCTCAGAAGAAATGATTTCAAATATTCTAATATGTTACAACTGTGGAACACTTAATACACTTGTATAATCACTTCAAAAAGGTATAAAAATAGACATTCTACATATGAAAATCTTGGGACCAATTACCTGGTATATTTGGACTGCCCAACAGACTGGACTTTTATCAGTTAAAATCAAATGAATAATTATGACATTTGAGATTGAAAAAAGGTAAAATTTTAAGATTCTTGAATAATTATGTTAACATGCTTCAGTTTTTCATATACCAGTTATTCCTTTTTGTTTTTTTTTTTACCTGTACAGCATCTTTAACCTTGGGTTTATTGCTATGAATATAAGCTCTGCATTTCACAGCACCCTTAAGGTTTACAGAGCCACTGCAGATCTGGACTGTGGCTGTGGATCTGTGGTCTGAATTCAGAAGCTGAAAGACAAAATCTGTTTAGATTCTAATAGCCAATGACTATTAATTATGTGAAACATTTAAACATTATATATGTGAGTCATTTCATGAAGCAAGAAGGAATTTTTAACTGAACCAGGTGTCTGAAAATATTCCCCATAAATTTTTAAAAGGCCTTCATATTTCTCCTTATAAGTTACATGTTATTTTCTGAGTATTTTGAACATACTCTGAAATTAAATACCCTACACCTAATTTTTTTCTTACTAATATAACCATCTAAAGTACCAATATTCATTCAATATGTTCATTAAACATACATTATTTGCAGATTACGCAGATAAGTACTATTAAGATGAAAAGATGTAAAAAGAAGATATGATCTAGTAAGAGAAGGTACGCTATGCAAGATTTGCACAAAAATAACTGGAATACAAAGCAGGATGTGATAAATATGATAAAATTACAAGCAACATATAGACATTTATTCATACATTTTTAACTCATAACTTTTATAGACTGAAAGTAATGTTATAGGCTTCACAGCAGAAAAAAAGCAAGTCAACTATGCCTGTCACCAGAAAATGATACCAGTGATTGTCATTTTCACCTCACAGACCCATTCTTATTTAATCTAAGTAGGGTTAGTTTATGCATGGTTTTGAGCTTTTTCACAGACATTTTTAACCTTATCATTTCAATAAGTGCCAAAACAAGGAGAGGATCGAAACTTTGAAAGTACTACTAGAGGCCCATAAAATCACACTGGAACCAAAAATTATGATTAAAAAAAAAATAGACATGGTAAAAATATATGTTCTAAGTGTACCTGAAATAAATATTCAACAATAGGGTCAATTCTGAAGAACAGAAACAAATCATACAACTCGTGACCAGTGCTAACTAACCATGTGCCTAGGCAGTAAGAAACAGTCAGGAAGTGATGAGGACAGATGGTGAAGAAATCAAAAGACTTGAATATGTAGCCACTGAAAGAGCATGAATAGTCAACGTCTAATGTAATTCAGGCAAAGGCTAAATTTTTTTTAAGAATTTAAACTTAAACACAGTCAAGATCTTGGTAAAAAATTTGTCACAGACCAAATAAATAGACCAGAAGATTCCAGGTCCATGCAAAAATGTCAATCATCAAACCAAGCAAAAGGGTGGCGATGCTGATACTCTATTTGGAATAAGCTTCTTATGATACTTGTGGAGATCACTGATATATCAATAAGTGGAGCAGAGGAGGAGTAATGGGCTTCCCTCATCCACTCAACAGAACTTTACTATAAAAAATAATGCTCTATTTTACATACTTAATATCTAATTTACAATACATATTATATAACACATTTATAGCATATATATTATATATGCATAAATTAGAACATTATTTTCCAACTGGACTAGACTATATATATGAAAGACTACACACACACACACACACACACACACACACACACACACACCAAGGAGAAGACCTTTTAAAGAATAAAAGGACTGTTTCACTCCTTTTCGGCGGAAATGTACCTGGGCTCTATACAGGTCAACTCGCCTTGGTTTCTTTGGACTTAGGAACAAACTAGCTACTTTGAGAATCTAACCTATTCATAAGTGGAGGAACTTCTGTGATGCTGACATGATATTTTGGAAAAGGAAAGACCCCTCTGGTTATGGCAACCAAATGAAACCTTACCGAAATGGTAACATTTGGGCTAGATCTTCATGTACAGAATAGGAGTTTGACAGTCTGGATGATAAGAGAAAAAAATGGCACTAGTAAGACAGACAGCTCGGGAAACACACAGAACTTTGAAGGCATAGAAAGCATACTTCTAGAATAGTAAGTTAGAAAATAACGGAAAGGCATGTTGAGGCCATGAAAAGCCTTGAATTAGACTTTTCTAACTAGTCAACATAGAGCAATTAAGGAATTTTCAGCAAGGAAAGTAACACAATCGGTGTCTAACCCTTATACACACTTAATAAATACTAACTGAAAAAAAAACTAGTAAGTAAATGAACAGTGAATGAATGCAAACTGTGATTCAGAAAGGATAATCTGAGGTAATATGCAGGATAGATCAGAAATACGGCAGATATTCCAAGAGATATACAAATAAAGGTATCAGGATTTCGGAGAATGAATCACTTTGGACAAGAATGAATAGATGGAGAGAGACTAGTTAAGAGTTACTTGTGATAAACTAGGTAAAATAATTATGTTGTAAGGCTAATGGCACTGGGACTATAAGGAAAATAAAAGAGGAGCTATGCTGCAAAGAAAAAATCAACAAGACTTGATGAAGGGTGACTGGGAGGAAAGTGGCATCAAATACTTATTGACTACTTATTATATATTGGTCATTTTAAAGTTTCCAGCTGGCTGACCAGTGTAATTATTGACAAAAATATATGATACCATATACTATTAATTATAATAAATTATCTCATGATATTATCTTCTACTCTTCTCTCTATATTCCCACCCTCTACACATCTTCTAACTGCAATTTTATAACTAAAATAATTTTAACTGAATTGTTTAATAAACCGAGAGGTCACATAAGCATAACTAGTAAAAAGCGTATAGGTAGAAGAATAGCCTTAAAATAAAGAACACTTCTAAAATCAAAAAGGAGGAGGAAAACTAAAGACTGAAAGTACTTTTAAGATACTGAGAAGAGAAACTGAGAAATGTTTAGTGGCGTAAGTCCAACAACAATTTAGTAATGTTCTATTGCTAAACACAGAAAAGGAAAAGAAGAAATTAAAGCATCCTCATATGACAAACTGCTTTTGAGTCATTTTATTCAGTTAAAAAAATATATAAGTCCTGGTAGTATTTCCCTGTTTCAACATTTTCAGTATATTGAAATGAAAAGTTTTCTAAAAACATGGATGTTCTTTATACCCTATCTGGCCTCTAGGATAATTTCCAGCAGGATTAAAATCAAAAGTATGCATACTTTTAGGAATAATTATGCAACTTTAAATTCCTGAAAAGAGATGTGTAATTTAAAACAACCATATAAAAACATAAACCTTGCTAATACTGTGTGGGTTTTGTCAAATCAGAGGTATAAATCTGCTTCAAATTAGGTATATAACAACTCTTGGCACATCTGTGCACACTTATTTTTAAGTTAAGAATTGCAACTTTGCTCATAAAACTTACAACACCAAATATCATACACATGTATATGTGTGTACATATATATGTGTATGTATACATATATACATTTTTTCCTAATTGCTATCTACTTGATGTTAAAATTTTAATAGGCTTGAGACAATAGACCCAAATAGATTTTATTAAAATAATGTATCTTGGGAATAACTTTCTTAGAACTGAACATTTTTTATAGTCCTTTACGTCTCTAAAATTCTTTGACTCTCTAACAATAACCATAAAAACAGAAACAATTTCATTAAGCTTATTCTAAGAAATACTGTATTTTAATTTTAGATAAGGAGTATGTTAAAATATTTACCAACTGTGTTAGCACTCTGACATCAAAAGAATGATTAGCTGCTTGAGTATTTCCTCTAGAAGATTTTTTCTGAAACAACACAAAAATTTAAAAAATTAGATTGTTGAGGTTGGAGTGGAACATAAAAGACAATTTAGGGACTATCCGACATACACTAAGTAACTCAGAGGGAAAACAGGTCTTATTATTTGTCTTATTTTAGCTTTTTCTATAGATGTGTAACTTTGTGTAGTCTACATCAATTAACGTGCACTCTTAAAAACCATTAATCTCCTACTTTTATTCCCCTAAAGCAAGGATCGGCAAACTATGGCCTATGGGTCAAATTCAGACTGCCACCAGTCTTCATAAATAAGGCTTTACTGGAACACAACCAAGATCAGTCATTTACATATTGTCTATGGCTGCTTTCATGCTACAACAGCAGAGCTGAATAGTTGTAAGAGAGAACACATGGCCTGCAAAGCCTAAAATATTTACTGTTTGGTTTTTTACATTAAGTTCACTGATCCCTGCTCTAAAGGGAGAGATCACCAAAGTTCCTCCTCAAATCAAAGATATTTTAGAAGCCCATATAGACCCCTCTTATAAAATGGCCAAATTTAGTTTTTAAACTGTTATTAGGGCAGAACATGACTTTAGTTTTAAGCAAGCAGTTTACACTGTAGAAATTAGATGTTATTTAGATGACACTCTCTCCTTTAGGTTTCAAAATTCCTATGATTTAAGAAATAATCTCGTATCATTTTCTGAGAAAAACATTTGCGCTTTAGTTTAAAAGACCTTAGAAATAAAAAGTAGATGAATTGTTTTCATGAAGGCAAGGCCTAAAGAACTAAAGATAAGTCATCTTTTATTTTTCCTTAAGCACAAATAATTTCATAAGAAAGATGATTTTCTCTTAACTCACCTGTCCTTCTAATAGGTCACAATCTTCATCTTTAACTTGTCCATTAATCAAATAAATACTATTTTCTATTTGCTTGGCCCAATGTATAAGTCCATTCTTAAAAGAAACACAACATGGGTATCATTCAAATATAATGCCATCTCAAACTCCCTCAAGTCGACTTTTTTCTACCTAGTATACTGAAATATTAAAAATCCCTAAGTATCAGCAATGTGGCATTTAAATTCAATATCATAAACAACAAAAAAGTGTATCCCCAATTTTTGGCACTTTACCCATATTTAATAAGAGTTTTTCTAATCTTTTTCCCAAACTAACATTTATGTCACAGACCTAGGAGACTTAATAACCACAGTCAAATAAAATTCAATAATTCCTGTTATCTTAAAAAAAGTGAGAAAAGAGAAAGAGCCTCAAACAAATATATAAAGCAGTATTAAAGAAGAAAAAATAAGCAAGCTCCATTTACCTCCTTCAATATGAAAAAAGAAGAGAAATAAGTTATGAACAAAATGGTACAGAAATACAAAAAAGAACTGGAAGATGGAAAGCAAAACTAAAGATGAAGATAGTTCCCTGTGCTATACAGTAGGACCTTGTTGTTTATCCATTCTATATGTAACAGTTTGCATATGTTAATCCCAAACTCTCAATCTATATTCAATATCCTGTGATAACCCATAATCGAAAAGAATATGAAAAAGAATATATGAATCACTTTGCTGTACAGTAGAAATTAACACAACATTGTAAATCAACTATATTTCAATAAAATAAATTTTTTAAAAAACTAAAGATGAAGAGAAAGCAAAAAGACCAAAGAGTACATCTTCTTACATAATTATATTTTACAATGTACATAATTACATGTTAATTAACAAATATTTATGGAGCACTTATTATGCTAAATACATTAGTATGATAACAATGTCCCACCTCTAATTTTTTAATCTGGGCAGAGCAACAAATTAGTTACCCATAACAATATTATTATAATTAGAATGCAATTTTTGAGGATTATAAAATGAATTACACACACAACCAGAATAAAGGCAGATCATCTATTCAGCAATCACTAAAGAAAATTCATTTTACCCTGATACCTTTGTATTTTTCTCCAGAGTATAGCTGACAGAAGTAGTAGACAGTGGGACATGAATATTAATATATACTGTACACTCTAAAGAAAGCCATGAAGCTGATAGTCCATTTTGATACTTCCAATCTGCTGGTTTTGCAGAACTCTTTAGCAAAGGGGGAAAAACATAAAATATGTGATTTACATAAAACACACGGAGCAATAAAACATCATAAAATGTACAACCCAGTAACTTATACAAGCTGTTATCTAATATATTTGGCCAAATTCCTTCATCAAAGGGTAATAGGTTAGAACTAAATAAAAATAAAGCATGCATTAAAAGTTCAGTATTCTTCAGCATATCCCAGGCAATCTTGGCAACTCCCTCGCCCAGTGAAAGGCTTGCTTAAAATTCTGACAAGTCCTCTGGTCCTGTAGTTCCCATCTGTAGCTTCAACAGTGTCAATTCTGAAGCTTCTGATGGACAGTAAATAATCACTGAGCAAATACTAAGTGCCAGACATTTTCCTTTCTGTCCTATCCTTGCTAACAGAACTGCATTACTTTTTCACACTGCTTCTTTTTTTTTTTTCTTTTTGGCCACACTGCATGGCCTGTGGGATCTTAGTTCCCCGACCAGGGATCAAACCCATGCCCCCCTGCAGTAGAAGCATAGAGTCTTAACCACTGGACCACCAGGGAAGTCCCTCACATTGCTTTTTAGACACCTTGGCAAAATGTTAGTCTGGATTCTGCTGAGTACAGACAGCTTGTTTACTGGGCACTGTGGCTCCAAAAGCCTAGACACTTTTACTGCTAGCCTCTCAAATATAATACCAGACACATAAACAAGGTAGGGACAGCTTAACAAAAATATTTTAACAATAAAAAAAAATATAAATTGTCCTTGTCTGTAGTGAAATTAATCATATTTCAAAATAAAAAACTACAGGTGGTTGTGGACATTAATAGGAAGAGATAGCACTGAAAATTATTAAAACTAAAAATTGAATTTTATTTAAAAATAGTTTGCAACACAGAAAAATCTTTAAGGAGCAGTTTTTCTTACCTTTGGATTGTGGATATCATAAGTTCGACAAAATATTCTTTATTAATTAAGGATAGAAATAACCAAAAAAATAAAAAATAAGAAAGCAATTCTTTATAATCAAAAGAAAATAAACCGTCAAAAAATAAAAATAAAGTATATGCATCCAAGAGTTTTTACAAAATCATACCACTTCATGGCATGACACTTAAAGATATGTATACACATATATATGTATGTATATGTTTGTGTAAATACATATACTTATATACATATAAATTCCTTTGACTATAATACTTGTGGTACTTTAAACTATTTCCTACTGTTTATAAATCCTGATAATCACAATGAACAGAATGATAGTTCTTACAAAACTGTCCTCAAATATAGACCCTTTTTAACAAATAGGAGTGCTGTTTTGAATGAAGTCAAGCCTGGGAATGTTTATTGGGTCAAAGGGTCTGTACATGAAACTTTCTAGTTAAATACCAAAGGAGTTAACAGCCCACCTTCTACAGGAATGATCCCTTTTTGAATTTTGTCTTTTTGCAGGTCCTAATTTATTGGGCCCTTGCATTGCTTCACTCCCTTGGTGAGGCTGCCTCATGCTTGGGAGGTACTTGCCCTGGTAATATGTAGAGGAAAGAAGCTAAGAAGGCCCTATAATTGGCTTTTAGTGTCACTTGATCTTGGCCAAAGATATAAAAATTGCCAGCTCGGTGCACCTGTGCTTTGCATTGAACATTTTATCTATAGGAACTGGAGGTAAACAAAATAAAAGCATTACTTTGCCTAAGCTGTACCTTTCTGTAGGGGCCCTACTGTATTTTAATGTACAGGGGTGGAGAGCTGGGAAAGAGTTCAGAATGCCCAGTCCTTGCCACCTCTCTCAAACTCTTTACAACCCTGACACATGATTAACAACCATTCTTACCATTATTATTGGCAGTCCGAATTATGTGTTATTTACAGAAAAACGTACAAACTAAGCCTATTTTTTAAATGATGACTTAAATAAATGTTTGGGGAAAAAACCTGCAGGAACATTATTTTGGTATCATATACTTTAGAACATAAACACCTAAATAAAAGATACTTTTTTGTAGAAGAGCAAAAGTGAAGTGTCACTCGTTCTGAGACCTCCTCGTCTGTGAAATTCCACAGTCTCTTTTTATTCATAGATTTTTCCACAGCAAATACTAGCTGAAAGAGAGGAAAACACATCAACTGAATGCAAAATAAAATAAGAGAGTGCAGAAAAAGACAATTATAATATCCTTAAGCACCCATCTAGCTTTAAAATTCCATGATGCTATCATTAAATTTCCTTTTTCTCAAAAGAAAGAGTGAAACTGATTATTAACCATTTAGATTCCATGTTTAGGGATATACAAAAATTAGGTATTAAATAAAAAAATATAATTCACTGTCATTAACGATCAACTGAACATGATTTGGGGCAACTAACATTTAAGTGAAGTACAGAATAAAGACTTTAAGTAGAATGAGAAGTGACAAGTGATTTTTAACCTATAAAAATGGAGCGTGTCACCCATTTGGCATTTCTTATTTAAATGTCACAAAAGATGTAAGGTAATACATAAGGGCACATAAAATATAGTAATAACATAAATTCTAAGTGAAAAAACATCAGAAATAGTGACAAAAATCTATGCCACATGTAAGAATTATAAAAATGCATACTTGATATGGGGAGAGGGTTCATAAATTTGGCTCTAAGCTTTCTAAAAATAATGTGCACAGAGAAACCCAATCAGTTCCCTAATTCGCACGGTCCAGAAGCTAAACAATTGATCAGAAGAGGCATAACTTTCTTAATAATGATAGCAAAAGAAATTTCTTCAAAGACAATATTATGTAATATAACAAACAAAGTTCTTAGCAATGACCTTATGGGAGACAATGACAAGTTTTATAAGGTTACTTCATATACTGTCCCTCAGTGCAGGTCAATGGAAACAAAGTTAGATAATTAAAACGCTACAATTTCTGAAATAGGGCATTTCTAAAATTTTACATGCTTCTTAGAAACGAAAGAGATACAAAAAGCAAGAGGACGGAGGATCTACTGCATCTCTCTAGCACTGAGCCCACATTCAACCCAACCACAAGAGGATGCACAGCCAATGCTATCAAATACACATGGATATAGATTACATTTCAAAATGCCAAAATAGGATGAACGATTGTGAAAGAGGTACATTTATTTAAAATGGTAAAAATGGCAGAAGGTTGAATAACTTGCCAGGGGAGGGATTATCACCATTTTCTTCCTTTACCTCCATAAGTACAAATATCAAAGGTTTGAAGGTGGGATATTTGATGGGAGAGAATGTTACAAAACTGGAAGAATCTGTAGCACCTGGATTCTTAGCTGTACACTTTTTTACTAGAAAAAGGTTTGGGGGGATTCTGTGGGGTTTTTGCACTTCTCAAGATAATGAGGTCTCCTTCTCTCTTGGGGTGGAAAATAACTTTTGAAGGCTTATTTGGATCTTAAGTACTAAAAGAGATGAAAACTGGCTGCACAGAGTTTGCTTTAGGTTTGGGCTTAAGGGGAAACAGCTTGTGGACCCTCACATTTACTTGTAAACCATGTTACCCAAATAACTGACATAGGAATTAAACAAAAAGCAGGGGATTCATAATAGATACTCGGTCCAGAAATAAAGAATAAGTATCTGACTGTCGTTATTTTATGTCTTACTCTCAGGATCCTGAGAGAATTGAAGAGGTGAAGAATTGCAAAACCTATTAATTTCATATTACAGCAATCACTTGGAACTAAATGGAAGGTCTAGCAGAATACTGCTACTGCACAAGAAAAATTGTTAAACCATTATAACTTGTTTCACAATAGTAAAAAATTATCTTTAAAATAATGACTATTTTAAAAATATGTAGCTTTGGTTGAAAATATAAATACTGACATGTATTACACTCAAGATACCAAGCAATTGGGTGGAAAAAGCTGTTTCAACATAATCCCAGCATAGAGAATTAATCTAAATATGCCTAGGATCACTGTATACAAGTATAATCAATTAAGATATAACTTTAAGAATTTCTGATATTTCAGACTTACTCTATGTAGGATATTTTGAAATTCATTTCCCATTTCTAAAGTTGTAATAATAAATACTCCAAGAACTAAAAGTCCCCCTGGTAGCATTCTGGATACCTAAAAACAGAAATATAGTATTAGCTAACAAAAGCATTTGACATCATATGCAATCTTTTGTGTTTGAGAAGCTAAATATTAAATCAGCAAATGCCTACCTAGTACCAACTATATGCAAAGCATTGAAGTAGGGGCTTTGAAAAAACTGGTTAAAATATTGAGAAATGGGGACTTCTCCGGTGGCACAGTGGTTAAGAATCCGCCTGCCAATTCAGGGGACACTGGTTCGAGTCCTGGTCTGGGAAGATCCCACATGCCACAGAGCTACTAAGCCTGTGCGCCACTACTACTGAGC
Organism: Balaenoptera physalus; assembly: GCF_965194825.1. Classification (NCBI taxonomy): domain Eukaryota; kingdom Metazoa; phylum Chordata; class Mammalia; order Artiodactyla; family Balaenopteridae; genus Balaenoptera; species Balaenoptera physalus. The sequence continues at coordinate 45,095,536 of NC_138882.1, forward strand.
CTGCGCTCTAGAGCCTACAAGCCACAATTACTGAGCCCGCATGCCACAACTACTGAAGCCCGTGCGCCTAGAGGCTGTGCTCTGCAACAAGAGAAGCCACCGCAATGAGAAGCCTGCGCACCACAATGAAGTGTAGCCCCCGCTCGTCGCAACTAGAGAAAGCCCGTGCACAGCAACAAAGACCCAACACAGCCAAAATGGATGAAAACCAAGACGAATGGGGTATTATTATGCACACAATCTTCCTAGAGTGTTCTTAACTTTTTACCTTAAAACTACTTTATAAATAAAACCATTTAGTAATGACACTCTTTAGCTACATCAATAAATAAACTCCTTTCTCCTAAGATCGAAAACTAAAATATCTCCTAAATTTTTCAATGGCTTCCACTATCAGCTAAATAAAATACAAATTTTTACCTTAGACTGGTATTGCAGACTCTCTAAAATCTGGCTGATCTGATATTCAGAGCCTCATTTGATACTACTGCCCACGAAATATTCAAGCATCAATCACAAACTTCTCACTGTTCTCCACATATATGGCTAGGCTTTCTAACTCTATACCTTTACTCAGGCTGCTCACTCAGCCTGAAAAGACTTTCTCTTACACGTCTACATGTCTGAACTCTACTGAATACCTCGAAGTCAGCTTGAGGAAGCTGCCTTCCCTGATCCTTTGATCTCCAAACTCCTGCAGGACCTCAGTGTAGTTTTCCCATGGAGCTTATCACATGAAAGTGTACTATGGTTATGTCTGAACCTTACTAGTTGATCTGGGAGCTCCTTAATGGAAGAAGTTAATTCTCAACTACCTTTGTATCCCTATAACATTCAGCAGAGTCTGGGATTTGAGCAGAGGGGGTCCAACTTGAAACTCCATTGTTTCCTGTTGTTTAGATTTACCTCAATTTTTAAAGCCTTCTTATTGATATTGGGCATTTAATATTATTTCCAATTTTTCTGTACCTTAAAATAATATTGGTTAAAAATCCTAGCAAGTTTCTGTGTTCACAGGATTATTTGCTTATAATAAATCTCCTGAGGTGGGTAACTAGGTTAAAGGGTCATACATATTTTTAAGGATTTTGACACATCCTACCAGTTTGTCCTGCATAATATCTGTGATTTTCCTTCCACATCATTGTGGCTAGTTCCTAGTGCCACATGTATTCCTTTCTACCATCTATACTCATAGTGCTCTGGTTACCTTTTATGTACTTAATATATGAGCAAACTGATCACAAAGTTAAGTCTTCAGAAAATTAGATACCATGGTCTAACCCCTAATATATTTGCATTATGTCTGCTGGTGGTTCCCTCTGATTTCATAAATTCTATTTACTACAGTGACACAAGCTTGACATACATAAATAAGGAATAAAGCTTTCATACTTAGCATGGGGAACTTGCACATCTTTTCAAAATCATCAACAAATAAAATTAACCATTTCTTTCTAGAGGCAAAAAGATTATCTATTTTACTACATAAGTTTTATGTTTGTGTGTATAGATGTATATAGACTAGACATAGATATAGATATAGGTATGTAATTTTACAGAAGGCCAAAAGCAAAATTAGAGTAGAAAGTTATTTACAAACCATTGGAAATTTAAGTTTAAAATATTTAATATTTCATTAGAAGTTGGTATTAAATATTTATTGCATTTTTCAAAAATATAACTACATACTACCCCCCATCACAAATGCAGATAAACATGTGTGTTTGAAGATTTAAAGATAATTGGAGAAGGAAATAATTTTATTTTTACCTAATTTAACATACTTTATTGGATGATATAATCCATTCAATAACTACTTTTAAGTGAATTTACTCATCATTCCCTCTGACTCACCCCAAATCTGTTTCCTCTTCGTGTAATGGCAACGCCATCTTCCTAGACCCAGGCTAAAAACAAAATCTCAATAATTTTTAGCAACTCTCTCACAATATCTTTTTACTGCCAATCTACTTGGTCACTGAATCATCTTAATACTAGCTCTTTCTCTGAAATGTTTTGGCAATGAGGTTTTAGCCCACTGCTTTAGTTTGCTTATTTATCCGTTCACTTATCCAATATTTTGGAGTTCTCATCATAAACCATGGGAACACTATGCTTGGCACTAAGGATACGGCCATAAACAAAACAGCCGTGACCCTGTCCTCAGAAAGCTTAGAGTCTAGTCACTAGCTCATGTCACCTTTTTTTTTTTTTTAATTAATTAATTTTATTTTATTTATTTTTGGCTGTGTTGGGTCTTCGTTTCTGTGCGAGGGCTTTCTCCAGCTGCGGCGAGCAGGGGCCACTCTTCATCGCGGTGCGCGGGCCTCTCACTATCGCGGCCTCTCTAGTTGTGGAGCACAGGCTCCAGACGCGCAGGCTCAGTAGTTGTGGCTCACGGGCCTTGTCGCTCCGCGGCATGTGGGATCTTCCCAGACCAGGGCTCGAACCCGTGTCCCCTGCATTGGCAGGCAGATTCTCAACCACTGCGCCACCAGGGAAGCCCTCATGTCACCTTTTTTTGAACTATTACTGTAACTGTATATTTTCTGCTCTCTCTCTCTCCAATCCCTCTACTCTCCATTTACACTGTACCAAGGCACTGCAATTACTTTCTCAATTATTGGCAGGATTATTTCTCAATCCTTCTCAAAATAGGGAGCTCTGAAAGTCTACCATAGAGCTACTGGCTCCAAAAGAACTCCTTCCTTCCTAGAATGACACTTCAAAACCATCCATAAACTGGCCCCATACAGTCTTACGTCTAAAAGCATTCTTTTATATACACCATGCTTCAATTATACCCAATTGTGTGCTATTCTAACATACCTTTAAATTTCCTGCCTTTGGGTCATTTATCCACTGTCCTTTGTGCATTCAATGTGCTCCTTGACTTCTACTAGCAAAGTCCTATTCATCTTTCAAGTTCAGAGCCTTCTGTGAAGCTGTTTGAATCCAACCTTTGACAGATACTTAATCATTCCCCACTCTATATTCCTATAGTACTGTCCTATTTTTAGTCACTTCTTTTACAATTTGTTTTGGTAATAATGTCTTTCACTTTGCTTAAAATATAAATTCTAAGGACATTAAAGAAAAATTTAACCATCATTTTATTTCCTCAGTACCTGGTTTAAGTCTTTAAAACAATCTGACCAGCAACAATGTTACCAATAACTAATATTATTTTAAAATAAGGAAAAATTGGAAATAAGGTAAATGACCAATAACAGGATATAGGTTAAAAAACACAACAGATAAAAGTTAACAATGGAAAAGCATAGTGTACAAGATCAAAGGCTTTCAAGTCACACCGCCTGGGTTCAAATCCCAGTTTCACTACCTATTACACTAATCTTGGGTGGATTACTTAACTTCAAGTAAGAAAATGCTTTTTTAAAAACTAGATGCAAGTAATCAATAAATAAAAAATATACTCATGGATGAAACAGAGCAGAAAATACTTCTATTTTTGATATACTACCCAAGTTTTGAAAACTTAAGAACGAGTACTCTGAAATCCTAGTCTAGTAACCTGAGGATAACGTACTTTTATTTTGTTAGTCAATAAACACAAACTTAACTATATAAAGAAACAAACATGATGACCTGGTTGGCATGTTCTGTGGCCCATTCTTCATCCAAGTTATCCAACTTAGCTTTGGAATGTTTGGAGCTCTCATCTTGTTCCTCTTTGGGTGGTGTTCTAGTGGCAAGAATCACGTAATCCTTTTGTGAAGAACACTTAAAAACAAATTAGAAAAGCTTATTAGGGTGATAACTGACTGAGGAATGCAAAGCCCTTATGACATGCAAAAACTGAGCAATATTTATAGCAGCTTAAATTGTTTATACCTGTATTATACCAGAATCTACAGAGTAAACAATTTTCATGGATAGCCTTACAACATTTTCCTCACATGTTATTTATCTTTTAATATATTTAATACCAGCTCCTTATTTATTTGGGCAACCTGAATGTGAATCATGCAGTGGTCCTTAAAAATGGCTTACTGGAACAGATTAGACAGTTCAACAAATATAAAAACCCAATAAAATAAAGCAACAAATGACCTTGTGCATCTTACTTTCATAAAAACAATGATAGTGGGGAACGTGTTCATGTGTGTCCACAGAAAAACAAAGGTGAAGTGATATTAGATTTATGTTCCTCAGTTTTAATAGCAATTAAACGCTAACCAGAAGTGGGAAACCTAAAGATAAATTTAGGGAAAATTTAATAGCTCAGTCTCATTACAGTGAAAATTTCCTATAAAGAAAGAGTAAAAATACAAGTTAGCACAATGTTATCCTCACACATGACCTGAAATTCTAATCGTTAGTGTCATCCTGGAACAGAAAATAAAGGAAGAGAAATTATTTCAATAAAAGTTATTTCCAGAAAGTTACATTGAAATGCACACAAGGAAAAGGTAGGTGCTGATTAAGAAAGCTCTTTCTTTTCATAAAATCTATGATTTTGAAAAGAAAAAGCAACTGACTCTGGGAGTAGGAGACAGGCAAGCCTGAAGGCTTGAGCGGAAGGAAAGAAAAGTGATGAATCCTGGAACAAAGAGAAAGAAGAAGCATGTAGAATACTGAAAGGAATGAAAAGGCAGCATGAAGAGAGATTGGAATTCTCCCTAAATTGTGGGAGACTTATATGTAAGATGGTGATTTTGCTGAGCTCTAGAAACAGCCTATGTGCTGTAAGGCAGGTTTGGAAGAGGGTATTTCTCCCTGACCTTTCACCTTTACTGATCACTTCTGTTCCTAGCAAAAAGAACCCCATACTAGATGTTAAGTAACCTGAATCTAAAAGAAGTTCAGATTGTTGCCAGGAGAGGTTGTCTGGCTGTCTAATGAGAAGCCTCAGAGGGTGGTATTACCTGGGTGAACAGTGCAGGGTCTGCCCTCTGTCTTACAAGTTAAGAAATTGGATTTGTGAAAACTCTGAGAATGTACCTGTCTCTCAGGGCTACGCTGACATTACCTAAGATCATTCAGAATTATGCTAAAACTAGAATACCATGAAGGGATGTGAACATGCAAGTCCTCTGCATGGTGCATTCTTTATAAGTAGGCAACATAGGGCATCAAATTATAAGAGAAAGTAGCTTGGGAATGTGGATAGAATCAGAACAAGTTAATTATCCAATTTGAAGGTTCTAAGCCATCATGTTAAAATATCCAGAAAGAAAACTGCCCCCAGTAGGGTTTTATTTGCTATTAGGCCTCAAAATTAATCTTTGGACCAGAGTACACTCTCCCCTAAATAGTGTTTAGATGTATGTAGCCAGTTTGTTTGTGTGACTCTCCTTTTTTCATTTCTGTGTACTGCTGACAAGTCCTCCCTGCTGATTAACACATTCTTTTTTTTTTTTTAATATATTTTTCTTAACCGTATTTGCTTATTTATTTATTTTTATTTTATGGCTGTGTTGGGTCTTCATTTCTGTGCGAGGGCTTTCTCCAGCTGCGGCAAGTGGGGGCCACTCCTCATCGCGGTGCGCGGGCCTCTCACTATTGTGGCCTCTCTTGTTGCGGAGCACAGGCTCCAGACGCGCAGGCTCAGTAATTGTGGCTCACGGGCCTAGTTGCTCCGCAGCATGTGGGATCTTCCCAGACCAGGGCTCGAACCCACGTCCCCTGCGTTGGCAGGCAGATTCTCGACCACTGCGCCACGAGGGAAGTCCCTGATTAACACATTCTCCCTTCAATTATAATAAATCAGTGGGTGCTTATGCTTTTTAAAGTAACTGTCCAAATATCCATTCCATTTTGGTTTGATTTTTGAGCCTTAACTCTAAGAGGGAAATAAAATTTGTGTAATTTCCAAATTTCTCCCAGTCCCTTTCCCTCAATCTCCACTGAATCAATATTAAAAAAAAAATTCAATAAATGGGTACGATAATATACAATAAAATATATGACCTATATTTGCTACAAGTCTGAAATAAGACAAACTAGAAATAAAATTGTAAAAAGCTACCTTTGTAAAGAATTGGACAACCCGGAATTAAAGATTAAAGGGGTGCAAAAGTCACTTTGGAAAGACAATAAAACGTGAATAATCTGGTCAGTAGAATTCTAATTTTGCAGTTTCTACCTTATAAGTTACTTTTACATTGTCAAAAGGGAATGTGTTCTGACTTGGGCAAACCTGGGCTACATTCTTCTTTTTCATTCCATCCCTCCATCCCCTAACTTGAATTTATTGTTAAATAGCATATTTTAACTTTAAATCAACAAATTTGCTTTATCAGTAAATGCATAGGAAAAGGATACATACCTGTCCTATTAAAAAGACCAGAGACAAAAGCTTTTCCTTGGAGACTGATGTTTGAAAGATACTGGCCGACAGTCTCTTCTACAATGTAGGTTCTTCCCATTATTAAGAACTAATTCAACCTCCTAAATGACAAGAAAAAATACAGAACATTTTTAGGCAAAAAATATAATTTGCAATGTTTTCCTCATGGGGGTAGTATAAAGAGAGAAGTTGTACTACCCTGATACTACCCCATACCTTACAGTGACTGCTTATTCAATAGGGTATTCTTTCTTGCAAAGGTTGAATGTAGCTTCAGAATTCTCAACAGAGTGTTGCAGGAAATGACTACCAATCAACCAGAGTTGACATGAGCGATAAAACCTACTCCCATACCTCAGATAAAGAAGAGAACACTAAACTACTAGTAGCCAACACACCTGATTTCTCATTCAGATCTATTACTCCTTAGTTGTATCATCTTTGGTAATTTACTGCTGAGCCTCACTGTACTCATTTCTAAAACAGAAAAGATGAGAATTTCTGAGTTGCTCAATGGGAGGTAAAGGGAATCAAATTCATGTATTCAGTAAGCACACTATAAAGAACCACTATGCACAAGAAATTGTGCCAAGTGGGATGGCACGAAGATGAATAATACTTGGCCTCTGCCCTTGAGGAACTCAGAGTACAGCTGGAATGATGGAAGTAGACAAATAGCAATACAGTAATAACAAACATTTGTAGCTCTTCCATTTTGTGTAAGGCATTGTTCTAAGTACTTAACATATGGTAACATTTAATATTCAGAAAAACCCCCATGAGGTAGGGGATATATATACACCCTTTTTTTATAGATTTAGAAACTGAAACGAAAAAAGGTAACATAACTTGCCCAAGTGACAAAGCTGGTAAGTGGCAAACGTAGGATTTAACTTCAGGCAGTCTGGCTCTAAAATCCATTTCTTAAATAGGATTCTTAAATACTGTGCTCATACTAAGGAGTCATACCCAGTCTCTCAATTAAACTTTCACTAAGGGGGGACTCCTGTTCTGCCCTCTCACCAGTTTTGGGATGAAAATCAGCATATTCCTCTTACTGGCTCACGCTCCTTTGATTTGAGTTTCTGTAGCTTAAAATCAAAGATGCTGAATAAAAGAGGTAGGAAATAATAAATGATGATCTCAAGGAGTTCACATTCAATGTGGGAGAAACAAATGTAAAGACATGATTCCAAAAAGCTATAAAATAGCCACAGAGAGACTGAAGAAACACAGTTGCAGCATTCTGAATAGCGGTAATAGTCACTTAGGTCCTGCAAAAAAAATTCCAATCTTATTCAGGACAACAAAGTCCAGGCAACTCTAGATGTGCTGAGGTGGCTTATCTGACATCAGTAAAATAAACTGCCAGTCACAATGATTTACATTACTCTAAAACTAAAGCCCAGAGAATTGCTTCCAGTTTGAAATGGCATATTAGATGGTCTTTTTCCAAAGTTCCTGTTTGGTTTTGTCTCAAAATGCATTAAATTTCTTCTTAGCTCTCAGGTTTGCACTTTTTTTTTTTTGGTGAAGTCTAGGACTGCCTGTCTAAATCATTAATGCCTCTAAAAAGTTAAGGGCCTTCCACTTTTACCACCCTAAGGTATGCATTTCTGTGTATTAAACTTTCTTCTACTTCATCATGCTATTCTACTCCTTTTCCTTCTGCCCTACATAATTCTTAATTCTTACAAGAAATAGCAGTTAACAGTGACTCCAAGGTTATGATATGTAACTTTCTAATCTTACTTTTTCCAAGGTGTCATCTACTAGTCACATTAATGTGTAAGAAACTGAATGCAATAGAAAGATGAAAATCTTTGGGTTATGAAATCTGGTTGACTGTCGTATATTTTTTTTCTTTAGTGCTCCTTCAAAACTTTGAAATGTAGCTAACCATACTTTATAAAGGACACTAATAAAAATGTAGATCTTCTCTTACACAGTTCAATTTTTCCTGAAATGCTGTGTATCAGCAGAAGCTTTGCAAGTTGTCCAAACGCTGACTTGAGACCACTCAACTTCCCTGGACTCTGGTTTCCTAGTCTACAAAATAAAGAATTTGGATCATAGCAGGTCGGAAAACCTAATTTTAGGATTCTCGAAGTCCAAGTACAGAACATCTGCGTTTTCCAAATGGTAGATCAATGATGATAATATTGTGGCCCTAGGACATAATACAGTACTGCACATACAAGCAACCTTAATTAAAGTGCTTATATAAAATATTTTGGGGGAAAGAAACAACCTTAAGCTCCTTACTGCTAGTCTCAAAGGTCTGCTACTGTGGGAATTGTAGGGAGAATGACATTAGGAATGCTTTATTTTCAATAAAGAATTTAACAAATTCTTTTAGAAGAGTAATCAAACATGAAATAATCTACGGATTCAGCTTAGAAGTCACAGAACTACAATTTGGAAACAAGTAGCTCTGTTATGGTGGCAGGGTGAGAAGTGGTTTTTAAGAAGGAACGTGTTTAACAACTTCCGTTCCAACAGTTTTTCAATTTTAACAATATAAACACAAGACAACATTTTCTGTAACGTTACCTTAAAACACAAATAAAAGCTACACTCAAACTCCTCTTGGTTTTTTAAAATCCTCTTCCTGGAAAATAAACCGAGCTCCTTAAATTCCTATTAAATCACTGTTACCAACTCCGCCACCAAAAAACCGAAAAATCTAAGTAAGATAAGTCTCACAACTGGACTTGAGTGTGTCGTACAGGAGTGACCGTCCATATGTTTCCTACACTCTATCCCTTTCTGTCCTCCTTGAAAAGGCAGTTCTCTGTGCCCGAGTGCACACACATCACACACACACACACGGATTCCACCCTCAGGCTGACTCACCTGTACTCAGACTGTGCACGCGTGGCAGACAACTCAGTCGAACTGTCAGACCACCTGAGAAAGGTGTTTAGAGTGCAAGTACCAGCCTCCAGGGACCAGATTCGTCTCCGGTCCCCATTCCACAGTCAATGAATTCATCAGAAAGCGACGAACTTCCCGCACCTCACTTCCTACTCCACACCCGTGGTCTCTGGAGTCAGGTGGCTCAGATTGATGACGCACGCTGGCCCCCTGCTTTCACCGCAGCGCCTCAGCCAAAGCGACTGCGGTCGCCACCCCGCCCCCTTCCGGGCGCCATTAAGAGCGTGGCGGTAGCCCGGCGTCTGCCGGCCGGCCCTGCTGGGACCGATGCCCTCTAGCGGCCCAGTGTCTAAAAGCCGCCAAAGAGGACGACCCATGGCATCCCGGAGCTATGACGGTAAGGTCGCTCTCCTCTTCAGGGAGGAACGTAGGTTAACGGGTATTATGTGGCGCCACCTCGCGGATAAGTGGTCGCGCGACAGGCAAGGAGAGCCGGGGGGCGGGGAGAAAGGAGGAAGCGGACTTGGTGGTGCGGAATTGGGCTCACGGAAGGGATTGGGAAAAACTACGTTTCCCAGAAGCCTAGGCGGCTAGAAGCGGGTGGAAACGGGGGCCGGAAAGCGGAGTGCACGACAGGGGTCAGAGGCTGCCTCTGAACTCGTATTCCCAGGGTGCACAGCTTCCGGTGGTTGCGCGCGCACTGCGGACGCGGGCGCTGCGGCGCGTCCGGTGCAGCGGTTAACGCGGGACTCGATTTCCCAGGGTCCCGCCGTGGAAGTCTCCGTCGGGCGGGCGCGCGCGAGCCACCGAGCGAGGTGGCGGAGGCAGCAGCCCACGCTTCTGGGTCCTCTTGGTCTTCGCCTTTCTTCTCCGTTTCTGCTCCGTCGGCCGCTGCCGCCGCCGCCGCCGCGGTCCCCGGCCCGATCGACATGGCGGCGGTGTTGCAGCAAGTCCTGGAGCGCACAGAACTGAACAAGCTGCCTAAGTCGGTCCAGAACAAACTTGAGAAGTTCCTTGCTGACCAGCAGTCCGAGATCGATGGCCTCAAGGGGCGGCACGAGAAATTTAAGGTGGAGAGCGGTAAGTGCGACGCTCTTCCCGCCCTTGTTTCTGGGCGCGACCCCAGTGATGGCTGGTCTCCTCCCCTTGCAAGCTCGCCCCGTCCACGGCTTCACTGCTAGCATCGCTTCTCCGGCTCCGTGGACACCATAGGCCTTCTCGTAACTGCTTCCTTCACAGTTTGATACGAAGGAGCCTGTTTGTTTGTTTTTAAAATGTGAATCCACATTGAGTTCCTGTTTTCTTTGTAATTAGGGTGGTCTCATTTAGGGACGCCTAACGTCCGGCAAACAGAAATTGTGAAGATTTGGGTCTGTTTACACCGGGCTAGGGGTCTGCGACTCCTAACTCTTCTAAGCCTAGAGTACCCTGTCTGTATGTTGCACGTTAAATGATAGTAATTTCTGCTCTGTTTTCTAGTCATTTGCCTTCAAAGGCCTATGTCTTTAATGATAACTTTCTGCACTTGTTCTGAGTCTGTCTCGCTCTGGTGCGTTTTGTGTTCACAGAAACGAGTAGGTGCATAAGACAGCGCTGGAAACACAGTGCACGTGCAGTAAATGTTTAATGTATCCGACTTCTTTCTAAAAGTTGGAGTTTGATAGAAAATATATTACGACCTTATAAATACCTGTAGTAGTAGACCCTCAGATAAGAAAGTTCCTCACAATGGTGACTTGAATATCGTTGAAGAAAGATTAAGAGCATAGTAATTACCATTAGTAAAATACAAATCGTCTGTTGTGTGTCTTGGTTTACCAGGTTGTGTGTCTTGGTTTACCAGGTTTTTTTGGTGGGGGGGCGGTGCGGGACTGGTAACTGGTTTTTGCTAAGTGGATTGAAAATTCTGAAGAAGTTTTCATTTTAAAAAAATAAATAAAATTACCAAGCAGAATTGATGTTGAAAATTAATTCTCTGAATCCCAACACTGAATATAGTACACTGCATTCTATGTGTTAATTTACACAATAAATATTGAGCGTCTTCTATGTGCTTCTAATGTGCTGAACAGTACACTATCGGTCGCTTCCCTTGGAAAGTTAACATGTTTATTTTTACATAAATTTAGTAATTTTATATGTTCAGGCATTATTTTGGCTATCTTAAGACAAACCTTTTTAAAGCAAAGCAGTTTTTAACCTAAATAATTTTTTCTCCATTTAATAAATATATTTTTTGGGTCTGCTTTATGCTAAGAAGTCTACTGATGTGTGGGGGAAATACTATGATAAATGAGACATGTTGCCTGCCTTGAAGAATCTCATAATCTTGTGGAATAGGCAGAAAAATAATTTGTTAAAACCCTCTCAGGCCTTATTTTCTTTTGTCATTTTACATATGTCGGTTGGAAATGTTGGATTAAAGTCCTTTTCTGTACTTGATCTATTTATCTTTACTCAAATTCTCTCTTATTTGCAGTGTGGGTTCCAATACTATGTCTTAAATTTTAAAATCAAGGTTATCAAAAATAAATAGCAGTATTGACAGTGTGTACATGTATGTTTGATTTTTTTTTTTTTTTCCCTCTGATCATCTGTAGAACAACAGTACTTTGAGATAGAGAAGAGGCTGTCCCACAGTCAGGAGAGACTTGTGAATGAAACCCGAGAGTGCCAAAGCTTGCGGCTTGAGCTGGAGAAGCTCAGTAAGTATTTAATTATATCTTTCTAATATTGGAGTATTGAGATCTTCAGATACTCCTTTGTATGCTTTGGAAACATTTATTTACTATATATGAAAATAGTGATTGTCCTTGTTTTCATTTCTGGTAATATTATGTTTTTTTCTTTCAGTGTGATTTTTTTTCAATCAGTGGTAAAGACTTTGAAAGAGGACAGGGCTTAGTGGTCAGGAGGCATGTGTTCTAATTCTGACTGCTATTAAAAACTCTTATGTCGGGCTTCCCTGGTGGCGCAGTGGTTGAGAATCTGCCTGCCAATGCAGGGGACACGGGTTCGAGCCCTGGTCTGGGAAGATCCCACATGCCGCGGAGCAACTAGGCCCGTGAGCCACAATTACTGAGCCTGCACGTCTGGAGCCTGTGCTCCGCAACAAGAGAGGCCGTGATAGCGAGAGGCCTGCGTGCTGCGATGAAGAGTGGCCCCCGCTTGCCACAACTAGAGAAAGCCCTAGCACAGAAACGAAGACCCAACACAGCCATAAACAAATAAATTAATAATTGGGGGAAAAAAAAGTTAAAAAAAAAAAACAACTCTTATGTCATATGTAAATCATAACTGTTTGATTATTGTTTATAAAATGGCTAGAACCACTTGTCTATCTACTTAAACAGCTGTACAGGTCAAATGAGGTATATATGAAAGCATTTTGAAAAGGCTAAAGCATTATCTAACTGAAAAAGTAAAGAGAGTGACTTAATTATTTTTATGTTGTTGAAAAATTAAAGTCTATTAGTTCCATTATTATATTCATGTTTTAACTCTTGTTATGATATTTATAACTACTTATGAACCTAAGGATGTAATTTTCTCTTTAAGGCCTAATTCCATTGAAAGATGAACAGCTATTTTTCTTCTTAATTAATTTCTTACATCATTAAGTCCTAGAAAGTACACAAGATCTTAAAGGTCCTGACATTTCTTGGGAGGATGATGTGTTTTTATGTGCCTTGTTTACAGAGAAAAAAGTGAATGTCAGGAAGATCTTTATAGAGTAGGGACATAATATTTGTTATTAGGTATAGCTGGATTTTAATTTCATTGGGAATGCAAGAAGCTAATAATCAAGAGAATGGCTGAAACATTAGTCTTCTTTCTTAACCAAGTCCATGCCCATCGGCTGTATGTTTGAGTCGAAACCCTTTTCAACTAATTTTGGCACATCTCATTTTTAAAACATGTGACGTATACATATGATGGTATATATACATGTGTAATGAGGGTATGAATACTTGAGTAGCTACATCTGATTTATCACCTGTACATAGTTTTGTCTTGGCTTTAAAAGAAAAGGTTTGTAGAGCAATAGTGCTAAAAAATTTCAAGAAAATGACTGTGATCCCAGCTTCTTTTATGAGATCTGGAAAAGGGAGAGGGAGGAGAAGATGGGGATAAACCTAGATAGACATGCCTTCCTGGGGTGTACAGTTTATATTTTTTTAGTTTGGAAGCAGTAAATAACATTAAAATGACATAGAAAATTTGGACAAATTTAGCAGGTTTTTTGTTTTTCTTTTAATAAACGAATTGTTTAACTTGGAAGTAATAATAATGTATTTGTTCATTAAATTACCAGCACATAACATAGACGTGTTTCAGTGGAAGAAAGTTTCAGAAAGTATACTCTTCCTAATTATTGGAATATGTTTAGAAGAGAAACTATAGGGGAGATAGCCCATTATGAGTGGAGATTGTGGGACTGAAAATTCAGTATCAAGCATAGCTCTTTTTAACGTGGTAAACCAGCTGAATTACAGTTATCCATTATTGTGATTTACTCTGCATACATTTCATGTAGTTTAAATGTTATTATTTATTCTCTTGATTTTGTCTTTTTTCACTTAATTTTTAAATTTGCAAATACAATTAATTCACTTTTTTATGATTGACTTAGAAGATGTCATTGAAAAATAAGGAAATTGGTAATTGCATATACTTTTTCCTAAAAATGTTGGCTAAAATGATCACAAATATGATTTTGAAGACAGGATAGCATATTTAAAAATTTGTACTAGAAATACAGTAAATTTGGGTTGTACTCACGAATTTGGAACGCAGTGTTGTGCAGCTCAACCTTTCTGAAACTCAGTTTCTTAATTTCAAAATGTGTATGGGTGGCCGTTGAATACAAACTGTCATCGCAAATTTTAAGCTTATGTACGTGTGTTCATAAAATTCCTTTTATCCAGACAGTCAACTGAAGGCGCTAACTGAGAAAAACAAAGAACTTGAAGTGGCTCAGGATCGCAATATTGCCATTCAGGTAAAAGTTATTCCTGTGAATAAAGCTACTTGTAAACCTGATACTTGAGGAAGTTTTCTATTCTGATTGTGCTTATTGGTTATTTAGTCAGTGGGAAGATGAAATATGTTCAGTTAGGAGAAGCTACTAACAAAAATGTATATACATAAATTCCTTAATAGGATTTTATGTTTTAATGATTGATTGGATATTCCTTTTACTTATTAGAATAGGTAAGTTCTTGATATAAAAAAACACTTGCTTTTAGCTGTGTAGCTCTTAAGTCATGAATTAAAAAAATTTCCTTTTGCATTATAAGTAAAGTGCCATAAATCTGTAAGTAGGGTAGATATTCATAGATCCATCTGTCTGTCTATCCACCCACTCACCCACTGACCTACCTATCTTCCTTCCATTCTTTTAGAAATTATCTATTTAATGCTTACTATTGCCTAGGCATTATTTCCAGTATTGTGGTACAGTTGGGGATATGTGTGAATCCACATTGGTAATCATTTCCTTAGAGTAGTGATTAAGAATAACAGATTGAATATGATTACAAGAATTGCGGGCCAGTTTGTTTAATAAAGTGGTCATACCCAGTGATTCTTTGATCAGATAGACCTTTAGACTCTTGCCATTGCTTTTTAAAAATTTGTGTTTGATTTGAGGTTAAAAGATATTTGATATATGGAAGACACTTATAGTGGGAAAGAGTGATAGACTTGATCCAATAGAAATTTAAAATTTTCTACATAAAAGGAATTAAAAAGCAAATAAATCATAGAAAGTATTTTCTCAATAAAAATATGACTATATATATTCTTAATACATGACTGCTTTTCAAATTATAAGAAAAATTATTCAAAGGGGGAAATGGGCAAAGGTTTTTAAACCAGACAGGAAGCTGTACAAATAGCCAATAGCAATATGAAATATTATTCTACATCACTTGTAATCAGAAAAATGCAGATAATGCAACAAGGTAATTATTTTTCAACTCCCCATGTTAACACTGATTTTTTTTTTCTCCTTTTTTTTTTTTTAAGCATAATCTTCACTTCTGGCATAAGTGGCTTGAGATTGGCAATTATGACTTAAAGAAAAGCCTATAAATTGCTGTTGTCTTGCTGCAAAGCAATTTGACAAAATATATTAAGAGTTTTAAATAATTCTGTTTCTGGGGATCTTTCTTGAGAAATAATTTGAACCAAGATGCAGTGATATTCATTTAAGTTTTATTTTATAACAGCAAAAATTAGAAGTAAGTTAAGTTTCTTATAAAGGCTTGTTGAAGTAATTATATAATTATATGACACTTCCAAGTGATTAAAAAGTGACATGGAAATTTTTTTGTGAGTCTAGGAAGAATAATTTAAAAAAACCCAAAATACGGGGGCTTCCCTGGTGGCGCAGTGGTTGGGAATCTGCCTGCCAGTGCAGGGGACACGGGTTCGAGCCCTGGTCTGGGAAGATCCCACATGCCGCGGAGCAAATGGGCCCATGAGCCACAATTACCGAGCCTGCGCGTCTGGAGCCTGTGCTCCGCAGCAGGAGAGGCTGCAATAGTGAGAGGCCCGCGTACCGCGATGAAGAGTGGCCCCCGCTTGCCGCAACTGGAGAAAGCCCTTGCACAGAAACGAAGATCCAACACAGCCATAAATAAATAAATAAATAAATAAATAAAATTTAAAAAAAAAAAACCCAAAATATGAACAGAAGTGTTGAGATTATGGTTAGTTTTTAAACATTTTGATGTATAAGCCATAAGTAAGAAAACCAACCATTTTTAAACCACTGCTAATGTTAACTAAGGTGCCAATTCCATGTTCATTTCTATATATTTGATCAACTTGATTTTCTTATTTAAATGTTTTATGCTTACTCCTTTATATGACAGAGCCAGTTTACAAGGACAAAGGAAGAATTAGAAGCTGAGAAAAGAGACTTAATTAGAACCAATGAGAGACTATCTCAAGAACTTGAATATTTGACAGGTATGAACAAGGACCTTAGTCTCTAACTTCACTCTTTCCTTTCTCTTCTGACAGTGCTAAGATTTAATCCCCAGTCCATTTCTATTAGCTGGTGTTTGTCATAGCTCAGAATAGAGTTCAGAGTAATATCCTGTTGTTTCTCCTACTCATTTATCTCTAGATCATTCTGAGCACTTAAAGAGGTGTCTATAGACAAGTACACAAATGAAAAACATCTGAAAGAATTTGGACCAAGGTTTATGTACTACAGTATTATTTATAGTATCAAATTGGAAACTGTTTAGATGTTCAGTTGTAGAGGCTTGAACTCCTTCGTTTTATACAGACACCCTTGCTGGTGTAAGCTGTCCACAAGCACTCAATATAAGAACCTAAAAGGCGAGCCCATATTTAAAAGCACAGGCTGAAAGAATTAGGAAGCAAGAAATATAAGATATTTAGGTAGACATAGAATATAATATGTAATACAGTTGATGTATTCAAGTGAATGTGACTCTTAAGCAGTTTAATGGTATCCAGTTCCCTTTGGTTCCTTTTTATAAGATTTTTCAGAATTTTTATTTCTACTGAAGGAAGAATTTTCAAATACTTATGTTACTGTACAATAATAGTCAATTAGTAACTATTCTATTCTCAGAAAAATTAATTCAAAGTATTTGTTGATGATTTTGATCAGCTAATGGGTAGGTAAAATTAAATTTTTTCATAAAAACCTTCATGTAAGGAATACAAAAAAAATTAAGCATGTATATTCCTGCTGTTTTGAATGTAAGGTTTTGATGTGTATCATTGCTTTTTACCTTAAGAAATGACTAATTTGTGAAATTTTAATAGACCTTTGGTTCATATGAGGAAAATTAATGTTAATGTTGTATATTTAGCTTTAGATACTGCATTTAAAATAAGATAGCCAGTATAATTTACATGTTTGGTTGGATGCGTGAATTTGGCTTCATCATCTATTTGTTTAAATTTGTGATTAAGTGTGGCAGAAACAAGTTAAAATAGAAGAGTTGAGAACTACATATATAAATATTTGTATTCCTAGAGATGCATTTTTGATGTTTGGTTCCTCTGACCATTCATTAGTCATTTTCACATTCTCTTCTGACCCTTCTAGAGGATGTTAAACGTCTAAATGAAAAACTTAAAGAAAGCAATGCAACAAAGGGTGAGCTTCAGTTAAAATTGGATGAACTTCAAGCTTCTGAGGTTTCTGTTAAGGTGAGAAACAAACAATTTCTAATGCACAAAATACAACTTTTGATTAAAACTCACCTAAATTAAATGTTAAATATAAGCAAGTTATCTATAAAGGAATTAAAAGCTACATTTTTTTAATATCAGGGAATTAAGTTTTAAGACAGTTTTAATTGAACTGTTTTGCTTATATGATGTTTGTTTCATATTGTTCTTACCTGATTCTCTTTTCTGTTAAGAGTCCATGCAAATACTTATTTCTGTTGTAAAAGTTCTGCCTGTGTACCTTAGCTACACACAAAAGCTTTCGAATAACCGTATATTATATTTAACTGTAAACCTTTTTTTCTTGGATTTCCTTAGTATCGAGAAAAACGCTTGGAGCAAGAAAAAGAGTTGTTACATAATCAGAATACTTGGCTGAATACAGAGTTGAAGACCAAAACTGATGAACTTCTGGCTCTCGGCAGAGATAAAGGAAATGAAATTCTCGAGCTTAAATGTAATCTTGAAAACAAAAAAGAGGAGGTAACTTAGTAAAATTGTATCTTTATGTTACTTATAATTTACATTTGTGTGCCAGCTTACACAAATTTATTCAGTGGCGTACCAAACTAAATATATTGTAAGATTAGGGGTCAATGTGGAGGACATAACTCATGAACATTTGGCCTAAGAAATTAACCAATCACATTTCTTTAATCAGATTATAATTGATTTACAATGCTGTGTTTCTACTGTACAGTGAAGTGAATCAGCTATATGTATACATATATCCCCTTCCTCTTGGACCTCCCTCCCACCCCCCATCCCACCCATCTAGATTATCACAGAGCACTGAGCTGAGCTCCCTGAGCTATACAGCAGGTTCCCACTAGCTGTCTTTTTTACACATGGTAGTGTATTTATGTCAAACCTAATCTCCCAGTTCATCCACCCTCCCCGTTCATCCACCCTCCCCTTCCCCCACCCCCGCTGTGTCCACACATCCGTTCTCTATGTCTGCGTCTTTATTCCTGCCCTACAAATAGGTTCATCTGTACCATTTTTCTAGATTCCACACGTATGCGTTAATATACGATATTTGTTTTCTCTTTCTGACTTGCATTTAAATAAAGAACTTACATATCCTTGGATGAATTTTCATACTATCTACTGTCTTATGGTGTGTCTTTCCTAAGATACATGTTTAAGAAGTGGTGGTGAGTTTCTCTGAGCTAAATCTAAACATGTTGTTCTGTGAGCCATTATTTTTCATTTTCTTTTTTTTTTTTTTTTTTTTTTTTGCTCAATGTTTCCCTTTTCAAAGCACCTACACTGTGTTTTCATTAGTGGCTCTTTACATGCCCCCCCTTACAACCGAAGGTACGCATTTCTCCACACTCCCTTCACGGTTTATTTTTTGCAGCATTTTTCCTAATGGCCATTCTGACTGCTGTGAGCTGATAGGTTTTTTTTGTTTTGTTTTGTTTTTTTTCATCTTGATCTTTTGTTAGCACTTTTATGAGTTCATCAGTTTTTCATCAGAGTTCTGAAAATGCTTATTCATTCAGTTCAGCAGTACAGTCAGTTACCAGAAACCTGTACTTGTCAGAGTCTTTTCCATGAATTTCTTGATGATGAAACCCTTTTATAGGAACATATTTGCAAAATCATCAGGGTACACCCAGAACTGTCTGTAAATGACAAAAGACTTAAAAATGACCACGGTAAAAGATTTGATGAAAGTTCATAATAATGCAGTTGACAAGAAAATTAGTTATTTCTGAGATATACATTTTAAAGTAATAACTAGGATTATTACTTATAACATTATACCAGAACATATAAGATTTTTAGAAATTTCATGTAATGTCTGAAACATTTATATTAACATATTTCCATACATATTTCCATACAAATACAAATATAAGATTTTTAGGAATTTCATGTAATGTCTGAAACATTTATATTAACATATTTCCATACAAATAACCCAATGAAAGTTTAGTATTAGTTGTTTTGTTTGTTTTTTTATACTGCAGGTTCTTATTAGGCATCAATTTTATACATATCAGTGTATACATGTCAATCCCAATCGCCCAATTCAGCACACCAGCATCCCCACCTCACCGCAGTTTTCCCCCCTTGGTGTCCATATGTCCATTCTCTACATCTGTGTCTCAACTTCTGCCCTGCAAACTGGCTCATCTGTACCATTTTTCTAGGTTCCACATACATGCATTAATATATGATATTTGTTTTTCTCTTTCTGACTTACTTCACTCTGTATGACAGTCTCTAGATCCATCCACGTCTCAACAAATGACTCAATTTCGTTCCTTTTTATGGCTGAGTAATATTCCATTGTATATATGTACCACATCTTCTTTATCCATTCGTCTGTTGATGGGCATTTAGGTTGCTTCCATGACCTGGCTATTGTAAATAGTGCTGCAATGAACATTCGGGTGCATGTGTCTTTTTGAATTACGGTTTTCTCTGGGTATATGCCCAGTAGTGGGATTGCTGGGTCATATGGTAATTCTATTTTTAGTTTTTTAAGGAACCTCCATATTGTTCTCCAGAGTGGCTGTATCAATTTACATTCCCACCAACAGTGCAAGAGGGTTCCCTTTTCTCCACACCCTCTCCAGCATTTGTTGTTTGTAGATTTTCTGATGATCCTCATTCTAACAGGAGTGAGGTGATACCTCATTGTAGTTTTGATTTGCATTTCTCTAATAATTAGTGATGTTGAGCAGCTTTTCATGTGCTTCGTGGCCGTCTGTATGTCTTCTTTGGAGAAATGTCTATTTAGGTCTTCTGCCCATTTTTGGATTGGGGTGTTTGTTTCTTTGATATTGAGCTGAATGAGCTGTTTATATATTTTGGAGATTAATCCTTTGTCCGTTGATTCATTTGCAAATATTTTCTCCCATTCTGAGGGTTGTCTTTTCGTCTTGTTTATGGTTTCCTTTGCTGTGCAAAAGCTTTGAAGTTTCATTAGGTCCCACTTGTTTATTTTTGTTTTTATTTCCATTACTCTAGGAGGTGGATCAAAAAAGATCTTGCTGTGATTTATGTCAAAGAGTGTTCTTCCTATGTTTTCCTCTAAGAGTTTTATAGTGTCCAGTCTTATATTTAGGTCTCTAATCCATTTTGAGTTTATTTTTGTGTATGGTGTTAGGGAGTATTCTAATTTCATTCTTTTACATGTAGCTGTCCAGTTTTCCCAGCACCACTTATTGAAGAGACTGTCTTTTCTCCATTGTATATCTTTGCCTCCTTTGTCATAGATTAGTTGACCATAGGTGCGTGGGTTAATCTCTGGGCTTTCTATCTTGTTCCATTGATCTATGTTTCTGTTTTTGTGCCAGTACCATATTGTCTTGATTACTGTAGCTTTGTAGTATAGTCTGAAGTCAGGGAGTCTGATTCCTCCAGCTCCATTTTTTTGCCTCAAGACTGCTTTGGCTATTCGGGGTCTTTTGTGTCTCCATACAAATTTTAAGATGATTTGTTCTAGCTCCGTAAAAAATGCCATTGGTAATTTGATAGGGATTGCATTGAATCTGTAGATTGCTTTGGGTAGTATACTCATTTTCACAATGTTGATTCTTCCAATCCAAGAACATGGTATATCTCTCCATCTGTTGGTATCATCTTTAATTTCTTTCATCAGTGTCTTATAGTTTTCTGCATACAGGTCTTTTGTCTCCCTAGGTAGGTTTATTCCTAGGTATTTTATTCTTTTTGTTGCAATGGTAAATGGGAGTGTTTCCATAATTTCTCTTTCAGATTTTTCATCATTAGTGTATAGGAATGCAAGAGATTTCTGTGCATTAATTTTGTATCCTGCAACTTTACCATATTCATTAATTAGCTCTAGCAGTTTTCTGGTGGCAGTTTTAGGATTCTCTATGTATAGTATCATGTCATCCGCAAACAGTGACAGTTTTACTTCCTCTTTTCCAATTTGTATTCCTTTTATTTCTTTTTCTTCTCTGATTGCCGTGGCTAGGACTTCCAGAACTATGTTGAATAATAGTGGTGAGAGTGGACATCCTTGTCTCGTTCCTGATCTTAGAGGAAATGCTTTCAGTTTTTCACCATTGAGAATGATGTTTGCTGTGGGTTTGTCATATATGGCCTTTATTATGTTGAGGTAGGTTCCCTCTATGCCCACTTTCTGGAGAGTTTTTATCATAAATCGGTGTTGAATTTTGTCAAAAGCTTTTTCTGCATCTATTGAGATGATCATATGGTTTTTATTCTTCAGTTTGTTAATATGGTGTATCACATTGATTGATTTGCGTATATTGAAGAATCCTTGCATCCCTGGGATAAATCCCACTTGATCGTGGTGTATGATCCTTTTAATGTGTTGTTGGATTCTGTTTGCTAGTATTTTGTTGAGGATTTTTGCATCTATATTCATCAGTGATATTGGTCTGTAATTTTCTTTTTTTGTAGTGTCTTTGTCTGCTTTTGGTATCAGGGTGATGGTGGCCTCATAGAATGAGTTTGGGAGTGTTCCTTCCTCTGCAATTTTTTGGAAGAGTTTGAGAAGGATGGGTGTTAGCTCTTCTCTAAATGTTTGATAGAATTCACCTGTGAAGCCATCTGGTCCTGGACTTTTGTTTGTTGGAAGATTTTTAATCACAGTTTCAATTTCATTACTTGTGATTGGTCTGTTCATATTTTCTGTTTCTTCCTGATTCAGTCTTGGAAGGTTATACCTTTCTAAGAATTTGTCCATTTCTTCCAGGTTGTCCATTTTATTGGCATAAAGTTGCTTATAGTAGTCTCTTAGGATGTTTTGTATTTCTGCAGTGTCTGTTGTAACTTCTCCTTTTTCATTTCTGATTTTATTGATTTGAGTCCTCTCCCTCTTTTTCTTGATGAGTCTGGCTAATGGCTTATCAATTTTGTTTATCTTCTCAAAGAACCAACTTTTAGTTTTATTGATCTTTGCTATTGTTTTCTTTGTTTCTATCTCATTTATTTCTGCTCTGATCTTTATGATTTCTTTCCTTCTGCTAACTTTGGGTTTTGTTTGTTCTTCTTTCTCTAGTTTCTTTAGGTGTAAGGTTAGATTGTTTACTTGAGATTTTTCTTGTTTCTTGAGGTAGGCTTGTATAGCTATAAACTTCCCTCTTAGAACCGCTTTTGCTGCATCCCATAGGTTTTGGGTCGTCGTGTTTTCATTGTCATTTGTCTCTAGGTATTTTTTTATTTCCTCTTTGATTTCTTCAGTGATCTTTTGGTTATTTAGTAACGTATTGTTTAGCCTCCATGTGTTTGTCTTTTTTACGTTTTTTTCCCTGTAATTCATTTCTAATCTCATAGCGTTGTGGTCAGAAAAGATGCTTGGTATGATTTCAATTTTCTTAAATTTACTGAGGCTTGATTTGTGACCCAAGATGTGATCTATCCTGGAGAATGTTCCGTGCGCACTTGAGAAAAATGTGTAATCTGCTGTTTTTGGATGGAATGTCCTATATATATCAATTAAATCTATCTGGTCTATTGTGTCCTTTAAAGCTTCTGTTTCCTTATTTATTTTCATTTTGTATGATCTGTCCATTGGTGTAAGTGAAGTGTTAAAGTCCGCCACTATGATTGTGTTACTGTCGATTTCCTCTTTTATAGCTGTTAGCAGTTGCCTTATGTATTGAGGTGCTCCTATGTTGGGTGCATATATATTTATAATTGTTATATCTTCTTCTTGGATTTATCCCTGGATCATTATGTAGTGTCCTTCCTTGTCTCTTGTAACATTCTTTATTTTAAAGTCTATTTTATCTGATATGAGTATAGCTACTCCAGCTTTCTTTTGATTTCCATTTGCATGGAATATCTTTTTCCATCCCCTAACTTTCAGTCTGTATGTGTCCCTAGGTCTAAAGTGGGTCTCTTGTAGACAGCATATATATGGGTCCTGGTTTTGTATCCATTCAGCCAGTCTATGTCTTTTGGTTGGGGCGTTTAATCCATTCACGTTTAAGGTAATTATCGATATGTATGTTCCTATGACCATTTTCTTAATTGTTTTGGGTTTGTTTTTGTAGGTCCTTTTCTTCTCTTGTGTTTCCCACTTAGAGAAGTTCCTTTAGCATTTGTTGTAGAGCTGGTTTGGTGGTGCTGAATTCTCTTAGCTTTTGCTTGTCTGTAAAGCTTTTGATTTCTCCATCAAATCTAAATGAGATCCTTGCCGGGTAGAGTAATCTTGGTTGTAGGTTCTTCCCTTTCATCACTTTAAGTATATCATGCCACTCCCTTCTGGCTTGCAGAGTTTCTGCTGAGAAATCAGCTGTTAACCTTATGGGAGTTCCCTTGTATGTTATTTGTCGTTTTTCCCTTGCTGCTTTCAATAATTTTTCTTTGTCTTTAATTTTTGCCACTTTGATTACTATGTGTCTCGGCGTGTTTCTCCTTGGGTTTATTCTGTATGGGACTCTCTGCGCTTCCTGGACTTGGGTGGCTATCTCCTTTCCCATGTTAGGGAAGTTTTCGACTATAATCTCTTCAAATATTTTCTCTGGTCCTTTCTCTCTCTCTTCTCCTTCTGGGACCCCTATAATGCGAATGTTGTTGCGTTTAATGTTGTCCCAGAGGTCTCTTAGGCTGTCTTCATTTCTTTTCATTCTTTTTTCTTTAGTCTGTTCCGCAGCAGTGAATTCCACCATTCTGTCTTCCAGGTCACTTATCCGTTCTTCTGCCTCAGTTATTCTGCTATTGATTCCTTCTAGTGTAGTTTTCATTTCAGTTATTGTATTGGTCATCTCTGTTTGTTTGTTCTTTAATTCTTCTAGGTCTTTGTTAATCATTTCTTGCATCTTCTCAATCTTTGCCTCCATTCTTATTCCGAGGTCCTGGATCATCTTCACTATCATTATTCTGAATTCTTTCTCTGGAAGGTTGCCTATCTCCACTTCATTTAGTTGTTTTTCTGGGGTTTTTTCTTGTTCCTTCATCTGGTATATAGCCCTCTGCCTTTTCATCTTCTCTATCTTTCTGTAACTGTGGTTTTTGGTCCGCAGGCTGCAGGATTGTAGTTTTTCTTGCTTCTGCCTCATTTTCTTAAACATTCATATTTTATGTAAAATGCTTTTTTGGGTGTGGGGGATTATTTTGCTTTTACTTGGCAGCTAAACTTTATTTATTTATTTATTTTTAACATCTTTATTGGAGTATAATTGCTTTATAATGGTGTGTTAGTTTCTGCTGTATAACAAAGTGAATCAGCTATACTTATACACATATCCCCATATCTCCTCCCTCTTGCGTCTCCCTCCCACCCTCCCTATCCCACCCCTCTAGGTGGTCACAAAGCACCCAGCTGATCTCCCTGTGCTATGTGGCTGCTTCCCACTAGCTATCTGTTTTACATTTGGTAGTGTATATATGTCCATGCCACTCTCTCACTTTGTCCCAACTTACCCTTCCCCCTCCCCGTATCCTCAAGTCCATTCTCTACGTCTGCATCTTTATTCCTGTCCTGCCCCTAGGTTCTTCAGAACCATATTTTCTTTTTTTTTTTTTTTTTAGATTCCATATATATGTGTTAGCATACGGTATTTGTTTTTCTCTTTCTCACTTGCTTCACTCTGTATGACTGACTCTAGGTCCATCCACCTCACTACAAATAACTCAATTTCATTTCTTTATATGGCTGAGTAATAGTCCATTGTATATATGTGCCACATCTTCTTTATCCATTCATCTGTCGATGGACACTTAGGTTGCTTCCATGTCCTGGCTACTGTAAATAGAGCTGCAGTGAACATTGTAGTACATGACTCTTTTTGAATTATGGTTTTCTCAGGGTATATGCCCAGTAGTGGGATTGCAGGGTCGTATGTTAGTTCTATTTTTAGTTTTTTCAGGAACCTCCATACTGTTCTCCATACTGGCTGTATCAGTTTACATTCCCACCAACAGTGCAAGAGGGTTCCCTTTTCTCCACACCCTCTCCAGCATTTATTGTTTGTGGATTTTTTGATGATGGCCATTCTGACTGGTGTGAGGTGATAACTCATTGTAGTTTTGATCTGCATTTCTCTAATGATTAAAGATGTTGAGCATCCTTTCATGTGTTTGTTGGCAATCTGTATATCTTCTTTGGAGAAATGTCTATTTAGGTCATCTGCCTATTTTTGGATTGGGTTGTTTGTTTTTTTAGTATTGAGCTGCATGAGCTGCTTGTATATTTTGGAGATTAATCATTTGTCCATTTCTTTGTTTGCAGATATTTTCTCCCATTTTGAGGGTTGTCTTTTTGTCTTGTGTATGTTTTCCTTTGCTGTACAAAAGCTTTTAAGTTTCATTAGGTCCCATTTGTTTATTTTTGTTTTTATTTCCATTTCTCTAGGAGGTAGGTCAAAAAGGATCTCGCTGTGATTTATCTCATAGAGTGTTCTGCCTATGTTTTCCTCTAAGAGTTTAATAGTGTCTGGCCTTACATTTAGGTCTTTAATCCATTTTGAGTTTATTTTTGTGTATGGTGTTAGGGAGTGTTCTAATTTCATTCCTTTACATGTAGCTGTCCAGTTTTCCCAGCACCACTTATTGAAGGGGCCGTCTTTTCTCCATTATATTCTTGCCTCCTTCATCAAAGATAAGGTGACCATACGTGCATGGGTTTATCTCTGGGCTTTCTATCCTGTTCCATTGATCTGTATTTCTCTTTTTGTGCCACTACCATACTGTCTTGATTACTGTAGCTTTGTAGTATAGTCTGAAGTCACAGAGCCTGATTCCTCTAGTTCCGTTTTTCTTTCACAAGATTGCTTTGGCTATTCAGGGTCTTCTGTGTTTCCATACAAATTGTGAAATTTTTTGTTCTAGTTTTGTGAAAAATGCCATTGGTAGTTTGATAGGGATTACATTGAATCTGTAGATTGCTTTGGGTAGTATTGTCATTTTCACAATGTTGATTCTTCCAGTCCAAGAACATGGTATATCTCTCCATCTGTTTGTATCATCTTTAATTTCTTTCATCGGTGTCTTATAGTTTTCTGCATATAGGTCTTTTGTCTCCTTAGGTAGGTTTATTCCTAGGTATTTTATTGTTTTTGTTGCAGTGGTAAATGGGAATGTTTCCTTAATTTCTGTTTCAGATTTTTCATCATTAGTGTATAGGAATGCAAGAGATTTCTGTGAAGTAATTTTGTATTCTGCAACTTTACCAAATTCATTGATTAGCTCTAGTAGTTTTCTGCTAGCATCTTTAGGATTTTCTATGTATATTATCATGTCATCTGCAAACAATGACAGCTTTACTTCTTCTTTTCCGATTTGGATTCCTTTTATTTCTTTTTCTTCTCTGATTGCTGTGGCTAAAACTTCCAAAACTATGTTGAATAATAGTGGTGAGAGTGGGCAACCTTGCTTGGTCCTGATCTTGCTGGAAATGGTTTCAGTTTTTCACCATTGAGGATGATGTTGGCTGTGGGTTTGTCATATATGGCCATTATTTTATTGAGGTAAGTTCCCTCTATGCCTGCTTTTTGGAGGGTTTTTATCATAAATGGGTGTTAATTTTGTTGAAAGCTTTTTCTGCATCTAGTGAGATGATCATATGTTTTTTCTTCTTCCGTTTGTTAATATGGTGTATCATATCGATTGATTTACTTATATTGAAGAATCCTTGCATTCCTGGGATAAACCCGACTTGATCATGGTGTATGATCCTTTTTTTTTTTTTTTAAATGAGCTTATTTATTTATTTATTTTTGGCTGTGTTGGGTCTTCGTTTCTGTGCTAGGGCTTTCTCCAGTTGCAGCAAACGGGGGCCACTCTTCATCGCGTTGCGCGGGCCTTTCACTATCGTGGCCTCTTGTTGCGGAGCACAGGCTCCAGACGCACAGGCTCAGTAGTTGTGGCTCACGGGCCTAGCCGCCCCGCGGCATGTGGGATCTTCCCAGACCAGGGCTCGAGCCCATGTCCCCTCATTGGCAGGCAGATTCTCAACCGCTGCACCACCAGGGAAGCCCATATGATCCTTTTAATGTGCTGTTGCATTCTGTTTGCTAGTATTTTGTTGAGGATTTTTACATCTATGTTCATCAGTGATGTTGGCCTGTAGTTTTCTTTTTTTGTGACATCTTTTGACATCAGGGTGATGATGGCCTCGTAGAATAAGTTTGGTAGTGTTCGTCCCACTGCTATATTTTGGAAGAGTTTGAGAAGGATAAGTGTTAGCTCTTCTCTAAATGTTTGATAGAATTCACCTGTGAAGCCGTCTGGTCCGGGGCTTTTGTTTGCTGGAAGATTTTTAATCACAGTTTCAATTTCAGTGCTTGTGATTGGTCCATTTATATTTTCTCTTTCTTCCTGGTTCAGGCTCAGAAGGTTGTGCTTTTCTAAGAATTTTTCCATTTCTTCCAGATTGTCCATTTTATTGGCATATAGTTGCTTGTAGTAATCTCTCATGATCCATTGTATTTCTACAGTGTCAGTTGTTACTTCTCCTTTTTCATTTCTAATTCTATTGATTTGAGTTTTCTCGCTGTTTATCTTGATGAGTCTGGCTAATGGTTTGTCAATTTTCTTTATCTTCTCAAGGAACCAGCTTTTAGTTTTATTAATCTTTGCTATCGTTTTCTTCATTTCTTTTTCATTTATTTCTAATTTGATCTTTATGATTTCTTTCCTTCTGCTAACTTTGGCATTGTTTTGTTCTTTCTCTAATTGCTTTAGTTGTAAGGTTAGGTTGTTTATTTGATGTGTTTCTTGTTTCTTGAGGTAGGATTGTATTGCTATAAACTTCCCTCTTACAACTGCTTTTGCCACATGCCATAGGTTTTGGGTTGTCATGTTTTCATTGTCATTTGTTTCTAGGTATTTTTTGATTTCCTCTTTCATTTCTTCAGTGATCTCTTGGTTATTTAGCAGTGTATTGTTTAGCCTCCATGTTTTTGTATTTTTAACAGATTTTTTTCTATAATTGATACCTAGTCTCATAGCGTGTGGTCGGAAAAGATACTTGATATGATTTCAGTTTTCTTAAATTTACCAAGGCTTGATTTGTGACCCAATATATGATCTATCCTGGAGAATGTTCCATGAGCACTTGAGAAGAAAGTATTCTGTTGTTTTTGGATGGACTGTCCTATAAATATCAATTAAGTCTATCATGTTTAATGTATCATTTAAAGCTTGTATTTCCTTATTTATTTTCATTTTGGATGATCTGTCCATTGGTGAAAGTGGGGTGTTAACGTCCCCTACTATGATTGTGTTACTGTCAGTTTGCCCTTTTATGGCTGTTAGTATTTGCCTTATGTATGTAGGTGCTCCTATGTTGGGTGCATAAATATTTACAATTGTTATATCTTCTTCTTGGGTTGATCCCTTGATCATTATGTAGTGCCCTTCGATGTCTCTTATAATAGGCTTTATTTTAAAGTTTATTTTGTCTGATATGAGAATTGTTACTCCAGCTTTCTTTTGATTTCCATTTGCATGGAATATCTTTTTCCATCCCCTCACTTTCAGTCTGTATGTGTCCCTAGGTCTGAAGTGGGTCTCTTGTAGACAGCATATATATGGGTCTTGTTTCTGTGTTCATTCAGCCAGTCTGGGTCTTTAGGTTGGAGCATTTAATCCATTTACATTTAAGGTAATTATCGATATGTATGTTCCTGTTACCATTTTCTTAATTGTTTTGGGTTTTTTATTGTAGGTCTTTTCCTTCTTTTGTGTTTCCTGCCTATAGAAGTTCCTTTAGCATTTGTTGTAAAAGCTGGTTTGGTGGTGCTGAATTCTCTTAGCTTTTGCTTGTCTGTAAAGGTTTTAATTTCTCCCCTGAATCTGAATGAGATCCTTGCTGGGTAGGGTAATCTTGGTTGTAGGTTTTTCCCTTTCATCACTTTAAATAGGTCCTGCCACACCCTTTGGTTTGCAGAGTTTCTGCTGAGAAATCAGTTGTTAACCTTATGGAGATTCCCTTGTATGTTATTTGTTGCTTTTCTCTTGCTGCTTTTAATATTTTTTCTTTGTATTTAGTTTTTGATAGTTTGATTAGTATGTGTTTTGGCGTGGTTCTCTTTGGATTTATCCTGTATGGGACTCTCTGTGCTTCCTGGAGTTTACTCAATATTTCCTTTCCCATGTTAGGGCAGTTTTCAACTATCATCTCTTTAAATATTTTCTCAGTCCCTTTCTTTATCTCTTCTTCTGGGACCCCTATAATTTGAATGTTGGTGCATTTAATGTTGTCCCATACGTCTCTGAGACTGTCCTCAATTCTTTTCATTCTTTTTTCTTTTTTCTGCTCTGTGGTAGTTATTTCCACTATTTTATCTTCCAGGTCACTTATCCATACTTTTGCCTCAGTTATTCTGCTATTGATTCCTTACAGAGAATTTTAAATTTCATTTATTGTGTTGTTCATTATTGTTTGCTCTTTAGTTATTCTTGGTCCTTGTGAAACGTTTCTTGTATTTTCTCCATTCTATTTTGAAGATTTTCGATCATCTTTACTATCATTACTCTGAATTCGTTTTCAGGTAGACTGCCTATTTCCTCTTCATTTGTTTGGTCTGGTGGGTTTTTACCTTGCTCCTTCATCTACCCTGTGTTTCTCTGTGTTCTCATTTTGCTTAACTTACTGTGTTTGTGGTATCCTTTTCGCAGGCTGCAGGTTTGTAATTCCTGTTGTTTTTGGTGTCTGCCCCTAGTGTGTAATGTTGGTTCTGTAGGTTGTGTGGGCTTCCTGGTGGAGTGGACTGGTGTCTGTGTTCTGGTGGATGAGGCTGGATCTTGTCTTTCTGGTGGGCAGGACCGTGTCTGGTGGTATGTTTTGGGGTGTCTGTGAGCTTGTTATGATTTTAGGCAGCCTCTCTGCTAATGGGTGGGGTTGTGTTTCTCTCTTACTAGTTGTTTGGCATGGGGTGTCCAGCACTGGAGCTTGCTGGTTGTTGAGTGGAGCTGGGTCTTAGCATTGAGATGGATCTCTGGGAGAGCTTTCACCATTTGATATTACGTGGGGCTGGGAGGTCTCTGGTGGACCAATGTCCTGAACTCGGTTCTCCCACCTCAGAGGCTCACGCCTGACACCCGGCCGGAGCACCAAGACCCTATCATCCACACAGCTCAGAAGAAAAGGGAGAAAAAAAAGAAAGGAAGAAAGAAAGAAAATTTAATTAATTAATTTAATTAAATAAAGTTATTAAAATAAATAATAAAAGAATATTAAAAATAAAGAAAGAAGAGAGCAACAAAACCATTAAACAATTCCACCAATGATAACAAGTGCTAAAAACTATACAAAAAAATAAAGAAAGAAAATAGACAGAACCCTAGGATAACTGGCAAAAGCAAAGCTATACAGACAGAATCACAAAAGAAGCATACACACACACTCAGAAAAAGGGAAAAAATACACGTATTTTTTTTTAAAAAAAAAAGGGAGAGAGCAACCAAATCAGTAAACAAATCTACCAATGATAATCTCTAAATACTAAACTAAGATAAACATAAAACCAGAAACAAATTAGATGCAGAAATCAAACCCCAAGTCTACAATTACTCCCAAAGTCCACTGCCTCAATTTTGGGATGATTCGTTGTCTATTCAGGTATTCCACAGATGCAGGGTACATCAAGTTGACTGTGGACATTTAATCTGCTGCTCCTGAGGCTGCTGGGAGAAATTTCCCTTTCTCTTCTTTGTTCGCACAGCTCCTGGGGTTCAGCTTTGGATTTGGACCCGCCTCTGCGTGTAGGTCGCCTGAGGGCGTCTGTTCCCCACCCAGACAGGACAGGGTTAAAGTAGCAGCTGATTAGGGGGCTCTGGCTCACTCAGGCCTGGTACTTGGCAGCTAAACTTTATACCAAATTAATTTCAGTTAATACAATATCCTTCCCCCCACCCAACTCTACTTTTTTGTTTCTAGGTTTCTAGAATGGAAGAACAGATGAATGGCTTGAAAACATCAAATGAGAATCTTCAAAAGCATGTAGAGGATCTGTTGACCAAACTGAAAGAGGTGTAGTTGACCAGTTTAAAATGTCTCTTTTACAAAAATATTATAACAGTTAGGAAGCTATTGATTCATAAAATGATTTCATGTTTTGAACCATTCCTGGCACCACAAAATGGCCAGGGCACTTTCATATGATGTAACTAGGCTAAAATTGCTAGAATCAGTTACATACTATATCCAAGGTACTGTCTAAAAATGAGTATGGTTAATTTTAATGACATTTAAATATTGTACTTTAAGATAAAAATATCATTAACATTTTATCCTTAAGATAACTTATCTCTATAATGACAACTGATTTTAATTTTAGTGCTTTAATCTTCATCTCTTTACTTTCAAAACTGAATTTTTTATCTTGGCATTTGATAAGCATTCTAAATTCAGTTCAAATCAGACTGTTGTAATTGGGTTTTTAGTGTTGGCTTTTTTTTTTCCCCCTCAGGCCAAGGAACAGCAGGCCAGTATGGAAGAGAAATTCCACAATGAATTAAATGCTCACATAAAACTCTCTAACCTTTACAAGGTAGGTACCATACCATATGTTGTAGTGTCCTAATGTTGCATTATTGGATGTTGGGTAACTTCTTTAAGATTAAATTTCAGAGTGCTGCTGATGATTCAGAGGCAAAGAGCAATGAACTGACCCGAGCAGTGGATGAATTACACAAACTTTTGAAGGAAGCTGGAGAAGGTAAGACTTTCCAATTATGGGAAGATTATTTTGTATTTAGAGAGAAGGTACTGTTTTCTTTACCCTTCTGTAGATTTTTGGATTTAGAGGTCAGATACCTTATTAGGGACAAAATTGGATGTAGAAGGAAGATCCTTAGGTCAAGAAATTTTAAATTCTATTTTCAGCAAATATTTGAAAATATAAGTAGCTAATATTTTTCCGTTTCTTTCATTTGATAACCTTATATATTCTGATTTGTAATAGGAAATTTTTCTTCCATTTTTGAAGCATTTCCTTTGATAAATACATATAGGTTTATAGTTTCGGTACTCTCTTAATCCATAAATAAGCCTTTTTAAGTTATAATGTATTTTAAAGTCTATGATTTCATATATTCCTGCTTTTTTTTAATGTAAGTTATTTATGTATGATCTTTTCCAGGCATTTCCTATGTTCTAGACATCTAAGATCAGATTAAAACCAAAGAGACACTTAGGGCCACTTTTTTATAATTTGAGTTCCCCTATTTTCCCCTCTTATAAAAGGGCCATCAAAAGGAGAAATAGATTCACTAGGCCAGGACACCTCAGGAATTATACGTACATCAAGAGCTTCCAGTGGGTAATAACTGTCAACCACAGCCTCTGTAGAATTTAATATTGTCTGCTGACTATTCTGTTACATTCTGTAACTCAAAGATTTTAATTATGTGCTTGATTATTCTGTCTCTAAAAATGTTTTTAGCCAATAAAGCAATACAAGATCATCTTCTAGAAGTAGAGGAATCTAAAGATCAAATGGAAAAAGAAATGCTTGAGAAAATAGGGAAATTAGAGAAGGAATTAGAGAATGCAAATGACCTGCTTTCTGCCACAAAACGTAAAGGTATGGATTAATAGATGCTTATTAAAGCTTTGAAATACTAGAACTTCCCTACATAGTCCTCACTTAACTTCACTAATAGTGTTTGTCATGTTGTGATGTAGGAAACTCATTAAGTTATAGCATTACAATTTATTTATTTTTAGTTCAGCATTACTTTATCTGTATCTTTATTGTATTGTCAGGTGTAAGTACCATTTGATCACACATAATTGTGTGTCAATTTCCAGAATAGTTTTAACTATAATTACTGCATGATTTTTAGAATTGTGTTACATGACTACTTGTCATATTTTATAGTCTTCATAGGAACTTATATGTAATGTACAGTAGGTATCACTTTTACTTGTAAGAAATATTAGTGGCTTTACTTTGAAATTTTACAAAAATATACTTGATTTCTGTGTGTTGGCACAGGGGCCATCTTGTCTGAAGAAGAGCTTGCAGCCATGTCTCCTACTGCAGCAGCCGTAGCTAAGATAGTGAAACCTGGCATGAAGCTAACTGAGGTAAAAATGGTATTAAATCTTGTTATTTTCCTTCAGCAAAGGTGTTCACATCTCTCTGACACTTATGCCCCAGAAAAATTATTCTTAAAGTTGCCTAGATTAACGGATCATTTTAGGAAAGGCTTTCTTACTTTTTTTGTTTATTTGTTTGTTTTTAGTTGTGCCTCACGGGCTCCTTAGTTGTGGCATGCAAACTCTTGGTCCCCTGACCAGGGATCGAATCTGGGCCCCCTGTATTGGGAGTGTGGAGTCCTAACCACTGTGCCACCAGGGAAGTCCCCAGGAAAGGCTTTCTTGGTTCCTGGTTCTGTGTAACATACAGTAAACATTTCCATCTTGTGTAATTGCTAATGAATGTTTATAAAGAAGCTAGACAGACTGTATATATCTGTTATGCTTAGATTTGAAATGTCCCCTCTTCTTTCAGCTGTATAATGCTTATGTGGAAACTCAGGATCAGCTGCTTTTGGAGAAACTAGAGAACAAAAGAATTAATAAGTATCTAGATGAAATAGTGAAAGAAGTTGAAGCCAAAGCACCAATTTTGAAACGCCAACGTGAGGAGTATGAACGTGCACAGAAAGCTGTGGCAAGTTTATCTGTTAAGCTTGAACAAGCTATGAAGGTTGGTTCCATTCCTAAACTTTAATTGTAGAAAAAATACATATGAGAAATCATTTACTAGATAGGGTAGTTCTTTCTTAGAATTAAAGAATTTAAGTTAAAAGGCTAACCACTTTTTCAGTGATAGGGAATTATATATTTTAAAACTTGTCATTACATTATTAAACATCTGTAATTGCAAAATGTTTTATCTTTATTCAGCTAACACTGAAAACCTTTAGCATTTTTTAAGACATTTGGGATGATTTCTGTAGGGTTCTCTAGTGGATGATAAATAGCCAGATGTCCCTGGGCTACTCTTCAGATTAAAATAACAATCTCTCTTTGTTAATAGAACCTTTCTAAATTTAGCAATAGTCATTTTTTGTCAGGCAATTCTGATATTCTGTCTAGAAATGATATTGTTTGACTTACCATTGAAAAGAATTCCTTTTTTTAAATATCGTTTCACAGTTTGACAAATCTTTATATACATTATTTTATTACTGTTCCTTTGCATATTAGAAGTACCAAGGAAGCTTGTAAATATTCTTTACCTCTTAAGAGTCCTTTTTAATAGATAATGGTTTAAAAAGAGTATTTATATGCTGATAATGTTGTTTTTAGGATACAACTATTATTAGTGAGAAATCTTCAAGATTTATTAAGCAAGTTTTATTGGGGAAAATCAGTTAAATCAACTTGTATCTAAACTGATAAATTTCTTTTTCCTTTTTTTTTTTTTGAGAGTATAAATATATTGTATAAATTAATTGTATCCTTAATTCAACTTAAACTTTTGTTGCTGTTGTTATTACAATTCAGATATCAGTTTAAATCAGGGTGTATTGTGTCTAATGGTCTCTTTCTCCTGAATCAAATGATGTCTAGCAGTCTTGCCTTGACAGGATATTGGGTTTTTATTGGATTTTAGACACACCCCTGCCCCTTTGATGTGGTTTAAAAAGAGGTCCTTTGGATCTACTTGACTTTCTCACTGTTGAGAGTGAGCATTTTGCCTGGAGCTTATTGTCTGAATCAGGTAGTAAAGTAGAGGGACTTAAAATTCAGATAATAGCAGCTGTTCATTGTGGGAAAAACCTATTTGTTAATTCATCACTAACGTACAGGTACAGTAATAAATACAGACTTTTTTCATAACTGCCAAAGACTTTAAACATAATTTCTGTATGTTTTTCATAGTTGAATCTTCTGTCCATAACATACATTATGTCCAGTCTAGATTCTGTGGTGCTTATTTGTTAGATTCTTAGAGTTTTATAACCAAATTACTTCCTTCCTTGGCATCTTAATTTATCCCAGTTTGAACTCAGTAGATTTGTGTCGTTACCACCTTTCATGAATATTTGCCTGCTTCATTTTGTCAACTGAAATTGGTTTATCCACGTTCCCTGAGGGCACTGTGCTCAAAGGTACTTTAAACACCAGGAAAAATATGAGCCATCTTTCACTCAAATAGTGTGTAAAACATTATTATGTGAAAACAATACATTAAGAAGCAAAGTTTGCATGAATTTGAGATAAAACATAAGGTGTTAAAGATATTTTGTGCTTACATCAAGCTTCTTAAAACTGTGCCCCTAAATCCCTAATGATATTGTGATGCTAAACTTTACAGAGCACTGCAATATGCTGTAATTTCTTTCCTTTTTTTAACAGCCTTGTGACATTGGCTGCTGCTTCTTTAGAATTAATTCCTGATGCATTTTTAATAGAACCAAGTCTTTTATGCATCTTACCCAACATTTTTTACTTTTAACATTTATTTCCAGATAGTATAATAATGATTATCGTTGTAATGCAGTCCTTTGTTTTTGTCTTAGTAACGAAGCTTTTTGAGAGTATTTCTCTGATATCATTTGATAATACACTATGAATTTGCTGTGGCTGTAACATTGTAGTTCACAGTTAACTTGGGAATTCCTCATCATTATCATACAGTGATGAACGTTATAATGAGCAATATTTGAGATATTAAGAAATACATGTATTCATATTTTTAAGAAATTTCTCTTTAGAGGCTAGTATATTATATAGAATATTTTTTATATATAAGTTGATTACTGTGGTATTTGAGCACTGTATATTTTTGTTGTTTGTGTAACTGCTATTTATATAGATCTTAGAAGGAAATACAGAATCTTCATTTGACTTTTCATTTTGAAGGAGATTCAGCGATTGCAGGAGGACACAGATAAAGCCAATAAACATTCATCTGTGCTTGAAAGAGACAATCAAAGAATGGAAGTACAAATAAAAGATCTTTCACAACAGGTAAGAATTTTTTGTTTCTTTTCCTATATTTTTTCCCTGAACTGACTGCCTAGTAGTGTTTGAATCTGTTTGCAGGTATGTAAGATAGAACTAGCACATATGAAATTCTCATCAACTAAGAAAACCACTCTAGCAGGATTGCAGCCTAGTCATTGTTTTCCCGTAGCTGCTCCCCCTTTTCTTTTCTTTACGTGTTTGATAAATTTTCAAATCGAAGGTACTGGTTGTAATAAATGAAGTAACTCAAAGATAAATAAAAGTTTTCTTCCCCCTGCCCAAGTCCCAGAGTTAACAGAATGGTGTTATTCTTTCACGCCTTCTTACACGTACAGATACACAGGAGCTTATGTAAACATATGTAAACATTCTTTGTTTTTACTAAAATAAAATCATGCATTTTGTATATGCATCTATAAATGCATTACCCTACCACTTTTTTTTTTTTAACTGAACAGGTTTGGAAATGTAGGTCTGTTTTGTTCATATATTTTACCCTAATTTTTGTGTGTGGGTATACACACATACACACAAACATAGATCAAAATTTCACATGAATGAAATTAACATCTATTTTCCATGCTCCTCTTCTGCCCCACCACTTAATACATACATAAGCATGCAAGTGCAAGCATACACACACACACACACACACACACACACACACACACAAAATGGGTATATATTTCTGTGTGTTTTATTTGGTCGTTGTTTTAGAAAAATGGAACCATGCTTTTGGAATCTGTTTTTTAAAAAATAGTAGTTTTCATTATGTACGTCCATAGAAATGAAAAATAAATTTTTTCAATTTTCTTTATTTAGGCCTTAATATCTAAAATGATAAGCTTGATGTTTTGTTTTTCAAGATAAATTAATACTAAGTTGACAGTGTTGATAAAGTAACATTGTCATTTGAAAATTTTTACTTTTCTTCTAAACATTTCCAGAATCAAAGCCAATACTATTTGATAACATATTAAAACCCTTTTTTAGATTAGAGTGCTTCTGATGGAACTTGAAGAAGCGAGGGGTAACCATGTAATCCGTGATGAGGAAGTAAGCTCTGCTGATATAAGTAGTTCATCTGAAGTAATATCACAGCACCTAGTATCTTACAGAAACATTGAAGAGCTTCAACAGCAAAATCAACGTCTCTTAGTGGCCCTTCGGGAACTTGGGGAAACCAGAGAAAGAGAAGAACAAGAAGCAACTTCATCCAAGTAAGCAATAGACTACTTTGGTTTATTCAGCAAACATTTATTGAAACCTTTTATGTGCCCCTAACAGTGCTGGATATTGGGAATATAGTGATTTAGGAGAAAAAAAAAACAACTGAGCAACAATACCAAAAAAAAAAAATTCTACTCTCAGGGACCTCAGTTTGTGGATGAGACTGATAATAGATAAGATAGATAATAAGATCAATAAATAGATAATTTTAGTTCAGTGTGATTAGTGCTGTAATAGATAAGCCTATCCGTGGGAGCATAGGGTATGAGACCCAGCCTAGATTTTAGGGAACAGGCCAGGCTTCATGAAGAAGATATTTAAGGAATTACAGTAAAGAATTTTTTTTGAAAAAATGGTTTTGGTACTAGAGGAGGAAGAATGGCTCTGAAAGCAAGAAGACTGGAGTTTGGACTCAGTGGAATTGGTTTAATTTTTGCAAACAAATTTTTCAGATGACGTTGGTGAGTGTCTGTGTCCTATATGGTGGGGGTTTTAAAAGTGATTCTTAAAATAGCAGAAGAAAGAAAGGATAAGAGAGATGAAAATACTGTGCTTAACGATAGGCGATTAAATGCTTAGTCAATTTGCAATAGAAATTATAAGTGCCTCTCAATCTCAGTCCTGTGAAATAGACTGATTTCTTTTCCTGCAGAATAACTGAGATTCACCTCAAACTTGAGAGCGCCCTCGTTGAAGTGGAACAACTCCGTGAATCACGGCGACATCAAATGCAGCTTGTCAATTCCATAGTTCGTCAGCGTGATATGTACCGTATTTTGTTGTCACAGACAACAGGAGTTACCATTCCTTTACAAGGCAGGTTTTTATATGTTATCTTAAAAATTTCCAAGTATTTTTGGGAAATATTTCTGAAATGTATATTAGGGAATGGATTTTGCAATATAACTAGTATCTACTTTAATAGTGATAACTTCAAATTTGACTACCACATATGAGTGATCATAACACATCATCAATTCTAAAATACATTATTTTAGGTAAGAAAAATGCTGATCATTGTTGAAAAATATGCATCTGAGAGGCAATGAATTACAGTGTTTATTCTGGTTATGTTTTAACATTTAATCTGCAAAAATTACCTTTATTTAACTAGAAGTCATAAATAACTTTAATAAGTTGTTTAGTAGGTTCTTTGTTTCATAATTTCTATAATCTTATGATTTCATTTAAATGAGTCGACTTGTTGATTTTTGGTAATGATGTATTTTGTGAAGAAATGTTACATCATTCTTTTTACGTTTCTGAAGCTTCAAGCTTAGATGATAGTTCTCTTGTGTCAACTCCAAAACGTTCAAGTACATCACAGGCTGTTTCCACTCCTACTCCAGTACCTGTAATTGAGTCAGCAGAGGCTATAGAAGCCAAGGCTGCCCTTAAACAGGTAAAGACCCCACCTTTACAGCTTTATCTTGGGTCAGGTTTTTTGAGAATATGGACTATCATCTTCTAATAATTTCTCCAATATTTAGTTGCAGGAAATTTTTGAGAACTACAGAAAAGAAAAGGCAGATAATGAAAAAATGCAGAATGAGCAGCTTGAGAAACTTCAGGAGCAAGTCACAGATTTGCGATCACAAAATACCAAAATTTCTACCCAGCTAGATTTTGCTTCTAAACGGTAAATTTTCTTTTCAAAAATTAAGTCTAAACGGTATACTTAGTTTTCAGTTGAATCAAATCCAAGTGTTAATTTGCGATAGTGTTACTTTTTTTGGTGGATTCTGATCCAGGATGAGATGTAC
This sequence comes from Balaenoptera physalus, assembly GCF_965194825.1. Taxonomy (NCBI): domain Eukaryota; kingdom Metazoa; phylum Chordata; class Mammalia; order Artiodactyla; family Balaenopteridae; genus Balaenoptera; species Balaenoptera physalus. The sequence goes on from NC_138882.1 coordinate 45,134,834, forward strand.
AGGGGTTCATTTTTTGTTTTTGGTTAATGATTATCCTGGATATTGCTAAGGAGTCCAGGTAGTTATTTAGTTAAGTTGAAGTTCATGTAAGGAATGTTGCTATTTTTCCTTCCTGAGATTAAAGAAGATACTGTTTCCATAGGACTTAATTACTTTAAGTAAGGAGGATAAGAGAACTGTGAGCAAATTTCATTCAGCCTTTTCTAGTCTAGGTAGAAGAGAAGCAGGCTCTAGAGAGTTAATTTGGGAAAATTCACTTTCTTGGTCACTTACAAAGGAATAATGGTAAATTTCATTCCATAGTTATTACCAGAGCCATTGAATACTTGTTAGTTTATCAAGTTAGGAAAAAACTTATTTCTTTGTATACTACATGGTCAAACTGTTTTTGTAAGTATGTGACAAGCAGTTGTCTCTGTACATTCCAACAGTTTGATATCCCAGTAAAAGCACCTTTTTTTTTCCTATGTTGATAGCTCTAGCCAGCCATTTTCTAAGCTTTCAAGCACATAAGAAAATAACATGAAGAATTTTAGAGAGAAAAAAAAGGATTGGCAAAAATCCATCACTAACCATGAGTGAATATCTTAAATTGCATACTGTATTGTGGTGGGTGTCTCGTGTATCAACATTATATGGCATTATTTTGAATATGATTAAAATACTTGTAAATGAGTAAGATTAAAAAATTAATTCAGCATGAAATACTGTGCTTAATTAGAATTTGAATTTGACTGCTAAATGTGGAATTTAGAAAAAAGAATGAAGGTTTTTACATTATTACATAAGCCGCTGTTTTCATATTATTAATCATGTAAAATTAAGTTCTTGTGAAAATCAAGGAACTAAGCTAGGATATAGTACTATAGTTGCTTATGGAATTTTTTTTTTTCATATAAGTTATGAAATGCTACAAGATAATGTTGAAGGATATCGTCGAGAAATAACATCCCTGCATGAGAGAAATCAGAAACTCACTGCAGCAACTCAAAAGCAGGAACAGATCATCAACACAATGACACAAGATTTGAGAGGAGCTAATGAAAAGCTAGCTGTTGCAGAAGTGAGACCTATTTCCGGCATCTCACTTGCGTTATAAGTTGCATTTGACACTTGTTTTTTAATTATTACTTTGCTTTTACTGGTTGGTGTAATGTAGATACTTGAGGTTTGTGAATTACATGTCCTTATCAAATAGTTTCCAGGCATCCACTTGTCCATCAGATCAGTTGGGTGATTGTTTCTAATAAAACTGGAGAGGGAAAGAAGTTTGTTTGTCTGGACTAAGATTGTCTTACAGATTTTCCATTTCAAAATAAATTTGTAAGTCACTGTTGCTCTAGTTACAACAAAGGCAGTGGGTGAATATTTTATCCATTCTTATTTCTAATAAAGGACAATATAAAAATTTCAGTAGCATTGAATTATATTTCTGAATTTCAATGAATGAAATATAATTGATGAAATGAATGATGAATATAAATGTCAATCAGAAATTGACAGTACTGTCAACTAAATTCTAAATTCTTTGAAGATAAATTTTCATACAATGTTTTACTTTTTATAAAGTTGTCTCTCACAGCATTTTAATCATTACTTATGAACCTAGGTACAGTTGTCCCCCATATTTGGCCTATCAAGAAACAGACTCAGAAGCTAAGTAGTTTGCCTGTTTTGGGGCCATCATGAGAGATGGGTTGGTTGGGACTTAAAAACCTAGCTTTTCTAATTCTGTTGGCTATATTCTTTCATTTTTGTCTTGTACCCACTCCTTTGTGGAGACTAGACAGCAGCACTTTTTCAAACTGATGGAGTAAGCTTTATGATTGATAGTTTTTGACTCATCCTGAAAATATGAATATTTGAGGATATTGATTTTCAGCGAACCCTCCTATATCCCCTGAAACTCAGAGTGTACTCTTTATGGGGAAAAAAAGTTTAAATAGATCAGTCAGCACTTTCAAACAGATACTTAGAAACCAAGCTTAGATTCCAAAACTTGCATAATTTAATAGTATGCAGGTATGACTATAGCACAATTTTTCAGTTTTGCCTCTTACGCTCTGGCATTTTAGATTTTTTTATTGTTTGTTTTAAAGTCTGATTTGTTAGAGCAAAGATAGTGTAAGTATTTGTGGTAATTGCAAGATTTTTTTCCTTTGATCCATTAGTATTTCCAATATTTGCTTCATATTTCAATACGTGAAACTAAGAGTTGTATTTCCTTATATAGTGAAGAGATGTAGTCTCTACTGTTAGTTTCTAACATTAAGAAATATGTAGTAATGAAGAATCATTTTAATTTTATAACTGTTATTACATTTGACACATTGTTTTTCAACATTTTTTCTTTAACTTGTATTTGCCTCAAGGTAAGAGCAGAAAATTTGAAAAAGGAAAAGGAAATGCTTAAACTTTCAGAAGTTCGTCTTTCTCAGCAAAGAGAATCTTTGTTGGCTGAACAAAGAGGGCAAAACTTGCTGCTAACTAATCTGCAAACAATTCAGGTAACCAAATAAAAAAGGACATGTAGAAAAATTAAGTTAAATTTGAACAATTTTGACATTGTATTTTCTCAGGTTTCTTAATGAGAAAATTCACGTCATTTTCGTCATGCATTATGATCATTGAATTTGAAGTTTATTAAGACGTCAGTATTCTAAATAAAACATTTAAAGAGAACTGACTGAAGCCATGCAATTGGCAGTTTTAATCCTCAGGTCTATATTTATAGAGTTCTGTACAGTTTAATTGTTTACAAGATTAAATCTTTGGTTTATATTCTTTAAAACTTCAAGAAATCTGAATGGCCATTGGTAATATGGTTTTTATTTTCCCTAATAAATAGATGTTTTAGTATGGAAAATGTCGAAATACCTTCTTGGTAAATGTTTTAGATCTTAACCTCTTCATGTAGAAATGAGTTGTATTCCCATAATTTTCTATTGCGTTTGGTTTTTTTTTTTTTTTGGTGGGGGTGTTTACTTTTTTCTTAAGTATAACCAAAATCTTTTTTTACCTTAGGGAATATTGGAACGATCTGAAACAGAAACCAAACAAAGGCTTAGTAGCCAGATAGAAAAACTGGAACATGAGATAGCCCATCTAAAGAAGAAGTTGGAAAATGAGGTGGAACTAAGGCATACACTTACTAGAAATCTAGATGTGAGTCTGTGTTCTGAATTTCTATAGAATGTTTATGTTTAAAAATTAAGCTGGTGTGTAGATAAGTTGTCATCTCATGTTGAAGCATAGTTTTGAAGAGATCTCTTAACAGACTCTTAAGTTTTTCTTGCCTTTTTGTATGCCTAGTAATTTTTGATTGGGTTTTATCCTATTGGGTGCTGGATATTTCTGTATTTCTATAAATCTTGAGCTTTGTTCTGGAATGCAGTAAAGTTCATTGAAAGTAGTTTGATTCTATTGAATATATTTTTTACGATTTATTAGGCAGGCCCAAAGCAGTGCTCAGTTTAGAACTAATTATTCACTGCTACCAAGGCAGTATCTTCCTGACTACTAGTCCCAGTGTCCAGTGAATTAAGAGCTTTTTCAGTCAGGCTGCTGGAAACAGGCATTATTTATTCCTAATATCTGTCTCTGAGCACCAGAGAGTCTTCATTCCACTCTCTTTGGGTGATTCTTTACCCTGTCTAGGGTAATTTCATAGGCATGCACTGATCACAGTTTTGCTGAATATTCAAGAGGGATCCTGTGCAAATCACAGTACTCTGTGCAGCTCTCTTCTCTCTGATAGTCTGTCTTATGAACTCAAACTAGCCGCCTTCTACTCTCAGTTCTATGTTCTCAATTCAGGAATCCTGTGGGCCTCATTTCCCTTTCCCTATGCCTTAGCCTGGACACTCTTAAATCAATAAGCTGGGAAATTGTAGGGTTCACCTCTTTTGTTTCCTGACTCAGGTATCACAGTTGTTTTAATGTGTTTTGTCTGGGGTTTTTTGGTTGGTGTTTGTTGTTTTGATTTTGGTTGTTTCAGATGGGGAGGTAAATCTCATCTCTGTTACCCTGTTTTAGCCAGAGTTTTAAAGTTCTGTAAAAAGATAACTTGAACCTCTAGTTACTTAAGAACTTAAAGGTAAGTGTTTGTAGGGTTAATGTATTTTTTCTTATAGGTTCAACTTTTAGATACAAAGAGACAGCTGGATACTGAGACTAATCTTCATCTTAACACAAAAGAACTGTTAAAAAATGCTCAAAAGGAAATTGCTACATTGAAACAGCACCTCAGTAATGTGGAAGTCCAGCTTGCTTCTCAGTCCTCACAGAGAACTGGTAAAGGTAAATAATTAAGTAGGCTGATAAAAAGTACCTCTTTAGGTTTATAACATATCCTGTAGATAAATAGCCTATTCTTTGTGGATACTAGCAAAAGATTTAAAAAACAAAAAACCTTTACTATTCATATAGTAAAGCTCAGTTTTCCACTTAAATTAATAAATTTGCAAACTTGGAAGATTCAGAATAGTTGTACATATGGCAGCTGACCAAGATATGCTCTTAGTTTTCCAATTATTGAAACCATTTTACTGATACTTTAAGAATGTTTCTCTTGTGGAGGGTTAATATTTGAATTTTTAACTCTCCCTTTCGAGATGAGGTTACTTGTTGAATTTGTAATGACATGGCTCACTTACAGAAATAATTGATTGGCTTGGTCTCTTTTAGAGCAATATTTCTAATCTTTGGTCATTGATAGCCGCAGGTAAAAAATTTGTCTCATTAGGTTTTGCTTCTCTTTGTCAATACATTATTTCAAATGCAAAGCCATTGTGTCCAGATAATCTTTCTACGTGGTTTTATTTCTTAATAGAAGAGAAATTTAAAACATAAGTATATATGTGTATATGTGATATATATAATATATATATAATTATCCAATACTTCTTTCTTGTTATCATATGATATGAAAACATTCTTTCTAATCTGCAATTTCTTCCTTTTCCATGAATTTTAGAATGAAAATTGTGCTAAATGATTAAGGTGTAGTGTTTTGGAATAAACAACGTTTAAATAACTTAAGAATGGTAATTTCTGCAAGTAGCTGTCTCAGTTTAGTGGAAATATTTTGTATTCTCTTTTTAAGTATCTTTTTTTTTTTAAATATTTGTAACAGCGGAATTCTTTTGAAGAAATAACATACTGACAGTAACCTGTTTTTATTTTGGTATTCAGTATGGGTTGAAATATACTTTCTAGATAGTTAATTACTTATTTCAGCCTTAATCCTAACTTCACAGTCAGGATTGATAACAGTCATCTCTAATATCTTTTAAAATGTTAATTTTAAGAAAGCTGTTAAATCTTTTAGGTCAGCCTAGCAACAAAGAAGATGTGGATGACCTTCTGAGTCAGCTAAGGCAGGCAGAAGAGCAGGTGAATGACTTGAAGGAAAGACTCAGAACAAGCACTAATAATGTGGAACAGTATCGTGCAATGGTTACCAGTTTGGAAGAGTCCCTCAACAAGGAAAAACAGGTATATACAATTTTGAAATCAGTTTGCATGCACTTATTAACTTTTTTTTTAAAGTTAGGTTGTTGCTATGTGTAAGGCACTGTGTAAAAGTATGGATTCGACTGACATCATTGCACTTACCTCTTAAGAGTGCTTGAGTCTAATAAGCCAAATAAAACAAACAAAAAGATCACACAAAATTTGTGAAACATGGAAAGTGTATTGCTGTAGAAAAGGTATAGATGAGATGTTGGTGTGAGTGGGAGGTAGGTGAGATTATTTGTCTTTTGAGTATGCATAACTTCACAGGAGAGAAGGCATTTGTGTCCAGCCTTGAAAGAAAGCATCATTTGGAGAGTTAAAGGTAGGAAGTTATTCCACGTAGAAGGCACCATCAGCCAAGATAAAAAGGCTAGTTAGTGTATTGCGTTTATGAAGTGAAATAGTGAGGAATATAATTATAAACGTAGTCAAGAGCCAAATGTGAAAGGTTTTCAAGTCATACTAAATTATATGTTGTAAGATTACTGAGGCATTGATTTTTTCCCAACATGTCATAACCAGAATGTGCTTTAATTAGAAAGATTAATGTAATAGATTGGAGGGTATGAAGTTTGTTTTGGAGGCTATAGCAATAGACTAGGGCCACAGTTTTAAAAGATCCTTTCGTGGCTGGCATCATGGAAATCAAAATATGTGGGGAGGAAAACCCCTTTCAGTGGTAGAATGGACAGATTTGGCAAGTGGATATGAAGATTGAGGGGAAAATGAAAATTGGAAATTTCACTTCAAAAGAGAAAAATGACCAGTAAACAGGTAGAGAGGTAAATTATGCATAGTTTTAAGTGATGTTTTTGAACTCTTTAATCAGAATTTGATGGATTTTTTAAAAAAATACGAGGCAAACATTAACTTTAGTATTTTTAAAATTTAGTTTAGATTTGGGGAAAGTAACTGTATAATTTTAAATGTGTATATTCTTTGTATCCTACTGTTTGGTTGATGGTGAAGGTGACAGAAGAAGTACATAAGAATATTGAAGTTCGCTTAAAAGAGTCCGCTGAGTTTCAGACACAGCTGGAAAAGAAGTTAATGGAAGTAGAGAAGGAAAAACAGGAACTTCAGGATGACAAGAGAAAAGCCATAGAGAGCATGGAACAACAGGTAAATTAAGTTATTACCGTATCAATCACTTTTCTATGGTAAGAATTTAAATTCTTTTAACCAGCTCATTAGTTACTATTCAGTTCATCTCAACAGATATTGAATGAACACATACCCAACAATTTTAGTTTTATGTTTTACTCTACTCTGTACATCTGTATATGTTTCCTTTTGGATATTTAAGACTACTTTATGGTACTAGGTATCAGTGCTGCTTTTTAGAAGCCTCTGCCTAAAAATTGACTTTTGCACATAGTAATATGGGGTCAACATAGACCTGCAAAATTTGTCCAGTAGATTATATCAGGTTATGACTATTTTAAATTTAGTAAGAAGTCTTTGGGCTACTTGTATTTTGAAAAATCTATCTTCAGTATTTTTAAAGTATGTTTGCAATTAACTCTGGTTTTAATCTTGTTCTTCTGATTTAGTTATCTGAGTTAAAGAAAACACTCAATAGTGTTCAGAGTGAAGTACAAGAAGCTCTTCAGAGAGCAAGCACAGCTTTGACTAATGAACAGCAAGCCAGACGGGACTGTCAGGAACAAGTAAGTGTCACTCTTAGAGCCAGTTATTGAGAAGTGAGCTTTGATCTTAGGGAACAGTTCTTGGAGTATATTAATGCATTTTGGGGATTGGTGAATCTTAAAAAAATGCAGGTTATTTCCACTCTTGTGGAACTTGGAATAACATCAGTTGAAAAGTATAGATGAAGGCTAAAAGTAAACACAGGTTTCCCCTGCTGTCCAAAAGTAGAAAGTTCCTATGAAGCCGTGTGTAAACTGAAATGGCATAAAGTGAAGAAACAATTATCTTAGGACACATCTTGCTAATGGAAGCACAAAATAAATTGAGATAAAGCACAGGTGCTCACAGACACAGTTCAAAGCTATGACAGCTTGATGTTGAGATGCTGAGTGTAGTTCTCAGGGAGGGAGCTTGGCGGTGCCTCTCTTGCTATTCGGGGTGTGCACAGCCTCTATCATGGCTCCTGCAAAACAAACTCTGAACACTGTTTTCATTTTTCTCCTTTTTTGTAAAAGCAAAAATGCTCTTTGGATTTCTTTTGGTTAGCAAAAACAGATGCTAATGTAGGTTTTTCATAAAAGCAAAGTGGCATAAAGCAAACTTTCAACAAGTAGGAGATACCTGTAGAGCAATATCCATTAACAAAACAATGCTGATAAATGGGAAAAATATAGAAAAATAGGAGTCGGAGATTAAATGTGTACTTGCTTTCATTTGAAAACATTCTTTCACTATTATAGTCCTTCACTAATTATGGTTGTAAAGCTGTACTACAGACAAGATAGAGATACTTTTCTCAACAAAACAATTTTAATACCTTTTTAATGCATTACTGAGCTTACACAGATTTCTATACACCACTGTTTATAAGCTTTAAAAGTACAAAACCACATTATTTAAGTATGCATACAACATGCACACACATATATGTGATACTGCTTTTTATAATTTTTTATGAACAAGAAATGGTAAAACAATTCAGGAAAATGGGGATTATTGAAATGGTGGAATGGGAAAGAAAGACATGTAAGGATATTGGAAACATTCTCATTTTTATGTTTGGTGGTATATTAATAGCTATTCATTGGGTTACTATTGTTTATTGGTTACATAGTGCTTATATACATAACATGTATATATATCAGGATTACTTTAAAAATGGAATACAGGGGAAAGTGCTTCAAATTGAAGGTAAATTAGACAAAAATGAATTGTCTTTGGCTTATTGCCAAACAGCATAACATTGGAAATTAGAATCAAAGAATGTATCCATAATTCAGTATTCAAATAGATTGTTTTCATTTCCCTTCATTCACTTTGTGTGTATATATGTATTTTATGTAACTCAGTTATATTTAGTCTTTTTTTCATAAAGACTGTTCCGAGTTACTATATCATCTTCTTAAGTTTCATTTTGAACAGATGTTTAATATTTCATTAAATAGATACAGTGTGATTTTTTTTTTTAATTTTTTAACATCTTTATTGGAGTATAATTGCTTTACAATGGTGTGTTAGTTCTGCTTTATAACAAAGTGAATCAGTTATACATATACATATGTCCCCATATCTCTTCCCTCTTGCGTCTCCCTCCCTCCCACCCTCCCTATCCGACCCCTCTAGGTGGTCACAAAGCACCAAGCTGATCTCCCTGTGCTGTGCGGCTGCTTCCCACTACAGTGTGATTTTTAATCATTCTCCTATTTTGGTACATTTAGAGATTGTCTTCACTTTTATTACTTTAAATAATACAATGTGCGTCTTTTCAAAGACTAGCTTTATGGGTTTTTAATCATCTGTGTCGTTGGGGAAATAATTCCTTTCAGGCTAAAATAGCTGTGGAAGCTCAGAATAAGTATGAGAGAGAATTGATGCTACATGCTGCTGATGTTGAAGCTCTACAAGCTGCCAAGGAACAGGTTTCCAAAATGATGTCAGTGCGTCAGCACTTGGAAGAAACAGCCCAGAAAGCAGAATCACAGTTGTTGGAGTGTAAAGCATCTTGGGAGGAAAGAGAGAGAATGTTAAAGGTATTATTGTACATCATAATCAAATGTTTGGAGAATTGAAAGCTTTGGGTTTTTTTTAATGTACATTGGAAAATCTGCTATTATGATAGACTCTTGGCTTATAGGATGAAGTTTCCAAGAGTGTGTCTCGCTGTGAAGATCTAGAAAAACAAAACAGATTACTTCATGATCAGATTGAAAAATTAAGTGACAAAGTCGTTGCTTCTATGAAGGAAGGTGTACAAGGTCCATTGAATGTATCTCTCAGTGAAGAAGGAAAATCTTCAGAACAAATTTTAGAAATTCTCAGGTAAATCCAATATATTCTTAATGCTTTATTACTTCTGTAGTTAACAACAATTATGAAGTGACACTATAAATGTATAAATTAGACAAGTGGGAGTTATATGATATTTAGGTATAAAGCTCATTTTGTCTCTTATTAGTCAACAAACCCACTATCACCCAATTAGTGATCACTTTCGACATTCAGACATATGCCAATTTAAATAAATTAGTTCAAGTTGAATCTAATAGTAAGAACTTGAGTGGGTTCTTTAGAAAATTAAATGCCTTTCGGATTATTTTAAAGGTAGAAGCCACTGTCTGTAATAAAATATATCTCCCATTATTTTTTAATGAAAACATTGTATAAAAATAGTTTTTAAAGTGAATGATTTTTGTCATCTTAAAAATTATCCAAGTTTTGAAATGTCATGTTGTTGGCATTTTTCTATTCAAATAAAATCTTACATATTCTTGTAGATTTATACGACGAGAAAAAGAAATTGCTGAAACTAGGTTTGAAGTGGCTCAGGTTGAGAGTCTGCGCTATCGGCAAAGGGTTGAACTTTTAGAAAGAGAGCTGCAGGAACTGCAGGATAGTCTAAATGCTGAAAGGGAGAAAGTTCAGGTATGTATCCTAAGCTTTAAGAAAGCACTTGTTAAATCAAGAGATGAGCTCATTTCAGTTTCTAATAACATAAAATTTAGTTTGAAATAAGCATTCTTTTTAAACGCCTAAATTCATTAAACATCATTAAACACTGGCACAATACAGTGGTGAGAGACTAATGGTAACCAGACTGACTGGTTTCAGATTCTAGCTTCACACCATGAGATGTGTGCCTTGGATACATTGTTTAACTTCCTTGCTCTTAAACTTCCTTGTCTGTAATATTGGGGTGATAATGAGGATTGAGTTAGTGCACATGAAGCACTTAGAATCATGTCTGGTGCACAGTGAGTGCTTAATAAATTTCAGTTATCTTAATTTATTACTGTAGTTTTCATTATAGATTGATAGTCATTCTAGAAAAAAAGGTAGGTTGAAACTGCTACAGAATATTCCTTTCTCATCAGAGGTGCAAAATGTAGTCAAAACAATTGACCAAAGGAGAAAAAAAGATGCTTAGTGAATATGTGATCACAGCATAAGCTTATTAACTCCTTAGTCCACACTACCACCCAAAGGCTTACTATTGCATAACCTCATTCTGAGGAGAACAGTAATATAACTCCACATCTGGAAGGAAGGAAATTAAGACCTTGAATCATTGATCTTCTTTTAACTGATAGTTGGAATGGCTGCTAGAGAGAAACCATTGAAACAAGGGAAAGTGAATAATTGAACAATTAGATGTATGGGATTTACATTTTCAGACAGAAATTTAAAATTCCAGAGTTATATCCTATTGAGAAAACAACCCAAATTCAAACATATCTCATTATGGAAATAATAAACAGACCCTCTAATTCAATGGAGTTAACACTTGGAGGAAAAGAGCAGAATCGGGGTTTCTAACGGAGATTGTATATTCTCTCAGTCTCTTCTGCTTTCTTTGCTGTTCCTTTGGGCTGTAGAAAGGCAAATAATACTAGAAAATGCCCAGCTCAACCAACTCTTACATACAGTCAGAGGAGAGTCAAGAAGTAACATACATTATGTCAAAAATAATAGAATGTCTACCAAAGATTAACAGTGTAGCATGGCAGTCATGAACCATAGATTTAAAAATGGTGAAGGAATAAAGTAACGTGTGCAAAAGATGGATAATTATACTCAATGAGAACAGAAGAAAAGTTCTTCACAAATGAACAAATATTCAGTAAAATTGCTCAGAACCAAAGTGATGAAACAACTGAGTGAAATGAAAAAGAGTTTCTGGGGCTTCCCTGGTTGGCGCAGTGGTTGAGAATCTGCCTGCCAATGCAGGGGACGTGGGTTCAAGCCCTGGTCTGGGAAGATCCCACATGCCGCGGAGCAACTCGGCCCGTAAGCCACAATTACTGAGCCTGCGCGTCTGGAGCCTGTGCTCGGCAATGAGAGGCCACGATGGTGAGAGGCCCGCGCACCACGATGAAGAGTGGCCCCCGCACCGCGATGAAGAGTGGCCCCCGCTTGCCACAACTGAAGAAAGCCCTCGCACAGAAATGAAGACCCAACACAGCCATACATACATACATAAATAAAAAGAATGTAAGCAGACAAGAATAGCATTAAAAAAATAAAAAATTAAAAAAAAAAAAAGAGTTTCTGAAAAAGGGGGAAAAAACTGAGGATCAAAATAACATTGTTTTAGAACTATTTAATTCAGTGTAGGAAGAAAAAGAATAGATACAGAAAGAGATCTGGATTGATGTTCTCTTATCTAATGTAAAAACTATTTGTCAGCAGGATTTGTAGTATCTTTTTACTTTCATCTTTTAATTTCTAGTATTTGTTTAAACTCTGTCATTAGCATGAATCACAGAAAAACATGTAAGACTTCTAAGAATTTGTTTTAAAAGTTGACATTTAAATCGTTTTTACTTTTGTAGGAAAGATTAGAACTGGTAGGAAAAGGTAGGTCTTAATCTATTGTTATATGTTGCTGTATACATGTTTGAAACCTTTAGGTAACTGCAAAAACAATGGCCCAGCATGAGGAACTGATGAAGAAAACCGAAACAATGAATGTAGTTATGGAGACCAATAAGATTCTGAGGGAAGAAAAGGAAAGGCTAGAACAGGATCTACAACAGATGCAAGCCAAGGTTTGTAACGTACTAATGAAGAGTAGAGGCACATTATTTTTAATAGTATTTTAAATAAATTCTCACATCAGGTATTAAAAAAAATACTGGAACTATTTTCAGGTGAGGAAACTGGAGTTAGATATTTTACCCTTACAAGAAGCAAATGCTGAGCTGAGTGAGAAAAGCGGTATGTTGCAAGCAGAGAAGAAGTTATTAGAAGAAGATGTCAAACGTTGGAAAGCACGTAACCAGGTAAGTGCAGTTAAACCCATTCCAAAATATGGAAACATGTTGGTTTAAAATAATAGGGTAAAATTTAAGGGGATAAAAATGTATGATGAGCTAGTGGAAAGTATTATGTGTTTATCAGTAAAAGTCTAACGTGTAACCTGTACATATGTGACAGGCATTAAACTTATAACTCAGTTTTTAAAGTTTTGGTTAGGTTTTGTATATTTTTAAAAACAGCTAATTTATTTACTTGGATTCCAAATTTCGGCTTTTGCTTTATCTCTAAAATGCTTTGGTACATGAAAAATGGATTCATGTAGTTTACTGAATCACTTTAAGAAGACTTGTTCACTGACTGCTACCTTTTTAGGAGGGACAAAACCATATAGCATAGTATGGTTAGAAACGCCAGCTCTAATCAATGAATTTAGTAAAGTAGCAGGATGCAAAATTAATGCACAGAAATCTCTTGCATTCCTGTACACTAATGATGAAAAATCTGAAACAGAAATTAAGGAAACATTCCCATATACCACGACAACAAAAAGACTAAAATACCTAGGAATAAACCTACCTAAGGAGACAAAAGATCTGTATGCAGAAAACTATAAGACACTGATGAAAGAAATTAAAGATGTTACAAACAGATGGAGAGATATACCATGTTCTTAGAGTGGAAGAATCAACATTGTGAAAATGACTATACTACCCAAAGCAATCTACAGATTCAATGCAATCCCTATCAAACTACCAATGGCATTTTTCACAGAACTAGAACAAAAAATTTCACAATTTGTATGGAAACACAAAAGACCCCAAACAGCCAAAGTAATCTTGAGAAAGAAAAACAGAGCTGGAGGAATCAGGCTCACTGACTTCAGACTATACTACAAAGCTACAGTAATCAAGACAGTATGGTAGTGACACAAAAAGAGAAATACAGATCAATGGAACAGGATAGAAAGCCCAGAGATAAACCCATGCACGTATGGTCACCTTATCTTTGATGAAGGAGGCAAGAATATAATGGAGAAAAGACGGCCCCTTCAATAAGTGGTGCTGGGAAAACTGGACAGCTACATGTAAAGGAATGAAATTAGAACACTCCCTAACACCATACACAAAAATAAACTCAAAATGGATTAAAGACCTAAATGTAAGGCCAGACACTATTAAACTCTTAGAGGAAAACATAGGCAGAACACTCTATGAGATAAATCACAGCGAGATCCTTTTTGACCTACCTCCTAGAGAAATGGAAATAAAAACAAAAATAAACAAATGGGACCTAATGAAACTTCAAAGCTTTTGCACAGCAAAGGAAACCATAAACAAGACAAAAAGACAACCCTCAAAATGGGAGAAAATATTTGCAAACGAAGCAACTGACAAAGGATTAATCTCCAAAATATACAAGCAGCTCATGCAGCTCAATTATCAAAAAATAACAACCTAATCCAAAAATGGGCAGAAGACCTAAATAGACATTTCTCCAAAGAAGATATACAGATTGCCAACAAACACATGAAAGGATGCTCAACATCTCTAATCATTAGAGAAATGCAAATCAAAACTACAGTGAGGTATCACCTCACACCAGTGAGAATGGCCCTCATCAAAAAATCTACAAACAATAAATGCTGGAGAGGGTGTGGAGAAAAGGGAACCCTCTTGCACTGTTGGTGGGAATGTAAAGTGATACAGCCACTATGGAAAACAGTATGGAGATTCCTTAAGAAACTAAAAATAGAACTACCATATGACCCAGCAATCCCACTACTGGGCATATACCCTGAGAAAACCATAATTCAAAAAGAGTCATGTACCACAATGTTCATTGCAGCTCTCTTTACAGTAGCCAGGACATGGAAGCAACCTAAGTGTCCATCGACAGATGAATGGATAAAGAAGATGTGGCACATACATACAATGGAATATTACTCAGCCATAAAAAGAAACAAAATTGAGTTATTTGTAGTGAGGTGGATGGACCTAGAGTCTGTCATACAGAGTGAAGTAAGTTAGAAAGAGAAAAACAAATATTGTATGCTAACACATGTAAATGGTTCTGAAGAACCTAGGGGCAGGACAGAAATAAAGACACAGACGTAGAGAATGGACTTGAGGAAACAAGGAGAGGGAAGGGTAAGCTGGGACGATGTGAGAGTGGCGTGGACATATATACACTACTAAATGTAAAATCAATAGCTAGTGGGAAGCAGCTGTATAGCACAGGGAGATCAGCTCGGTGCTTTGTGATCACCTAAAGGGGTGGGATAGGGAGGGTGGGAGGGAGATGCAAGAGGGAGGAGATATGCGGATGTATGTATATGTATAGCTGATTCACTTTGTTTTAAAGCAGAAACTAACACACTATTGTAAAGCAATTATACTTCAATAAAGATGTTAAAAAAAAAAAAGAAAGAAATGCTAGCTCTGTATTCAAACAAAAGGTTGGGAATTGGCCTTACCACATACTAGTTATGTGATTTGTGAAAATGAGGACATTAACCTTTCTGAGCCAATTTTCCTTATTTGTGAAAATGAGGACATAATACCCCTCTTCATGTTACAAAAATTAAACAATAAATGAAGCAGTTCACACAGCACCTAGCACCTGGAAAATGCTCTAGGGAACCACTCATATCTGAAGAGGACAATAGAATTTTAGAGCACATTTATTCTTTTTTTTTAATCAAACAAGCAATCTGAAAAATCAAGAAAGGAGGATAATCTTCCCAAATCTAGATATATTCCTGGTAAATTATGATGCCTTCTTTCCTAGTTAATGGAATCAATTACATTTAGGATTATTTTCATATTTTTGTTTAGATTGTAATGCATTATGACATTTTCTTCCCTTGTATATGTCACTTCAATGAAATTAGGTATTTAATATTAATATTAAAAGCTTGTAGATTCTTTTTTTTTTTTTTTCACACACACACACTGTATTTTATTTTTACAAGAGATAAATATACTGACACCAAGCATTGTACATGGATGACCACAACAAAAGCAACAATGATTGCAATTACCAAACATGAAACACACTCATACTATGTCATAATATTGACATTCAGTCCAGTAATCCTCCACTGTAACAGCTCCTTTACTTTGCAGTGAAAATTGATTTGTATATTCTTTGCCTCTGAGTCCTTGTGGGATTTTTTTTTTTTTTTTTAAATTCAGACAGAAAGTCACAAAAATTATACTCATCCTCATCAGTTCACTCAGTCCCATGTAATTAATTGTTGTTTTTTTTTCATCTTGATCTTTTGTTAGCACTTTTATGAGTTCATCAGTTTTTCATCAGAGTTCTGAAAATGCTTATTCATTCAGTTCAGCAGTACAGTCAGTTACCAGAAACCTGTACTTGTCAGAGTCTTTTCCATGAATTTCTTGAAGATGAAACCCTTTTATAGGAACATATTTGCAAAATCAACAGAGTACACCCAGAACTGTCTGTAAATGACAAAAGACTTAAAAATGACCACGGTAAAAGATTTGATGAAAGTTCATAATAATGCAGTTGACAAGAAAATTAGTTATTTCTGAGATATACATTTTAAAGTAATAACTAGGATTATTACTTATAACATTATACCAGAACATATAAGATTTTTAGAAATTTCATGTAATGTCTGAAACATTTATATTAACATATTTCCATACATATTTCCATACAAATACAAATATAAGATTTTTAGAAATTTCATGTAATGTCTGAAACATTTATATTAACATATTTCCATACATATTTCCATACAAATACAAATATAAGATTTTTAGAAATTTCATGTAATGTCTGAAACATTTATACTAACATATTTCCATACAAATAACCCAATGAAAGTTTAGTATTAGTTGTTTTGTTTGTTTTTTTATACTGCAGGTTCTTACTAGGCATCAGTTTTATACACATCAGTGTATACATGTCAATCTCAATCGCCCAATTCAGCACACCACCATCCCCACCTCACCGCAGTTTTCCCCCCTTGGTGTCCATATGTCCATTCTTTGTAGATTCTTTAGATCCCTTTTTTGGCTCCATTGTAATGGCTCTGAAATGTTCCTTTGCAGCTATGAAAAATAATAGTGAATGACATTTTATTTTCCCCTTCCATTTTGGCTAAACATCTTAGCTAAACAAAGGAACTAAAGCTTTGATCTTATTTTCTTGTAGTTTGGTGCTTGATCATTATGTATGCAAGTAGCAAATGTAAACACAATTAGATACTCTGATATTTTATTATAGCACATTAGTTTCATAAAACCTATAAAACCATATTATACATTTTTGCTGTTCTAGCATCTAGTGAGTCAACAGAAAGATCCAGATACAGAAGAATATCGAAAGCTCCTTTCTGAAAAGGAAGTTCATGCTAAGCGTATTCAACAATTGACTGAAGAAATTGGAAGGCTTAAAGCTGAAATTGCAAGGTATGTGGAAGAAACCTTAAGTTGTATACAATTCTTGAAATCTTAAAGAAGTTTGTTTCTATTCTTTATGTGACCCCCTAGGTGCTTCCTGATTTTAGAAAGAATGGAAAGTGCTGGAGCCCTTACATGTGGCTTTCCTTTTATTACTTTATAGAGCCAAGCAAGCAGTAATTTAGTTTTATGCCTTCATATATGCATTATTTCTTAATATTTTATTACTTTTTGAAAAACTACATAGTTGGTATGAATCTAAAGCAAACTTTTTTAAATAGTCAAAATGACTTTTGCAAGTAGATTTTTCTTTTATTTTTTTTTTTGGTTAACATATATTCATGAATCTATTTTGAAAGTTTTTAATAAAGAAAGTTTTTAAATGAACTTATAGTGAAGTATTGCCTTTTAAAGATAAATGTAATATTAAAATTAATGTTTCTGGTTTACTTCTTTTAAGCTTCAATGTCCTTTGTCCCTGTCATAGCCCCTATTTATGTGATACTTGATAGCTTACAAATTTTTGTCATATTTATTCTCTTATTTTTTTCATAACAGTAGGCTGGCATTTTCAGTAGGAGAGATATTACTTAATTTTAAAATGAGGAAGCTAAGATTCAGAAAGGTACCCAAGCTTATAAGGTTAGTAGCGGTTAAACCCATGTTCCTAATTCAGGTCATCTGATTTCAAGTTCGGTTCATGATAAAAGTACAGGGGTTGGCACACTATAATCCACAGGTCTTTTTTTGTACAGCTGGAAGCTAAGAATGATTTTTACATTTTTTAAGTGTTGTAGAAAAGGAGGAAGAGGAACATGTAACAAACACTGTATGTGGCCTATAAAGCCTAATGTACTTACTCAGCACCCAGTAGAGTGGAAAGCGTGTAGATTTTGCTATCAGGCAGATGTGGATTAAACTCTGTGTACCAATGCAGAGTAAAAGTGTGCATGTTACTTGACCACTTGTAGCTCAGTTTTTCTCATCTCTAAAATGGGCATGTATGACATATAATAAGTAAATCAGATCTTTCTAAAGGACCACAGGTTCATAAGTTAAGGAATTATCTTTTGAAGTGTGTGTATGGTTTTCTTAGAATTTTCTAAATAAAAAACAGACTAAAGCAACACAATAAAAATGTAACTTAAAGGATTTTAAAATTTGGAAAGTTCCAAATATTTAGTCTTTCTCCTTTACCCCATTTTTTTTGCTTAGATCAAATGCATCTTTGACTAACAACCAGAACTTAATCCAGAGTCTAAAGGAAGATTTAAATAAAGTAAGAACTGAAAAGGAAAGCATCCAGAAGGACTTAGATGCCAAAATAATTGATATTCAAGAAAAAGTTAAAACTATTACTCAAGTCAAGAAAATTGGACGTAGGTACAAAACTCAATATGAAGAACTTAAAGCACAACAAGATAAGGTATTTTGAAGCAGTTTTCTTTTTATGTATTCTTCATATATATATTATCATTTTTTGATATACACAGTTTTGATCTACACAATTTACACAGTTTTTATATATATATTTGGATATATGAGTGGATATATGGATATATATTTGGATATATATATAAATATTTGGATGACTTACAAAAACCTTATTCATAATTTTTAATTATTGGTTTTTAGATTCTAAACAAGGGTAAGTTTATATGTGATATCTTTATTTGGTTTAAGATTTGCTCTTTAGTATGTCCCAAAATGAACTATAAATTCATATAGAAATAGTAGTAAATGCTAGGTATTTTAATTCAGTTTCCCAATTTCAAATATTGCTCCTTTTCAAAACTATGTTCTTGTAACTCATTGCTGATTGAAATTGTGTATATCAAAAAATGCTAGTTCTTTATAATTGATCAGGTTGTGTTATAGTTTTAAATAAGTAGTCTGTGTTAACCACCTACCAAAAAGAATTTTTAAATCCTTGTTTTACTTTGGATCTGAATTTTGTTTTTAATTCCCAGTGGTAAAGAACTTGTATATTGACTTTATTGTGTATTTAGTACGTTAGATGAAAAAACATATAAAGAAAAAATTTCAAAATTCTTACGTCTCAGTTAACCATTGTTAGCACTTTAGTATGCTTTCGTTTACATATGAGTGATTTGTTTTTCCAAATAACTCTATGTCAAATAATGCATCATCATTTTGATTAGCTGGTTAATACCTAGTGGTATGGAAAGCCCTAACCTGTTTAACTAATAGCTTACTTTTGGACATTAAAGTTGTTCCATAGAAGATTTATTTATGAATACCCTTAAAAATAAATTTCTTTACATACTTATGATTATTTTCTTAGATGAATTTGCAGAATTATTGAATATAAATGTGCAGGTATATTATTACTCTTTGTCATCTTAGGTCATGGAGACCTCAGCTCAGTCTTCTGGAGACCATCAGGAACAGCATGTCTCAGTCCAGGAAATGCAGGAGCTCAAAGAAACCCTTAATCAAGCTGAAACAAAGTCAAAATCACTCGAGAGTCAGGTGGAGAATCTGCAGAAGGTATGAGTGGAAGAGTAGTAGAAGGTGTTGAAGGAATTGTTTTCTTGTTGAAAAGCTAAAGAAGTACAATGGAATTTTACTCAGTCATAAAAAGGAATTTTGAAAAGAGAAAGATGTGTTAAACACTGATACTTTCTCTTATATGGAAAGGTATATGTTTTATCCTTTTACTTTGAATGACTTATGTATGTAAATAATACCTAATCATCTTTAAGTGTTCACTTGCTTGGTTTGACCACCATTTTATATTTATACTTCCATTTAATCTAAATAAGCAAATTAATAAGTTTTACATTTTAAGTCTGTAGGGCATACAGTTATATTGATTTTGTTGAATTACATAGTGAATACTTTGTCTTCCTTTAAAAGGCATTATCTGAAAAAGAGGTGGAAGCAAGAAATCTCCAGGAACAGACTGTGCAGCTTCAATCTGAACTTTCACGACTTCGTCAGGACCTTCAAGATAGAACCACACAGGAGGAGCAGCTCCGACAGCAGATAACTGAAAAGGAAGAAAAAACAAGAAAGGCTATTGTAGCAGCAAAATCAAAAATTGCACACTTAGCTGGTAAGTTTCTGTATACTTTAAGATTTAAACTTGATGGTGAAAGTTGGTTACTTGATACAGGCTTAAAATTAAATAGGAAGGAAAAAAGTGACTATACTATAAAGTGACTTCTGTGTATGTGCGTGTGTGCTTTAGATATTTAGGTTTATTTAATTAGACACAAATTACAGCAATTTTAATTTTCAAGTGATGAGGATGTCCTTAATTTATTTATGAAATCTTTCTTAATTGTTAACTGGTAGTAGATAGTAGATAGGGAGTACAGCCATCCTTCTGCTTTACTGTGTAACTGTTACTACCTTTTGATGGTGATCCTTTGGGTCCACAGTATACTGTCCAGAAGCCTTCTGTAAATTCCTAGACAGCATTAGATCTTACCAGCCAAGTGAGTTTTCTGTGCCTCACTTCACGGAGGGCCCCTTTAGCCCTTCAGGGAGAATATCATGTCAAATTTATGAGGAGCCCAGTGCTACAACGCTCAGGGCCTTACTGCACCTTGCTTACCAGTCTGCTCGTAGGTAAATAAAATGCCAAATCAGTTGAGTTTTATTATATGCAGCTTTTTAAATGATCTCTAAGATAGTGCCCCTGGCAACTTATTTCATAAAAGAAGTTACTTAATTATTCTTGAGTATATGCTGTAGGTTATATGAAATGAAAATTTTATAATTCCTAATATATTAAAATATTAAAGACCATATAAAAGGGCTCCTGCTGACTAGTTTATGGTAGATCCTTTGTCTTTTTGAGATCTTAGGAAAAGTAAAATGTTTTATTTTGGAGTATACTTTATATTACAGTAATAAAGCAAATACAGATAGGTTTAGAACTTTACTTATTGAGATGTATATCAGAATTATTGTCGATGTTAAAGTTCAGGAATAGAATCTGATACGACTTTTGAGTACTTATTACGCACATAAATGCGTTTTATTTCCAGTGTTTGATTATGATATTAATAGAATCATGTGGTTACTTCTGTAGGTGTAAAAGATCAGCTAACTAAAGAAAATGAGGAGCTTAAACAAAGGAATGGAGCCTTAGATCAGCAGAAAGATGAACTGGATGTTCGTATGACTGCTCTTAAGTCCCAGTATGAAGGTCGAATTAGTCGCTTGGAAAGAGAACTCAGGGAGCATCAAGAGAGACACCTTGAGCAGAGAGATGAGCCTCAAGAACCTACTAATAAGGTAATTAGCTAATTTGGTTTAAGTGACAAATCATTTTTGCCCTGTGCATTTTACTTGAAGATGTCTGGTGATTTAGGAGCCTTTGTCAGACTGAATTTTGACTAAACCAGGTATATAGAGAGAATTAACAAGTAAAATATTTTGATGGCATTGTTTAGTGGACTCCTGTGGGATAGGTACAGTAATCCAAAGTTTTCTTTTTATAGGTCCCAGAACAGCAGAGACAGATCACGTTGAAAACAGCTCCAACTTCTGGTGAAAGAGGAATGTGAGTTTTGTTCTTTGACAGTCTGTTTACAGTCTGTTCCCTGTTTTTCTTTTAAAATACAGGAAGGATCTAGTGATCTTTGGGCAGAAAAAATCTGTATTATAAAAATATGTAACTAAAGAGCCATTTATCCTGTGCAAAACTGCATCATGTAGTTGCTGAGATTTTTTTTTCCAGAACTCTTGTTTTCAGTATACTTTCAGTCCTATCAGATAGGTAGAGCTTTGTGACAGAGAAAGTGTCTTTCATCTTTTAGTTTGTGATTGATTTCTAAGATAGGCTACTGATGTTCCCTGTGATGTTATATGATACAAGGATAAAAGGCTGAGCACAGTTGAATACTTTCTACATTGTCAGGATGCACCACTGCAGAACATTTCCTGCACAGTTTTTAATGCTTAAGTTCAAAACCTCTTCAATAAGAGTTTTGTAATATTTAGTGAACAAAAAATGTAGAACTATACTCAACTGTCTCTTTAATTTTTTTTCTAATCTGCCAAAAGTCTACCCAAAGCAGTGTTAGGAAAACAGAGTTAATAAGGTCTGAATGCATATTAAGGTCATAATTATTAGACACTCACTTCAGGAAGCATATGTGCTTTGCTTTTGATAGAGTATATGTACTTTATAAGGAATATTTGTAGTAATCTTTTATGATTTATTATTCTTGCATTTTCCCCTCTGTAAGTGCCAGCACCTCAGACCCACCAACAGCCAATATCAAGCCAACTCCTGTTGTGTCTACTCCAAGTAAAGTGACAGCTGCAGCTATGGCTGGGAATAAGTCAACACCCAGGGCTAGTATCCGCCCAATGGTTACACCTGCAACTGTTACAAATCCTACTACTACCCCAACAGCTACAGTGATGCCCACTACACAAGTGGAATCACAAGAAGGTAAGTAAAATAATAACAGGTCTGGTTGAACTGTTTACTTAGATTTATTACAAGAAGATGACAGTAACTTCAAGGATAAATGAGGCTTCCACTAAAGCTACAGTCAGACATCATGTACAAGTGGGCATTTAATATTTTCAGGCGTATGCCTCCTGGGATACTTGTTAATGTAGCATATTTCCTCCCTCCCTTCCTTTTTGCTTTTTGTGTTTTGAAGCTAAAGAAGGAGGGAAATACACCCCTATTAAGTATATGGCATGCTTTTCCAGGACCAAATTTTTTTACCTCTATTAACTAAGAAAGATGATATGAAATCCACTTTAGAAAACCATATTAAATCACTGGTTCAACCCAAGCATCAACTTCTTCCCTGATAAACTGTCTGACCTTGTAATTGCTTTCTGCACTTTCTTCCCGTGTCACTTTCTTACTCGTTACAACAATTACAACCACATTTTATTCAGTTGAATACATGTTTTTTTATTCCGCTAGATTGAGCTCCTCAAGGGTGGGAATTTGTTTCTCATTGTTTAATCGCTTTACCCAACCCCAAGATAGGTGTCAGTAAAAGTTACTAAATACAATTTTCTTAGATTCTTGTCTTAACAAATGTTAGAATTCAGTAAATTAAGTGTTTAGAAATATATAAAATATATATATGCTATGAAAGGACAGAATATTTTATTTGAACTACATTCAGTAAAATAATTATGAGATATATTACCAATTAAATTTAACAGTCATTTTGTATTAGTTGAAAACAAAATGATACTTAATAAAAACTTATAATTTGACTTTGAGTTTCTTAATATCATTTTATTTGGTCATCATTTACATAGAATAATAGATGCAAAAACAGTTTATTTATTTAATTCAGCCAACAGTTTACTGCACACTTTATGTCTGTCACATAGGCAATTCAAAAATGCGTAATACATTATTTTTACCCTCAGTGTTTTTTGTCTAGTGAGTGGAAGAGGTATGTACATAAATAACTATGCAAAATGTCACCTGTAAGAGAATAGGGAAGGACAATTCCGGCTTTGGTAAGAATAGAAAACTTAATATATTAAATGTTTTAATTATTTTTCAGCCATGCAATCAGAAGGGCCTGTGGAACATGTTCCAGTTTTCGGAAGCACAAGTGGATCTGTTCGTTCTACTAGTCCTAACGTCCAGCCTTCTATCCCTCAACCCATTTTAACTGTTCAGCAACAAACACAGGCTACAGCTTTTGTGCAACCCACTCAACAGAGTCATCCTCAGATTGAGCCTACAAATCAAGAGCTATCCCCAAACATTGTGGAGGTGGTTCAGAGTTCACCAGTTGAGCGGCCTTCTACTTCCACAGCAGTGTTTGGCACTGGTACGATTAATTTTAAAATGAGGTTAGAGTAGACCTGTGCATTTATAGTTTCTTGAGTATAATACATATTTTGAATGTTCTTTGTACCTACTTGTTTCCTACCAGGTATGAAAATGGATGACGATATTCCTAACATCTTATTTTATGTTTACTGCTGAATTCTATTTTAGGTCACTCGTTTTTGTCATTAAGATCTTTCTTCCTTTCCAGTTATTTTTTGACTAATTTTAAAGGTGATACAACCTGAAACTTATTTTATGTACAGTTGACCCTTGAACAACACAGGTTTGAACTTAGTGGTCCACTTAAATGTGGATGTTTTTCAATAGTAAACACTACAGTACTATACATCCTCAGTTGGTTGAATCTGCAGACACAAAGGAATGGCTGATATGGAGGGCCAGCACCCCTAACCCCTGAGTTGTTCAAGGGTCAGCTGTAACTTAATACAAGTCCTGAGCACTAAGAGGTATCTAAAAGAACGTCAAGTAAGAATTTTCAAGTCTAAACATATAAGGAAAATTTTTTTATCCAAGGAGTCCTGGGTTTTATAAATTATAAGATGGCCCTATATAAGCTTTGTGAGTAGCAATTCTATATCAGTACAGTCACAGTGAGTCAGATGTATTGTTGTAGAAGTTAATTGGCTTTATTAATCAAAGGTTAAGACCATTGATTCAGAGCGTAAATTGCTCTTTGTTTACACATAGATGAGCAGGAACAAATTATGTTGTTCTGTCCAAATTTTTACGTGTTTTTTTTTTTGGTTAAATGACCAAGATATTTTTTAAATTAACTTTGTCTAAATTGAGTGATTATCACGCTCTAATTCGAGATTTAAATTATGTAATTTCAAAGTTTCAGCTACCCCAAGTTCTTCTTTGCCGAAGCGTACACGTGAAGAGGAAGAAGATAGCACCATAGAAACATCAGACCAGATCTCTGACGATACAGTGGAAATGCCTCTTCCAAAGAAGTTGAAAAGTGTTACACCTGTAGGAACTGAGGTGTGTAAAGATCTTTCTGTTTACTTTTACTTCTACCAATAGAACCAAGATATTCTTTCAGTTACAGCATTATTAAGAGAATGGACCTTTTGGGGTCTAAATCCAGAAAACTCTCTTGTTGAACTTACTGTAAAATTTCCACTGAAAACCCAGGTATTGTTGCTGTTGCCAACACTGTTTTATATTCTTTGAGTATGTTTAATTGAATTAGTTCCCATTTCAATTTTAAGAACACAGTTACAAAAACGTAGGATGAATTCCATTTCAATTTTGTTTTTAATTTAAAGAATAAGGAAGTTATAGTCTCATGGGAATTTTAAACTGGTACCTGCCAGCTTTTTCTCTGATTGACCAAAATGGTATTCCTTTATTTTCTTTTGTTGAAGATAAGTTATAATGAATTGTTTTATTATCAAACATTGAGACTACTAAATTAATTTCACTTGCATGTATTTAATTAATGTTCATGAACCTTATTTTATATATACCAAAGAGGAATGTGATTGTTTATATTTTATAAGTAAATATAAGTGAACATTTCTGATGTACAGCTTCATAAAATTACAGCTTTGAGTTTTGTTTTATTGGGAGAACTCACTGAACAGGTGATGCTTCATCTAGTGAACTGATATGGTTACCACACTTGTATGTCATGATTCAGGAAGAAGTTATGGCAGAAGAAAGTACTGATGGAGAGGTAGAGACTCAAGTATACAACCAAGATTCTCAAGATTCCATTGGAGAAGTAAGTAAAACATACTTAAAGTAAACAAATTATTGCTTATAGTGAATGAAATGAGCTTTGACAAATTGAAATATTATTTGGACTTCTGTTTTCAATTTGCTGCTTTTATATTTAATGAAATATTGTTAGAATTGCCAGTGCAATTTCTGCTTTACTTCTAATTAGTATCCTGCCTTCTAAACTTTATTAAAGAAATGTTTTTGTTTATAGTTAGCACAGATTTTCCAAGCTAAGGTTGTCATGAGTAAAGATTACCCACTCTTTTATTTGGAAGGATGAGCTGGTTGAGGCTGGAGTTCATCCGGAAGTGCCCCACTTGGTATCCTTTGTTGCTCCCTCTATTGCTTCCCTTACTGAATTAAAATAATCTGTGAAAGGAAACGCATTTGTATACCTCTTCATCTTTTGAACTCTCATTGAGGCTTCTCCAGAGGCAGCCTAACTAATGGGAATGCATAGACTCTGAAGTTACAAAGCTCTGGCTTCTGTCCTTAACTGCACCACTTAGATGCTGTGTGACTGTAAGCAAGACATTAATTCTCTCTAAGCCTCAATTTTCTCATAAGATAACATAATTTTTAGTTTTGTAGAGTACCTAAAATAGTACCTGCCACATATTAGGCACTCAAATTATTACTTTTCTTCCATTCCTCCGCCCTACAAATTGAGAGTTCATAATTTATAGTAATTCATATTTATAGTAATATTATAATATTAGTTAATACAACTCATTATTATATGCCAAGTGTGGTTCTAAAATATTTGCATTTATTAACTGACTTAATCCTCATAAGAAATCTTGCAACAACCCTGTTTTACAGGTGAAGAAACCAATGCCCAGCTAAGTCATGCACCCGGGTTTTCATAGCATTGGAGCTAGGGTTTGAACTCAGGCTGTCTGGTTTCCATTTGTCTTGTTAAGCTTGAAACAGTACTTTCTGTCTGGATAAATTTTTAGGATCATTTTATTCTAAAATTATTTTATCTGTATAAAATAAAGGAATTGTTTCAGGCTAATCATAAGTAACCATAGATTGAAAGTAAATTTTAGTTTCTTAGATGCATTAATTTTGTAAGTTAATTTTTTCAGTTTTCCTTGGCTAAGAACAGAAAACTAAACCTCCAAGATGAATATGTAATACTCTAAATGACATCGATTTTGTGTATATTTCAGAGCGGGTCATACCTGAAGAGCATAATAACAATTTTGAAATAAGATGTGAATTTCTGTGTTATTGCCAGACTTGGTTAAATTATACTGAAATCTTTTGTGCAAAGCTTTTTCTTGAGATTGGCAAAATTATCTGTGACTCAAAAGTGCCATTGGGCTTTCCATTTTGTCTTCTAGCACTGTCTACTTAGTGTGTGAAAGTGTAACAGTTCATTTTTCTAATTTTCTGACAATGAAGCAGATGTTCTAAGTGTTGCTTTTCTTGAAATAAGCATGTTAGTTTGTTACGTTTTTAATTATACCATGACTTACTCATTTTTTCCATTACAGTAAACATCTTTATGAATGATTTAGTTCATAAGACATTGTTTCTGGCTTGTATAAAAAAACAGCTTTTGGAATTCCCTGGCAGTCCAGTGGTTAGGGCTCCTTGCTCCCACTGCAGGGGGCATAGGTTTGATCCCTGGTCACGGAACTAAGATCCCACATGCTGCGTGGCATGGCCAAAAAAAACCAGATATTGCTGAGTGCTGAACTAAAATAAAAAGTAAACATTTCACTTTTTATAGTAAATATCAAAAATAAAGTTAAATTGCAGTTTATTTCAGTAGCTAAAAAAATGGAATTGTGAGGAAATAGATTAAGGGAAGAATTATTTTTACGTCTAGTATATCTTTAATGCAGTTTAAAGGCTTAAGATAGAGTTTTGAGAGGGGGAGAAGTATTTTTGTAAAAAGACAATTATAATAGTTTGTTTTAGTGTGTTTTACACAGTATTTCTGATTTGGGGAAAATTTTTTGTCTTTTTTAAAATTATATGTTGCAGTTCCATGGATAGTCTTTTTTCTGCCTTTGGTCCGCACTGTTAACTAACCACGTTGGCTGTTGAGCGCTTGAAATATGGCTAGTCCTAACTGACATGTTCTTAAGTGTGAAATATACATTGGATTTTGAAGACTTATTACAAATTTTAAAATGTAGGATTAATAACTTTTATATAGGTTACATGTTGAAATAATTTTTGGCTATATTAAGATTATTGTTAAAATTGATCTCACCTGCTTTTTTTTTTTTTTTAATTATTATTTATTTATTTATTTATTTTTGGCTGTGTTGGGTCTTCGTTTCTGTGCGAGGGCTTTCTCCAGTTGCGGCAAGCGGGGGCCGCTCTTCATCGCGGTGCGCGGGCCTCTCACTATCGCGGCCTCTCTTGTTGCGGAGCACAGGCTGCAGACGCGCAGGCTCAGTAGTTGTGGCTCACGGGCCCAGTTGCTCCGTGGCATGTGGGATCTTCCCAGACCAGGGCACGAACCCATGTTCCCTGCATCGGCAGGCAGATTCTCAACCACTGCGCCACCAGGGAAGCCCTGCTTTTTTTTTTTTTTTATGTGACTGCTAAAAAATTTTAAATTCTGTATGGGAAATGTATTGTGGCTCACATTATACTTCTGATGGACAACACTCATCTACAGTAGTACCACACTGGTAGATTTGACACATATATACCTGTGTGTCTATATAAAGTATTTTCTCTCCTTTTTATTGGAGTATTACCCAGTGGGATTTATAATAATTCTTCTATAGGAAGACTGTAAAGAAACCCAAAGCATTTATTTTAAATTAATTCTGCTTTCAAAACCGTATTTTTAAAAATAAAATTCTGGTAGTCCATAAGTATTCTTTACCCTTTACTTATATCTACAGTATGTCACTGATAGTTTTAAGTATACTTGACTTTATTTGTTTGTTTATTCATTTATCTTTTGCTTTTAAAGGGAGTCACCCAGGGAGATTATACACCAATGGAAGACAGTGAAGAAACCTCTCAGTCTCTACAAATAGACCTTGGACCTCTTCAATCAGATCAACAAACAACATCATCACAAGATGGTCAAGGCAAAGGAGATGATGTCATCGTAATTGACAGTGATGATGAAGAGGAGGATGATGATGAAAATGATGGGGAACATGAGGTAAATTTGGATTTGAAATCATTTATTGTTTTAAACTGCTGGATGAAATGCTGAAATCCTTGGGAATTCTAATGCATCAACCAGTAAATTCTGATTCCCTGTCACTTTAAATAGATTATTATGCTTTTCTTTTATCCTGATTAGTTATGAACTTAACATTTTGCATAGAATAAGTGATGGAAAATCTCATTTTTTTTTTAATGATTACTGAGTCCTTTAGGATTTGGTAAATTTGTTAGATTAATTAAACTTAAATCTCACTGATAAGTGACTATAGATTTAATTGTAAGCACTGTGGTTTCTGGAAATAAGGTTTTTTTTTTCTTGTGGAGCCCTTATAGTTCTTTTCAAAAGAAATTGAGGTGTCATGATAATTAAAACATATTCTAAGTGAAACTTTACATTTTATTTTGGGAGTTAATCCTATATTGACAGCGCCTCATTTTTAGATTCTTTTATTAATCAATGTTTTTTAAAAGCTTATAGCATAGTATAATTTCACCATTTTCTTATTCAATGCCACATTTTAAATTTAGAATTAAAGTGGACCACTTGACATTCTGTGGACATCTGGGAGCTTTAATCTTTGAATTGATCCCATACGAATAGTTAGAATTCAGAGTTGATTATTACTGTATTAATTCCAGTAAGCTTCATAGTTTTGATACTTGTTGCCACTGAAGTAATCCCATACAACTCTCAGGACAACTCCTGTATCCTGGTCAATAATGAGTCACTTAAATTTCTAACCATGGTATCAAGATATGCAGAACATGTGTACCATGTCCTAGATCTTTATTTATACTTGGGGAGTTTTTAACTAGGATTATGAAGAAGATGAAGAAGAAGACGATGATGATGAAGATGACACAGGGATGGGAGACGAGGGTGAAGATAGTAATGAAGGCACTGGTAGTGCAGATGGCAACGATGGGTATGAAGCTGATGATGCTGAGGTAACTGGCCGGAATTTTGACCATCAATTTTCTTTAAGAACTTGCTTAGTATTGTTTTTCAAGAATATAAAAAGGCTTGTATTCTCAGAACGCTACAGCTTTTCTTATCTTTGGGTTTTTGTTTGTTTCTACTGTGATTTGGTTTGGTTAATTATTTTTTAAGATAACTACTTGATTTATTTGCATTTAGCATTCATATTTTATTTTTAGGGTGGTGATGGGACTGATCCAGGTACAGAAACAGAAGAAAGTATGGGTGGAGGTGAAAGTAATCAGAGAGCAGCTGATTCTCAAAACAGTGGTGAGATTTGGTTTTGTTTTTCTTTCGTTATGTTTTGTTTTGTTTTTCTAGTCTCTTTTTAATTGAACACTTTTAATATTTTGATTTAATTAATTTAATATTTTAACCTGACGTTTTCTAAACTAAGACTGCACTTAATTATCACATAGGTAATAAAACTTGGTTAGTAAACTGGCAAGCAAAAGATAGGCTCTTGTTCTTGCTTTGTCATTATTATTCTCATAAAGTCTACTATGTTTATATCTAAAATGTAGTCATTATACTATTTTTTCTACCTCATTGGTCTGCTGTAAGATTCAAAAATTTTAAATCTATAAAGCATTATAAATGCCGCGTGTTGCTGCTGCTCTTAAGCGGAAAATTAAGTCAGGGACTTCTAATAGTAATGGCAGTTCACAACCAGAAGAGGTCAGTCTAATCAAGCTACATGTTTCAAGATTTGTGGGTGTAGGAGTTTTGCAGTGTTGTCCAGTTTTCCAATGAATAAAAGATTTTTTCATCAATATAGCATACCTTTTGTTAATTCTTGAAAGGATGAGTCCTGGAGGTCAGCTGAACTGTTGTAGGCAGTAAAGAATTATGGAATTTATAGAAAATAATTTTATTTTAGAATTGTTTTAAAATGTTTTTTAAAGAATTGGTGATCGTCTGGTATGCCATTCTGGTTTTAACAAATACTGAGCCAGAATCATTAATAGTAATATAATAAAAACTTTATATATGTAGACTAGTGGGAAAACAGTATATCTGAGTTTCTGTGTAAGCCTGTGTATTTAAAAGTGCAAATTTTATGCTCATTTGAATTAAAGCAAAGGCAGGCAATCTTTTCAACTTTTAATTGTTTAAGAGAAAAATAAACTAATGAATACTGAACCATATAATGAAGATAGTGTTGCTTTTTAAGGGAGATGAGCTAAGGAGAGAGATTAATTATAATAATCTACACTTTCTAAAACATTTTATGGATTTAAGAAGCACCTTTTTTGTGTCACATAACTGGGTTATAGAGGGAAATTTTTTGCCTGTTTAGGTAATATTACTAAAAGCTAAGTCTTGTGAGGGTGGGTGTTCATAGCCATTTTTCCTAGATACAAAACATATAACAGATGTTCATTGAATACTTGTTGGAGACTTTCTTTTCTTTTTTACAATCAAGCAAAAATATGCCTAGTAGTCTAGATAATTTTAAGTTAGTGGATGGATTTGGTACATTGCTAGTAATTACAAAATAAGTGCTTTTTCTGAGCAAGTATACTTGTACTGAATTATTTAATTCTTAAAATAAGCCTATCAGATTCAGGTACCAGTGAAGAATCTGAGAAGCAGAAGCAGAGTGATATAACCAAGATCACATAGCTATTAAGTGTTAGAGCTGGCTATTTACAATAGCCAGGACATGGAAGCAACCTAAGTGTCCATCGACAGATGAATGGGTAAAGAAGATGTGGCACATATACACAATGGAACATTACTCAGCCATAAAAAGAAACGAAATTGAGTTATTTGTAGTGAGGTGGATGGACCTAGAGTCTGTCATACAGAGTGAAGTAAGTCAGAAAGAGAAAAACAAATACCGTATGCTAACACATGTATATGGAATCTAAGAAAAAAAAAAAAAGGTCATGAAGAACCTAGGGGCAAGACTGGAATAAAGACTCAGACCTACTAGAGAATGGACTTGAGGATATGGGGAGGGGGAAGGGTAAGCTGGGACAAAGTGAGAGAGTGGTAGTGTATATATGGACACATATACACTACCAAATGTAAAATAGATAGCTAGTGGGAAGCAGTCGCATAGCACAGGGAGATCAGCTCGGTGCTTTGTGACCAGCTAGAAGGGTGGCATAGGGAGGGTGGGAGGGAGGGAGATGCAAGAGGGAAGAGATGTGGGGATATATGTATATGTATAACTGATTCACTTTGTTGTAAAGCAGAAACTAACACACCATTGTAAAGCAATTCTACTCCAAAAAAGATGTTTAAAAAAAAAAAAAAGTGTTAGAGCTGGAATCTGATTCTAGACCTCAGACTTTTAAACTACTAAATTGATATCCTATTCAGCTTTTCACTTTTGTTGTTTTACTTTGTATGTAGAAGACCTAGACATCTGAAGGGCCATTGACATTCAAAATTTAGGAAAACCAGAATATGAAAGTTATTGTAAGGCTTTTTACCAATCTCCTTCACCCTGTTTGAGTGTAATACTAATAACTGTAGTGGTCTGATCTTTAGGCAATTTGCCTATTTTAATAATATGAGCCAAAATTTATTAAATGTTTATTTTATCATATGTTAAGCTAGGTGCTTTATGTCCATTATCTTCAGAAAAATGTTTCTTGTACATTACATTTTTGTTCCATTAACCAACCAAATAAATAGAAGGGAGTTGCTAAGGCCATACCACTGTTAACTGCACACCCAATATCTCTGGGTCTACCACACCTCACTACTTTTTTTCTGAAAATATTAGGTGAACATTCCTAGTGGTAAGATTTATACTTCTAGGGACTGTCCAAGTTACTTTGTGGTAAACATAATAGTTCAAAATAAGCTCTCTCTTCCTATAGGTGAAGGAAATACTGGTACTGCAGAGTCCTCTTTTTCCCAGGAGATTTCTAGAGAACAACAGCCATCATCAGCATCTGAAAGACAGACCCCTCGAGCACCTCAGTCACCAAGACGCCCACCACACCCACTTCCCCCAAGACTGACCATTCATGCTCCACCTCAAGAGCTAGGACCACCAGTTCAGGTATTAAAAATACTAGTCATTCTGAAAATTTTACTTGAAAAAAATGTTGGTTTTTTTCTCCCTTTCTTTCCATTAGCAATTACTTTGTTTTTCCCCAGAAATTAAGTGAACTTTCTAATGTTTGGTATATTTTTGTAAAATTTTTGAGCTGAAACTAATCTCTGATTTCTTTTCCCTGAAATATGGCAGTAATTTACTTCATAGAGGAAGTGAACTTTGGAAAGGCAAGGCTTATTAAAGTTGTGTGTAAAGTGAGATGATTATATTCATAGAAAATAAAAGTCTCCTCGCTGTTTTTACAGGTTAAAGAAAATTTTCTTGGATTTTAATTAAAATAAAATGTATTTCAGCAGCTGACCACCATTTGTTTTGAAGGTTTCTTTCTCTAAGGTGCACGTTTTTTTTTTTTTTAAAAAAAAGGAAATTTCTGTTCTGCTTAACAGAACTTCTTTTCCTCTTATTTTTTTGCAATCATATATTAACATCCACTTTTAAAGTTCATGAAAGTGTGCATAACCCTTTACATGTAACGCTCTTTGTAGTAGGATTGGGCATCTCTTATCAGAAGCTCTTGAAGAAATAGCAGGAAAAGTACAAAGGCTCTATTAATCATGTAGCTTGAGTCTCACTCTGTAGTGTACTAAACACTGTCAAGTGTAGATTCTACTAAAATACCACTGATGAAGACAACCTCATCTTCTGAAAATATAAAGTCTTACAGGATTGTTTATGGATCCTGCAAAATATACCGATTCTATCAATTTAGAATTGTCTAAATTGGGAAACAGTTTACAAGTAGTCAGTACTGCTGTTTGAACTCCAAAGGATAATTAAACTTTAAGATCAAAGGATACTTACTAACACTTAAATTAAGGAGATAGGAACTAAATTAGATAGGAACCTACAAATAAGATAGGATGAGAGTTTGGTTTTACATATTGGTTAATATTATCTACTGGCTCATAAAATATTTGTCTATTGGTTAATATTATGGTCTATATAATTAAAAACATGTCATTGTTTACAAAATGGATTTCTTTAGTACTGGTACAAGATTAGTAGCAGTTTTTCCTAAGAAAAATCCCAGTGATTACATTATCTGCTAACATTTCAGTTATTTTATTACCAGCGTATAATAAGCCGTACCTTTTAATATTTGGTGTTTCTTTCATTGCCTAGTTCCTTAAAACAAATGAAATTCCTTTCTTGACATAGAGAATCCAGATGACCCGGAGGCAGTCTGTAGGACGTGGGCTTCAGTTGACTCCAGGAATAGGTGGCATGGTAAGTACCTACCTGTCGTGTAAAAGTGATTCATTTGTTCAGCAGTTATTTGTATAGTCCATACGTATGCTCCTGTCAGGCCTGTTTAGTACTTGTTTTCTGTCTTTTTAGCAGCAGCATTTTTTTGATGATGAAGATAGAACAGTTCCAAGTACCCCAACTCTTGTTGTGCCACATCGTACTGATGGATTTGCTGAAGCAATTCAGTAAGTCAGCGAGAGGGAAACATACTTTGTGACTAATCAAATTCTTCCTGTTTCCCTGTTAACTTGATTACATTTGATTGATTCATTATTTGTTAAGTCCTATGCTATGTACTAAGCAGTTGAGGGTAGGAGGGTTGAGGGTGTAGTTTTGGGGAAAATCACATAGAGGTGAATGAAGTACAGTTGCTTCCATCAGGAATTTGAAATTTAAAGGCAGTATAACAATGGTTAAGCGCATGGACTTTAGAGTTAGAATGCCTGGGTTGGAACCTAGCTGTACTGCCTACTAGCTATGTCAAGTTACTGGGTTCTTTGTTCCTGAGTATCTTCATTTTATTAATGAGAATAATAATACAATAGTTCTTACCTCTTAAGTTGTGAGAATTAAATGAATTTATGTTAACATGTTTGTAATATCACCAGGCACATAATAAATGCTTTATAGATGTTGGTGAAGGTATTGGTAATTACAGTGATCATGATGGAAAATATTGTTGTGAAAGCTAAGCATATGCACAACTAACGATAACCTAAACAATCTAGGAGAATAGAGGCATAAGCAATAGACTTTGTTTATATAAACGAAGGAATGATTTATTCTAACACTTAGGGGAAGAGAATCTGAGAGGACTTAATGGGGACAACATTAAATTGAGTCTTGGAAAAAAATACCTAAAACTTACTGAGCATTCCCATGAATCAGTTTATTTAATCTTCGTAACTATGAGGATAGATACTATTATTTCATTTACAGATAAGGAAGCACAGAGATGCTAACAAATTTGCCAGAGGTCAGACAGCTAGGAAGTGACAGCTTTTTTATTTCAAACAAGTCTGGCTCTAGAACCTATTTTAATGCTTGTGCTATACCACTCCTTTTAGAGAATAAAAAGGCTTTCCACGTGGAAGTGCACATGTTTAATTGTGGCTGAAGTATCAGTTGCATGACAGGATGTACCTGAAGAATAGAATAAAAATGTTTCTACAGATTTAGGGAATGATTGATTTTTCTGTAGTATGTGGTAACATATGGCCATCAGAACCAGTTTTAAACTTGCTCAGTTAACCACAACTCACCTCAGCTAACACAATTTTACAAGCCAACTGATCAATGTCAGCCCCACCCTTCCAAAAGTTAGCCAATCAGAAACAGACTCACTCCTAAAGAACTGCTGAGTACCAGCCAATCAACAACATTCTCACATAACTCAGAAGAATTTAAGGTCCTTCTAATAGAAGAATAACTTATGGAGACAGGTTTAAAAATTCACCTGAGGGCTTCCCTGGTGGCGCAGTGGTTGAGAATCTGCCTGCTAATGCAGGGGACACGGGTTCGAGCCCTGGTCTGGGAGGATCCCACATGCCGCGGAGCAACTGGGCCCGTGAGCCACAACTACTGAGCCTGCGTGTCTGGAGCCTGTGCTCCGCAACAGGAGAGGCCGCGGTGGTGAGAGGCCCACGCACAGCGATGAAGAGTGGCCCCCACTTGCCGCAGCTGGAGAGAGCCCTAGCACAGAAACGACCCAACATAGCAATCAATCGATCAATCAATAAATAAATCTTAAAAAAAAAAAATTCACCTGAAAGAGACTGTCCTTAACTAAAGCAATAGTGTGAAACAGAAAAGAAAATAGATTCAAGAGTTACTACTGAGGTAGAATCCATAAACATCAGTAGCTGACTAACCAAGAAAGGTTAGGGTAAGGAGTGGGCAAAGAGTGAGATAATGCTATTTTATATCCTGGATTATGGGCAGAAAGATGGATGGTAGTGTTATTAGGGCAGCGAGAAAACAAATTTCTAGCCATCTAATACTAAAGTTTTTTTCTAGACCTTGGGAGCCACCTAGTGAATTCTTTCAGATAAGAAAT
Source organism: Balaenoptera physalus (assembly GCF_965194825.1). Lineage (NCBI taxonomy): Eukaryota > Metazoa > Chordata > Mammalia > Artiodactyla > Balaenopteridae > Balaenoptera > Balaenoptera physalus. The sequence continues at coordinate 45,170,759 of NC_138882.1, forward strand.
GGGCTCGAGAGGTGACCTGATTTATCTATGACTAAACATTGAAAACTGAGACAAAACTTTTTTCATGACTTTATTCTTTTTTTGTTACATTTCATGTTCAGTTTATGTTGCTTTCAATATGTCTACATAGAGATTTCTAGCAGATTCAAGAAATGTGAGGTGTAGTTCAGGACAGCTGAAAGCTATTTATGTATAAATCATGTATGTATAAATCATGTATATATAGATCACATAATACAAATCACATGATTTATATTATTGCTAAATTCTTGACAACTGATATTTTGAAAATATTTTCATAAGTGAGAATTCCTTTATCAACTTTATTTTCAAACTGTTTTCTTTCTTCTTTGTTTATGCTTATTCTTCCTTATTCCTCATAAGTGAGAATTCCTTTATCAACTTTATTTTCAAACTGTTTTCTTCCTTCTTTGTTTATGCTTATCCTTCCTTCTTCCTATAGTCTTTCCATCATTGCAGTTTAAACAAGGTAACTTTAAGTGTCATCTTAAATGAATTTTTGTCTGTTTAGTTCCCCACAGGTTGCTGGTGTTCCCAGATTCCGTTTTGGGCCGCCTGAAGATATGCCACAGACGAGCTCTAGTCACTCTGATCTTGGCCAGCTTGCTTCTCAAGGGGGTAAATCGCTAAATAAAAGCTTAGCTCTCCTGGATTTGCATGTATTTTGCTAATAAGCTGTTGTGACATGATTTTTTTTTTTAAGTGAGCAAATATTAATATAAAAAAGTTTATCTCTAAATAAACCTTATCCTAATTTATGGAAAAAGCTATAATATATTTACTACTTATTAAGCACTGCCTTACATATTAGTCTTTCCAACAAAATTTTCAGTTCTTTGGGCATAATGACTAGCTTTTACATTTGTATCTCTTTTGGCTTTTAGTATAGTATCAGGAATATCTGTTGTGCTAATAAATATACCTAGGTACTACCAGCCATTGTAAAGTTGTTGGAAGGAATACAGCATATTTTTTGTTTAGTTTGACATTTGACATTCCTAGTTAAGTGTATAAAACTAGTTAGATATTTTCCATTAACATTAGAAATAAGAAAAATAAAATGTTAAAAATACGTGGAATAAAATGACCCCTAACTTAAGTAATAACAGTTGGTTATTTGGACATGAATTGTGCTATTTCTGGAATTAATTACCTTTTAATCATTAGTTGGCATTCATAGAACCCGCTATATTTCTGGGAAGCTATTATGGCATTTTGTAAGTGAATAGGGAATGCATACTGTTTTAATAATAAGCCCAAAACAAAGATTAATATGCAGCCCTCGTGTAAGTCATGCAATACATCTTAGTCCCTGGTGGTTTAGGATGTGAGGTCTAACACTGCTTCCCTCTACCAATATGAAATTGTGAGTTGACTTCAGCGGAATTCACAATTTTATGTGGCTTTATTATAGGACACTTGCAAGACTTGGAAGTCAGATCTAGGCTTAAATTGGAATGCTACCACTTTACTAGTAACTTTGGGAAAGTTAATTAACCTTTTTGAAATTCAGTTTCTTTAGCGAAAAGGAGACTAATAATACCTTACTGTTTTGGTGTAGAGTAGATTCAAACACAGTACCTAGTTCATAGTTGGGCACTCAGTAAAGTTAGCTTGCACGAAACTTATAAGAGCACTTTAGCTGTTTTTTATTTAGCGTTACTTAAATTAGTGTTAGGGAGCTTAAAGGATACATTTAAATTGTATTTACATTTTTGAGGGATTGATTTTTGCTTGATGGGCTAATTGTGGGCTTCAACAAAGTTGTGTGTCTCCACTGATTAGTTTTTTTCTTTTAGATGTCTGGGATATTGACAATATTTTGTTCTTTCAATCATTAATATTCAGAATTGTCTTTAGGTTTGGGAATGTATGAAACACCCCTCTTCCTAGCTCACGAAGAGGAGTCGGGTGGCCGAAGTGTTCCCACTACTCCTCTGCAAGTTGCAGCCCCAGGTAGGTATCAAAGGCAGATCAATAGATTATGTGTTATAATGGTAAAATGGAAACCTGTGATATATCTTCTAGCTAAAAATTAGAGAAACCACAAAGTTGTTAAAGTTTTCATTGCTTTTCTGGTCTTTCATTTTTTCAAGTGACTGTATTTACTGAGAGTACCACCTCTGATGCCTCAGAGCATGCTTCTCAGTCTGTTCCAATGGTGACAACATCCACTGGCACTTTATCCACAACGAATGAAACAGCAACAGGTGATGATGGAGATGAAGTATTTGTGGAGGCAGAATCTGAAGGGTAAATGTTTACCGTGTAATTTTTGCTTGCTTAAACTTGTCAGACTTTTACAATTTTTTTTTTTTTAAGCCAGGAAGCAACAGTCTCTTGAGCTGTATTTTCAATAACATCCTGTTACAAAAGTAAACCAAGCCATATATTTTGGAAAACTAATTTTTGCACAAAATAACATATTTTAAGACTTAAGACATTGTTATTACAGAAGACAAATAATTTTTTAAAAGGTTATCTCCTTGAAAATTGCATGATGCATTCTAGAACAAAGTATTCTTTAGAATCACCCTTCCATTAATGTCGCTGCTTGAACTTTTCCCCAAGAAAGAAGGCTTTCTGTGAAAATTAGGAAATATTAGGAAATGACTCAATTTTCCATTTAGTAGTGGGCTCTCAAGCAAACCTCACCTATTTTTTATTTACGTGCATTTAGAACTTGGTCTGAAACACTAACTTGTTAAAAATCAGAAATCTTCAAGACCTGACTGTTTTTAGCACATCAGTTATAAACAAAGGTTAACAAAAGAAGTATTTCATAACAAATCATCTGGGCTTTTTTAAACCAAAGGAGGTGGAGTAATTTAATGGGAAGAACCATTGGACAGTGGTCTTGGAGAAGTTTAACTTCCAAGGTGGAACCTGATTCTTCATAAAATAACAAAAGTTGGACTGCTTCGTAGTCAGAAGCATAGCTAGAAGTAGAACCCAGATTTCCTCGGTAGAGCTCAGAGGTTTTGTTTTATTTAGCAACATTTTCTTAGTGTAATTACAGGCCAACTCTAGTATATAAGAAAAAAGGCAGGTCTATTATTATGCCTCTAACACAGTGCTGCTTAATTTGGGGAAAGTTACAGATCCTGCTGAAAATACTAGCTGCCTTTAATTCCATACCATGTATGCAGGTCCCTTTATATATGTCATTTCTAAACCACACAGTATCTCTGCAAAGTATTATCTCCATTTTACAAATGAGAAAGCTCAGACTCTGAACATGTTAAAATAACTTGCGTAGGCTGCACTTCGCCAGTTCTTCTCAACTTTAGCAGAGTCATGAGAGGTATCTTTCAGGTACATTGTTATTAATAAGTGCACTGAAGTTTGCATATGATAAAAACTGGAACTGATTCAAGTTATTCTTGTACTCTTATCTCCCTCACTTGCTTTTTGATGTACTTTCTTGAATGGGAGAGAGAGAGAGAGATGGAGTTATAGCTTTGAGCCAGGAATTCACCTACCCTAGCCTGTCTCATCTGGGCTAGAGCCCATGGTGAAATAGTGGTATATTATTAATAGTTGTAACTGTTGTGAATTATTTTAGTGCTCTGCTTTCCTAGAAAGTTGTTTTGCGATATATCAAAATCTGGATAATATATCTCTTGTGAATATCAAGAATGTGAACATCTTTTGTCAAAAAGAAAAAACAACAACAGCAAAAAAGAGGAAAAAACAAAAATTCAAATTGGAACATGTCCTAGTGAGAAAAGGAGTGAGGAAAAAGGAGCTTGAGCTCTCTTTTCCCCTGCCTTTTAAAAAAATGTATGGTTACCAATATCAGAGACTGCAGTTTTGAGTTGGAGGGGAGCTCTGGGTTATTTAAATGGTAGACTATCGGAAAAAAAAGTTTGGGAAAAATTTAGGATACATTCTAGGATCAGTTTTGTATTTTCTAATCAATTTGTGTTTTTCTTTCTTAGTATTAGTTCAGAAGCAGGCCTCGAAATTGATAGCCAGCAGGAAGAAGAGCCGGTTCAGGCGTCTGATGAGTCAGATCTTCCTTCCACCAGCCAGGACCCTCCTTCCAGTTCTTCTGCAGGTAAGTTCCTGCTCTTGGCTACAGTACAGCTTTTATACATCAAACTTGTTTGCAAAAGATCCTGCTCTGTTAGCTACAATTGATAATTCTTTTTTCCTTGACTTTTAAAATGCTTCATTTAAAAGGGAAATTTTATGTTATTAAAAGGAACTTGGTTTATATTAAAGGGAATTGGTTACATTAGAGGTGCTATAGGGGCTGTGAGGGATGGGTTATTAGGAGAGAAGCTAAGGAGTAGTAGTACTCCAGGCCTCCTGCCTGTGTTTAAACCAGAGCAGCTCCTTTTTTATTTCTTCTACATATTAGGTTCTACGTGAGATTTGGTATGGAGGGTTGAGGGTTGGGAGGCCTGTTGCTTCAACAACAACAACAAAAAAATTGAAATTTACTGATATAAATAGTTTTAAAGTTTGGTTTTTCACGTTTTTGAAGTTAACTTTGAAAAGGGCTATTTTATGTATCTTTCTTGTAATAAAAATCAATTCTGCAGGACTTTTAAAAAAATAATTAACATTCGTTGAGCACTTACTGTATATCAGACAGTATTCTAAGCCCTTTACCTGTATTTACTTATTTAATTCTCACACCAACCCAACGTGGTAAGCACGCATACCCATTTCATAGTAATGGAAACTGAGTCACAAAAGGTTGAAAAATTCCTCCCAAGTCACATAGTGAGTAAATAATGGGCAAGCCAGGATGCAAACTCAAGAAGTTCAACTCCAGAGACTCCACTCTTAAACAGTATACTACACTAGCTTATCTATCTCAAAGTTTTTAGGTAGGGAATTACATTTATTATTGAAGAAATATATACTCAGTCATCCTCTCTGTTTTCATTTTAAATTGTTTATAGCAGTAATCCTCAAACTCTGTCATGGAACCTTCAGGTTTTATGGAAGACCTGCTTATTTACTACTTTTTTCAATCATGGAATTTTCCTATCTCAAGATCTCTTCTCCCTTTCAGCCGCTTTTCTGTGACACATCAACCTATAGCCAACATCCCCAGGTTCAGATCCTGTATCTGCCTTTTAACAGCTAGTAACTTTAAATCTCTGCTCATTTCATTGTGAAATATGGGCATTCATAACTCATCTTGCCATCAAGATTAAAAATAATGTATGTAAATTATATAACTCAATGCTTTACACACAGTAAGAAGGCCCCAAAAAATTGTAGCTGTCATAGTTACTAGTAAAACAGTAATATTATTAATAATATAATAACTGAAGTTCTTTGCCCCCAGTTACATCCTGATGTCCCATGAGAATTGTCTTTCCTCAACAGGGGAATTGGTAGTAGCTGTATCTTACCAGAGCTTGCATAAGAAAATATGGTTCTTGTTCCCTTTTACAGCATAATATGAAATTAGGGTGTTTTTAAATTTATTTGATAACATAAAACACTAAACCTCCCCATCTAAGCAATTATCCATTTGGTCAGCAAATACTTAAGTGCCCACCGAGTGCCAGGCAATTTCACAAAAATGTTACTAAGAAAATGGTATTTAAGGAAAGACCTGAAAGAGGTAAGGGAGCGAAGCTGTGCAACTCTTCAGGGGAAGGTGTTCCAGGATGAGAGAAATAGTAGATGCAAAGTCCATAAAGCAGCAGTGTGATGTGTTCAGGGTCAGCAAGGAGGCCTGTGTGGCTGGAGCACAGTCAGGACAGAGAGAGACTAGCAGGAGGTCACAGGGTGGGGGAGGAAAGATCTAGCAGACCATTGTAATTTCTTTGGCTTTCATGGATGTAGCAGGTTTTTGGAGGGCTTCAAACAGAGTGGTAACATGATCTGCTTTAAAGACTTAACAGTATCAGTTTTGCTGCTGTGTAGAGAAGAGACTGAAAGTGAGTAATGGACAGAAACAAAGAGAAAGTTTGGAGGATATTGCAGTAATTCAAGGTAAAGATGATGATGTTTTAGACAGGATGGTAGAGTCAAGGTTGTGAGAAGTAGTCAGATTTGGGATATATATTTAAATTAGAGCATGCAAGATTTGCTAATGATTGGATTGGGGGCATCTGGAAAAGAGAAGAGTCAGATATGACTCATGTTATATTGTAATGGACTGTTGTTTCCTGAGGGATGTGGTATTTTGTTTCCCATTGTATTCCCCAACCCCTAGCACAGTGTCTGATAAATGGATAGGCACCAAGTACATATTTATTATTAAATTAGTAGAGTGAATGAATGAAAAAAGTCAAAAAGAACATTTTTTTAAACTTTTTACCTTTTCTGTTTGTTAAATGTCCCTTGTTAAAAAAACATTTAAATATTGAAAGCAGTGGACACCTCTGCATTTTATCCATGCATTCATTTAGTAATTAGTTTTTGTCACTATAACTGCTTTCTTGTTTATTAACTTGCTTTCTTGTATATTAATGCTTTTCTTAGATACCAGCAGTAGTCAGCCAAAGCCTTTCAGACGAGTAAGACTTCAGACAACATTGAGACAAGGTGTCCGTGGTCGTCAATTTAACAGACAGAGAGGTAAATTTCTAACATATTGATCACGTGATAGGATGTGGGATAGTAATAAAAGGAATGAGTTTTCTAATCCTTAAGCCTCCAATGTGTATCTAGTTTTTTAAAAACGTTCCAAGGGTTGATTAAATAAGTACACATTGAGCATGTGATGTTTACTAATCTGTAAACATCTTGCAGACAAGTTTGTATGCCATAGGTATATCATGAATATGTGCTTACATTTTATTTTTATTCATTTCTTCCTTAAATTCATGGTGTAATCTGGAAAAGCTAAAATGTTATAGTGCTATGTAGATGTAACTACTTGTTACATCTTTGCCTATTGTTGTTATACTTTTTATACAGCAGAATAAAGCTTTGTGACTTGTTTAGCTAGTAAAAAAAATGTAAAATTTCAATATCTCTGTTTTCCAATGTAACTGTTAGTGATTGCATTCATGTAATAAAACATTAATCTGATTGTTGTAAGTTCCATTGAAGATGTGACATATCTAACAGTTTTTTGTCTACATGCCTACACACTTGATCTTGAAAATTTTTATAATGAACTAGGGTAAGTGAATACTCTAGTTTTGAGCTAACTTTTTAAAAGATGCATTCAGTTTAATTCTTTTTTTCTCTTATAGGTGTGAGCCATGCAATGGGAGGGAGAGGAGGAATAAATAGAGGAAATATTAATTAATGTTCTATAAACTATAATAACTGTGAATAAGATAGTCAGATCTGTTTTAGTGTAATGATTGTTGAGTTGAAAAACATTTTTGTATTTAAATTGGTATGCTTATATCAACATTCTTTATTAATAAAATGTATTTCAGTGTCAAAGTTTATCATTCTTTTCTTCATTTTAATTAGTCGATTCTTCCTTTGCCCATCAGTCTACGGACAGTTGTACCAGACATTAGATAAGGTCCGTCCAGAACGAGTAGTAATGGCTCTTGCTGTTCTAGTTGTCACATCGATGTTATAGTATTGATCTAAACAAAAGAGAAGTCATTTTTTCAATTAAAAAGGAAACAAAACACTTGAACTTAAAAATAGTTTATATTTATTATTATACTCGAAGACAGTATTTATCATTTTAATATCAGAAATGTATTAATTAATTTGAACTTTCTGACAAGGAGAAAAACAATTGCCTTGACTGATCTTTCACCATCTTTCAATAAAATTAGGTTTAACTCTGCTTTTTCAAAGTAAGAATTTGAGAAAACCGAGTTAGTTTAAAAAATAATTCATTTGGGTTTTATTCTTTAAAAAAATACATTCTGATGTCATTTATATAGGCAGAATAACTTATATTTTTATGGATTTTTCAAGGAAAAATATCCCAGGTAATATAATTTCATTAATAAAATTAGTTTCTCAGCAACTTCTTTCTGATCTTACAGACTGTGTAATGATGTAAATCAGTACAACTTCGTGGCAAACAAGACCTCTGTTAAATGCCACAGATAATAGAAGTAAAATACTGTCTTCAGTAGCAGTTTTACTCAATTAATTGGATGTTTCGTCGTAATAGGCTTTAATCTCATGAATGATAGGGCAGAAATGAATTGCAATCCATTCAATTTAATTGAAAGTAAAGCAAAAATCTAAACTTTCTCTTCTTCAGAATAATTAGAATAAGTGATATAATTTAATTTCTCACCTTTAGTCACCACTGAACACTTGTTTTTGCTTTGAATTTATTCATGTTTCAGAGATTAGATCCCATCTTCAGAAAGCTATTAAGACTTTACTTAATAACTTACCTTTAGAAAAGGCATAGTAATCGTAGCCATCAGGTTTTCTGATGTTGGGCAGTGATACAGCTGAAGTAACCACATTTGGAAGTCCTCTCCACAGTGTACTCACTTTAACTTCATTATGGAGGAAACCTGCAGATGACACTTTAAAGGTATCAGATTGAAAGGCAATGTACTGTATTGGAAAGAGCAGCTGTTCGAGTCAGACAGACCTGGGTTTTAATCCCAGTTTGGTCACTCAGGAGCTCTGTTACCTTGGGTGAGTTAACTTCAATGCCTCAGCTTTTGCTATCTCTGATATGGTACAAATATCTACCTTTTAGGACTGTTTTGAGGGTTACAGATTTGGATTTAATGTTATTGGTTAATGGCATTATAATTAACAAGCCTGAATAAATTGCCTTTCTTAGCCACAAAGAAAAAAGTATTGATCTTTGGTCATTGATTGAAGCAAATTTATGTTTTGCATTAATAAGTATTAGGGTTATATGGTCAGTATTTATATTTAATAAGCCATACTCTATAAGAAACTATTACATCTACTTCATGTGTAAGAATTTTTAACACAGTAAAAAATATTACCTTTGTCTTGATAAGTGACTCTGATGGGTGAATAGTGAATTCTGATGGTGTGTGTTTGAGAAGTTTCTATAGCACGTTCAAATCGACGTCTCCTAACCTGTGTCGTTTCTCCATACACTGAATAATTTATCGCAAGCTTTCTTCTAGTACACTTTTGGGTGGGTTCCTGTTTATAAGTATACTGCTGAATGCTGCCACCTATGATGAATTAGAAAATCACATACAATATGAAAATTAATTTTAATTCCCAAAAGAGATGGAAAAGAGCTTTTACAAGGTAGAGGAAACAATGTTTTTCATAAAGTATGTCCAGACATTAATAATGGTTATTATTAGTCAAGGTATTATAAAAATAATTACTAAATCTCGAAGTACTTGTGAATAAAGCCAACAGATTGCATATTTATATATTTAACTTTGAAAATAAATGACATTCTATATATCAATGTCCTGAAAACTCATGAAATTGTGATTTGCATGTTAAGAGAGCTAAATACTTCTTACTGCCCTTAATTTTTATTTTTTAATTGAAAATACTTGATTCTAGCCATTAAAGATATCTTTTGACAGTAAACCCTATAATAAATGGAAATATTGAATAAAATTTTCCTGGCAGATCACTTCTTAAAAGTTTTTTAATTTTGTCAATTATGTAACACATACCTCTCTTGAAAAAATACACAGATTCAGGTCTGTTCTTGTATTTAGCTATTGAGAGAGCTGCCACTATTTTTCCATTTAGTCCTCCAAATCCTTTGGGAATTAGTTTGGGATACCCTGCATCTTTTATATCATTGGTGAAACGCCAGTACTGAGAATCCTGGTAATTAAAAAGAGGAAATGATGTGAACAGCTTTTTTAAAAGGTTAAAAAGGAAAAAAAAAAGGTTAGGAACTCATTCTTAGATTTAAGTATAGGGAGAAAGTTTTAACTTAGTTAAGTATTTGAATAAGTTGACAATGTTACCAAATTGAGTGTTAACTATTTATTAAATTTTAATGATAGTTTATTAAAATATGGAGACCCTTCTGAACTGGAGGTTAAATTGTCATAATAAAGAATAACTATTTGCTGATTTCTCTCACAAAGATTTTTTTCTTACCTTAAAGAAGAAAGTTTTTCCTTCACAGTTGCATCTAGTAAAAACAGTATCAATGGGGGAGGGAATGCCCCAAACTTCAGTAATTCTACGAGGTGGAGATGGTGGACTGAATGCATTTAGCATCCAGAAATAATGACCTAAAATTGAAAGTGATGATCAGCCTACAAGCTGAATGAAGACTAAAACCTATCCCAGAAGAAATCAAAATGAAATCTTTTAAGAACAGTTTATCATAAAGAAGCAGATTGAATGTGTTAACAAGCATTCTGTGATGTTTACTCAGAATTTTGAGTACTAATACAGAAGGTAGTATTTGAACATTTCTGAGAGTAGATATTTCTCAAGTCTGAAATTTAGCATAACTTAAAATATTTTAGTTTCCCAGCTTCTCTAGAAAGAGCCTTCTGGCTTTGTGATTTACAGAAAATCACTTATCTCTCAATTTCTTTACCTGTTAGAATTAAGGAGTTATAATTAAATAACTTTATTTTGTTTGTTACTTTACTATGTCTAATTTTGTTAATCCAATATTTTGGTATTTACCCTCAGGTCCTTATAATATTGTGTGAGGTAAGTTCATCAATCAGGTTTCCCTCCAGGAAGCTCAGCCCAAACTTGTACTCTCCTATGGCTCTCGCTTTCATAAACACCAAGAAAAAAACAAGGGGCAGAAAGACAAATGTGTGCAAAACTCACCTCGAAATGCAACTAGTGTCCCATTGCGCAAAGCAGTCAGTCCATCTACTGGCCTACCGTTGCATAAATTAGTCTCATCTAAAACAAATTAACACAAATTAAGCCAATATAAAAATGAGAAAAGTGTTCCCATTCTTTTCAAATCCTCCCACTGGGTTCTATTTCCTCTGTTTGCCCTTTCCTAAGCTCTTGAAGAGTATAGTTTGAAGTACATGTATTTCAGAGGTGAAAAAGAAGTGACATATTTCACAGTTGTTTTACTTAAAGGTGATATTATTCAAAAAGTGTTATATAAAAATAAATTATGAACTGGAATGGGTCAGGGTACCTGATCTTCATGTAAATTAGACAAGTATTGGATATTTGATCTCAGTGTGAAATTCTGTTTCTCAATTCTGATTGCCCTGTGGAATTGGTTTGGAAAAGAATATTGCAGATTTTTGCAATCCTAGGTTATTACTTGATTTTCCAAATAACGAAATAAACTTACTGTGATTACCCCTCTGCTTACCTGTAGAGAAGATGTAAAACTTCACAAGTTCAGGGTTCTAAATAATATATATCAATAGAATAATACTAAATCAGGGCATCCTGGTTCAGAAAGATTTAAGTTAACATTGCCAATTTTAAACATGAAAGTAACTGATTCATATTACCTGAAAACATGGGGTTGATGCCAATGCCTTGACTGGGTCCTCTCCCTATGAAATCAGTGGCTGGAATAACTATAGGAGTTAACACAGGGGGCCTAGGAATCATGTGAGGTTTTTCTCCTTCAGTAGCATCTGCATCTTCATTCTTTGGACTTACTTCGATTATTTCTGAGTTGGGAGTTTGGTTAGGGCTGGTGGTGGTTTGGAGCTTGGCTTCTGCTAAAGAGGTAGGGTTTGCTGATGTCATCTTTGGGGGAGTTGGTGTAGTCTTTGGTTTTCTCACTCTAGGTGTTTTTGGCTTTTTGGTACAAGTGAGCTTTTTGGGTGCTTTGGTTGGCTTTTGGGGTTTAGGAGTTGTCACTTGAGAGTTAGTAGCTGTACCTTTTGGTATAGCTGTTGTTGGTTCAGGTTTGCTTGTAGTCTCTTCAGTTGTCTTTTTTGTTGCTGTCATTACTTTGGGTGCAAGAGTTGTTGCTTTAAGAGTAATTTTGGATGATGCCATGGTATCAGTTGTGTCTTTTTCTGTGGCCTTGTCTTTAGCTGTTGTAGTCATTTCAGGTTTGGTCACTTTAGGAGCCTTGGTTGTAGGTACAGCAGGCTCCTTGGGACTCTTTTCAAGAGTCTTTGGTGTGGGTTCTACAGGAAACTCAGGAGATGATTCAGCAGGGCCCTTGGGAGTAGTGGGAGGCTCCATGGTGGTAGTTGAAGTAGAGGCCTCTGAGGTGGTTGGAGCAGGTGTATTAGGAGAACTTGGAGTAGGTTCCTTGGGGGTGGCAGAAGCTGGCTCCTTGGGGGCGGTGGGAGCAGGCGCCTTGGTGGTGGTGGGAGCTGGCTCTTTGGGGGTGGTGGGAGCTTGCTCCTTGGTGGTGGTGGGAGCTTGCTCCTTGGTGGTGGTGGGTGTAGATTCCTTGGTGGTGGGAGCTTGCTCCTTGGGGGTCGTGGGAGCTGGCTCTTTGGTGGTGGTGGGTGTAGATTCCTTGGTGGTTGGAGCTGGCTCTTTGGTGGTGATGGGTGTAGATTCCTTGGTGGTGGGAGCTTGCTCCTTGGGGGTCGTGGGAGCTGGCTCTTTGGTGGTGGTGGGTGTAGATTCCTTGGTGGTTGGAGCTGGCTCTTTGGTGGTGATGGGTGTAGATTCCTTGGTGGTGGGAGCTTGCTCCTTGGTGGTGGTGGGAGCTGGCTCTTTGGAGGTGGTGGGAGCTTGCTCCTTGGGAGTGGTGGGAGCTGGCTCTTTGGTGGTGGTGGTTGTAGATTCCTCGGTGGTGGGAGCTTGCTCCTTGGGGGTGGTGGGAGCTGGCTCTTTGGTGGTGGTGGTTGTAGATTCCTTGGTGGTGGGAGCTGGCTCTTTGGGGGTGGTGGGAGCTGGCTCTGTGGTGGTGGTGGGTGTAGATTCCTTGGTGGTGGGAGCTGGCTCTTTGGTGGTGATGGGTGTAGATTCCTTGGTGGTGGGAGCTTGCTCCTTGGTGGTGGTGGGAGCTGGCTCTTTGGAGGTGGTGGGAGCTTGCTCCTTGGGAGTGGTGGGAGCTGGCTCTTTGGTGGTGGTGGTTGTAGATTCCTTGGTGGTGGGAGCTGGCTCTTTGGAGGTGGTGGGAGCTTGCTCCTTGGGAGTGGTGGGAGCTGGCTCTTTGGTGGTGGTGGTTGTAGATTCCTTGGTGGTGGGAGCTTGCTCCTTGGGGGTGGTGGGAGCTGGCTCTGTGGTGGTGGTGGTTGTAGATTCCTTGGTGGTGGGAGCTGGCTCTTTGGTGGTGGTGGTTGTAGATTCCTTGGTGGTGGGAGCTGGCTCTTTGGGGGTGGTGGGAGCTGGCTCTGTGGTGGTGGTGGTTGTAGATTCCTTGGTGGTGGGAGCTTGCTCCTTGGGGGTGGTGGGAGCTGGCTCTTTGGTGGTGGTGGTTGTAGATTCCTTGGTGGTGGGAGCTTGCTCCTTGGGGGTGGTGGGAGCTGGCTCTTTGGTGGTGGTGGTTGTAGATTCCTTGGTGGTGGGAGCTGGCTCTTGGGGGATGATGGATGTAGATTCCTTGGTGGTGGGAGCTGGCTCCTTGGGAGAGGTGAGAGCAGGGGATTTGCTTATAGTTTCAGCTTTGAGTGTAGATGTAGCAGGAACTTCAGATGTGGGTGCAAAATCTTTAGTAGATGTTTTCTCTGCATTTTGTGTCTCTTTAGCTGAAGTAGTCCTCTCTTTTGCAGTAGTTGAAGTCTGTTTATTTGTTGTAGAAGTCTCTTTAGTTTCATCTATTGTCTCCTTATTGGCTGTCAAAGGCGTCTCTTTAGTTGTGTCAGAATTAGGTGGAATACTGGGTTTAGATAGTATCGGTTTTACTATTTTTATCTTGGGAGTTGTGGTAACTTTATTACGTTGAGTGGTGGGAATGTCAGGAGTTGGGGTGAGCTTGAAATCACCATTGTCTGGTCCATTTCCAGCTTCATCTATTACTGGTGGTTCTGGGGTAGGTTTCTTTTTAGGGGTTCTTTTCTTCTTGTTGTCTTTTACTAGTGAAAAAAATATACATCTTTTATTTTTGTATAGTTTTTTTTCTTTAATAGTGACATAAAGATGCCATCCTTATCATTGACTAGCTGTGTTGTCTCTAGGCAAATTGCTCATTTCTAACATGTCTATTAACTTACTGTAAAATGATAAATACTCAACCTATCTTATTGGGCTATTTTAGGGAATGAATGGGCTAAGGGGTGAAAAACACAAGTAAAACTCAATAGAATTAATACATGGAAGCAAGTGGCAACTTTGAAATGATCAATATGATCAATAACACTAATTCTACTCTTTATGTCAATGTTCTTTGCCCGTCACTTTCTCAACTCTTCTTATTCCTTATTGCTCAGTGCCACTTCCTTCCTACTGGAAACCTAGTTCCAACATCTTTTAGACTCACTGTGCCAGTTCCCTCAGAGGCCTCTATAACTACATCCAAGGAATCTGTTCCAGTCACCCCCATGGTTCTTGCTTAGTCCTGCTTCTGTGCACATGGCTTTTAACTGCTTTCTTTCCTCTGCCTGTATAAACTCAGCAGTCTCGGGATACAGAGAGGAGATTAGGATGCCATGGCAGCAAAAGGACCCTGTTTAACAGGATTTCCTATAGCAGCTACCCCATAGGTGACATACAGAGCCCAAGAGGCACATCACTGAGATGAGCTCCATTTAGCAAACACTTCTATTGTGTGCAAGACTCTCTGGATGACTCAAAGATTAAATATCTGGCTATTCAGCTGGAAAGAAGGCTTCGGGGAAATAACCACCCAGGAAATGAGTTCTTCAAAACTCCAGTATCCAAAATCCATTATTTCCTGGAGAATGAGAATGTATTTTAGAAATTCAGGAAATAATAAAAAAGCAGAACAAAGGGAATCTCTTTTCAGGAGGTAATAGCCAATTCTGTAGTTTCTCTACTACAGAAAAATCAGCCAGATATGATGGATAATTTATTAGGAAAATAATAAAGAGGATCTGTAGGGCTTCCCTGGTGGCGCAGTGGTTGAGAATCTGCCTGCTAATGCAGGGGACACGGGTTCGAGCCCTGGTCTGGGAAGATCCCACATGCCACGGAGCAGCTCGGCTCGTGAGCCGCAATTGCTGAGCCTGCGCGTCTGGAGCCTGTGCTCCGCAACAAGAGAGGCCGCGATAGTGAGAGGCCCGCGCACCGCGATGAAGAGTGGCCCCCGCTTGCCACAACTAGAGAAAGCCCTCGCACAGAAATGAAGACCTAACACAGCCATAAATAAATAAATTAATAAAAAAAAAAAAAAAGAGGAT
This sequence comes from Balaenoptera physalus, assembly GCF_965194825.1. Lineage (NCBI taxonomy): Eukaryota > Metazoa > Chordata > Mammalia > Artiodactyla > Balaenopteridae > Balaenoptera > Balaenoptera physalus. The sequence goes on from NC_138882.1 coordinate 45,185,878, forward strand.
CTGTAAAATGTGGGTAATAATATTGCCTTTCTCAGAAATGTATGAGAATTTAATGGATTAACATTTTAAAACACTTAAGGAAGTATATAAAAAATAAATAAAATAAATCTGGGTAAGGAGAAATGAAAACACAAGATAGAGGAAAGAGAAGAAAGAAATGATATCAGGTAGACAGGACTTGAAATAGAAAACTATTAATAGTCATCTCTGGTGCCATCCTGTGGTTCTACAGTTGCTTCTATAGTATCTTCTTCCTTTGCTTTATAGAGTGGTTTCCTAGCTGCTTGGCACTAATTTCCTTTAGGAAATTTTCACTGGTATCTTCTAAAGTAATTTTTATGAAGTTACATACCCCCCCAAATATTGAAATGTCCTCAAATCATTCTACCCACACGCCTTACTTTTAGGTCATTATTGTTAAGATGGCATTGATATAGCCACTGATCTTTATCAATGCTCAAACCTTTGGGTTTCTTCTTTAATTCTCTATTAAGCAGCTGAATTTTTGGAAAACTTGATTTTCCGAAAAGTTGAAGAGGAAGAGGAGGAGGAAGACTCTTGATTTTCAGAAACAGAATGTTCTATAAATCAAATTAAAAAGTTGATCACACCAACTGTGATTTAAAGCAAAAAAGTACTGCCAGTTCAAATACAACAAGAAATGCTGTTTATTTATCTACAAATGTCTGTGTTCTGCTTTTGTTTTATCAGTACTATGAGCAATGGCTCTTGTAAATGTCAGTTAAAAGCAAGGCACCTGAGCTTGTCACAGATAACTAGGAGTATAACTATATAACTTTCTCTCAACTTCCCCATATCTTACAGAATCAAATTGTTCTGCAAAGAAAATCATGGCTTTTTTTTTTTAAACAATAAGACTTGTTTCTTCTGATTATTTTAACCTAGTCCCATACTGAGTTTGGTAAATAGGGAAAATAAATAACTGAGCATTTATACTTTGGCTTAAACTCTGCCCTAAAACAAGCAGTGTGATGAGCCTTTAATGACTCAGAAGATCACCCTGTACTATGAGGAGTCTCATAAAAGTCCACCTACAGGTTATTTCATCTCAGAAACCTCCTTTTGTTACATCTGTCATCTTCCTACCTTCTGTTATTTCCTCTGATTCTATAACTTTCTTAGTCTTCTTGCTTGATGATTTGGGTGAAGGTTTGGTTGTTGATTTGATGGTCTGAGATGCTCCTGGAGGTGGAGATGCAGACTTTGAAGGTGGTGGTGATGCAGGACTGTGCACTGAGACCAAGCAAGATGGGTCGGTTAACTTCTTGTTCATATTCATCAGCAACTCTGTGAAAGGCACTGATGCATCTGGCTTCAAGAGTAAATGCTGGTGAAAACCTGTATAGGCAGGCTCTTAGCCCAACACCAACTACTCCAAGCTATCTGAAGATGCATTGCTACAAAAAAAAAATTGGTTCTCAAATTGTAAATTATGATGGGGAGCAAAGGCTCAGGAGTCAGAAGACTTCCAATTCTAGACCTACAAGGGTCTATTGTTGTGACCTTGGGCAAATGGGCAAACCCTCTTGAACCCCTCTTGCCTGCAAACTGAGATGTTTCTTCTAGATGATTTCTGAAGGTATTTGCCTGCCTAAAAAATACTTTATGAGCTCTATACTTTGTGCCAGCCTTCTGTGATATCAAAATAATCACTGCATGTGGTTGACAGATGTTTGTGCTCTCGAGAAGCTAAATATAAAAATTACATTTTCCTGTTTTCATATTCATTTAAATCAAATGATACCAATTTACCTTTCTTTTTTTCTTTCTTTTAATTACAAAAGTTCTACATAAATATTAACTCGTGGAAGAATTTCACATCTTCACATTATGGTTTCCTCAAAATGTATTGCCCTTCTCCAAGATAAACAACTTAGTGGTTTGATGTGTATCTTTTTAACCTACATGGAACATGTTTTGACCATTAGGAACCAGAAGAAAAGAAGAGGGACTTCTGAAAGATAAGAAAGCAGAGAACAGGGTGGGGGGAAGCACTCTGGGTAGAGGACAGTGGTGATAAATCCTCCTGCTCTTACCAAACTTCTCCTCAGAACTCTGTTTTTGCAATCTGCATGAACTGACCACCATACCTTCCCCTCTTTCTCCTCCCACCACACAAAAACACCAGGTACCTCAACTCAAGAAACAGTTTTACAACATTCTAGCTAGTGATCTTGAGCAAACTATTTAACTTCTTGGATTGTTTTCTCACCCACATTCAGAGGCGCTTGACTGCTTCAGTTCTTGAAATGTTATGACTTTGAGATATATAGATGCCTACAAGAGATATCTATAGCAATCTTAAAACACGTAAGTGTTCTCTGGTGGCACAGTGGTAAAGAATCCGCCTGCCAATGGAGGAGACACAGGTTCGAGCCCTGGTCCAGGAATATCCCACATGCTGTGGAGCAACTAAGCCCATGCACCACAACTACTGAGCCCATGTGCCAGAACGACTGAAGCCTGCACACCTAGAGCCTGTGCTCTGCAACAAGAGAAGCCGCTGCAATGAGAAGCGTGTGCACTGCAACAAAGAGTAGCCCCTGCTCACCACAACTAGAGAAAGCCTGCATGCAGCAATGAAGACCCAATGCAGCCAAAAATTAATTAATTGATTAAAAAAAAAGACTAAGTGGTGAGTCGCAAGATAGTTTGATTGTTATTTTTTAAAAATGAAGTAATAAGAGCTACAATCCTGCAGCCTGTGGAACAAAAACCACATTCACAAAAAGATAGACAAGATGAAAAGTCAGAGGGCTATGTACCAGATGAAGTAACAAGATAAAACCCCAGAAAAACAACTAAATGAAGTGGAGATAGGCAACCTTGCAGAAAAAGAATTCAGAATAATGATAGTGAAGATGATCCAGGATCTCGGAATAAGAATGGAGGCAAAGATCGAGAAGATGCAGGAAATGTTTTAAAAAGACCTAGAAAAATTAAAGAACAAACAAACAGAGATGAACAATACAATAACTGAAATGAAAACTACACTAGAAGGAATCAATAGCAGAATAACTGAGGCAGAAGAACGGATAAGTGACCTGGAAGACAGAATGGTGTAATTCACTGCTGTGGAACAGACTAAAGAAAAAGGAATGAAAAGAAATGAAGACAGCCTAAGAGACCTCTGGGACAACATTAAATGCAACAACATTCGCATTATAGGGGTCCCAGAAGGAGAAGAGAGAGAGAAAGAACTGGAGAAAATATTTGAAGAGATTATAGTTGAAAACTTCCCTAACATGGGAAAGGAAATAGCCACCCAAGTCCCGGAAGCGCAGCGAGTCCCATACAGGAGAAACACGCCGAAACACATAGTAATCAAAGTGGCAAAAATTAAACACAAAGAACAATTATTGAAAGCAGCAAGGGAAATACAACAAATAACATACAAGGTAACTCCCATAAGGTTAACAGCTGATTTCTCAGCAGGAACTCTACAAGCCAGAAGGGAGTGGCATGATATACTTAAAGTGATGAAAGGGAAGAACCTACAACCAAGATTACTATACCCGACAAGGATCTCATTCAGATTCGATGGAGAAATCAAAAGCTTTACAGACAAGCAAAAGCTGAGAGAATTCAGCACCACCAAACCAGCTCTACAACAAACGCTAAAGGAAATTCTCTAAGTGGGAAACACAAGAGAAGAAAAGGACCTACAAAAACAAACCCAAAACAATTAAGAAAATGGTCATAGAAGCATACATATCGATAATTACCTTAAACGTGAATGGGTTAAATGCTCCAACCAAAGACACAGGCTTGCTGAATGGATAAAAAAACAAGACCCATATATATGCTGTCTACAAGAGACCCACTTCGGACCTAGGGACACATACAGACTGAGTGTGAGGGGATGGAAAAAGATAGTCCATGCAAATGGAAATCAAAAGAAAGCTGGAGTAGCAATTCTCATATCAGATAAAATAGACTTTAAAATGAATGTTACAAAAGACAAGAAAGGACACTACATAATGACCAGGGATCAATCCAAGAAGAAGATATAACAATTATAAATATATATGCACCCAATATAGGAGCACCTCAATACATAAGGAAACTGCTAACAGCTGTAAAAGAGGAAATCGACAGTAACACAATAATAATGGGGGACTTTAACACCTCACTTACACCAATGGCCAGATCATCCAAAATGAAAATAAATAAGGAAACATAAGCTTTAAACGACACAATAGCCCAGATGGATTTAATTGATATTTATAGGACATTCCATCCAAAAACAGCACTTTCTTCTCAAGTGTGCATGGAATATCCTCCAGGGTAGATCACATCTTGGGTCACAAATCAAGCCTCAGTAAATTTAAGAAAATTGAAATCATATCAAGCATCTTTTCTGACCACAACGCTATGAGATTAGAAATGAATTACAGGGGAAAAAACGTAAAAAACACAAATACATGGAGGCTAAACAATACGTTACTAAATAACCAAGAGATCACTGAAGAAATCAAAGAGGATATCAAAAAATACCTAGAGACAAATGACAATGAAAACACGACGATCCAAAACCTATGGGATGCAACAAAAGCAGTTCTAAGAGGGAAGATTGTAGCAATACAAGCCTACCTCAAGAAACAAGAAAAATCTCAAATAAACAATCTAACCTTACACCCAAAGGAACTAGAGAAAGAAGAACAAACAAAACCCAAAGTTAGCAGAAGGAAAGAAATCATAAAGATCAGAGCAGAAATAAATGAAATAGAAACAAAGAAAACAATAAAAAAGATCAAAAAACTAAAAGCTGGTTCTTTGAGAAGATAAACAAAATTGATAAACCATTAGCCAGACTCATCAAGAAAAAGAGGGAGAGGACTCAAATCAATAAAATTAGAAATGAAAAAGGAGAAGTTACAACAGACACCACAGAAATACAAAGCATCCTAAGACACTACTACAAGCAACTCTATGCCAATAAAATGGACAACCTGGAAGAAATGGACAAATTCTTAGAAAGGTATAACCTTCCAAGACTGAACCAGGAAGAAATAGAAAATATGAACAGCCCAATCACAAGTAATGAAATTGAAACTGTGATTAAAAATCTTCCAACAAACAAAAGTCCAGGACCAGATTGCTTCACAGGTGAATTCTATCAAACATTTAGAGAAGAGTTAACACCCATCCTTCTCAAACTCTTCCAAAAAATTGCAGAGGAAGGAACAGTCCCAAACTCATTCTATGAGGCCACCATCACCCTGATACCAAAACTAGACAAAGATACTACAAAAGAAGAAAATTACAGGCCAATATCACTCATGAACATAGATGAAAAAATCCTCAACAAAATTCTAGCAAACAGAATCCAACAACACATTAAAAGGATCATACACCGTGATCAAGTGGGATTTATCCCAGGGATGCAAGGATTCCTCAATATATGCAAATCAATCAATGTGATACACCATATTAAGAAACTGAAGAATAAAAAGCATATGATCATCTCAGTAGATGCAGAAAAAGCTTTTGACAAAATTCAACACCGATTTATGATAAAAACTCTCCAGAAAGTGGGCATAGAGGGAACCTACCTCAACATAATAAAGGCCATGTATGACAAAGCCACAGCAAACATCATTCTCAATGGTGAAAAACTGAAAGCATTTCTTCTAAGATCAGGAACATGACATGGATGTCCACTCTCACCACTCTTATTCAACATAGTTTTGGAAGTCCTAGCCCCGGCAGAGAAGAAAAAGAAATAAAAGGAATACAAATTGGAAAAGAAGAAGTAAAACTGTCACTGTTTGCAGATGACATGATACTATACATAGAGAATCCTAAAGATGCCACCAGAAAACTATTAGAGCTAATCAATGAATAAGGTAAAGTTGCAGGATACAAAATTAATGCACAGAAATCTCTTGCTTTCCTCTACACTAATGATGAAAAATCAGAAAGAGAAATTAAGGAAACACTCCCATTTACCATTGCAACAAAAAGAATAAAATACCTAGGAATAAACCTACCTAGGGAGACAAAAGTCCTGTATGCAGAAAACTATAAGACACTGAGGTAAGAAATTAAACATGATACCAACAGATGGAGAGATATACCATGTTCTTGGATTGGAAGAATCAATATTGTGAAAATGACTCTACTACCCAAAGCAATCTACAGATTCAATGCAATCCCTATCAAATTACCAATGACATTTTTTACGGAACTAGAACAAAAAATCTTAAAATTTGTATGGAGACACAAAAGACCCCGAATAGCCTAAGCAGTCTTGAGGGAAAAAAACGGAGCTGGAGGAATCAGACTCCCTGGCTTCAGACTATACTACAAAGCTACAGTAATGAAGACAATATGGTACTGGCACAAAAACAGAAACATAGATCAATGGAACAAGATAGAAAGCCCAGAGGTAAACCTATGCACCTATGGTCAACTAATCTATGACAAAGGAGGCAAGGATATACAATGGAGAAAAGACAGTCTCTTCAATAAGTGGTGCTGGGAAAACTGGACAGCTACATGTAAAAGAATGAAATTAGAACACTCCCTAACACTGTACACAAAAATAAACTCAAAATGGATTCGAGACCTAAATGTAAGACCGGACACTATAAAACTCTTAGAGGAAAACATAGGAAGAACACCCTTTGACATAAATCACAGCAAGATCTTTTTTGATCCACCTCCTAGGGTAATGGAAATAAAAACAAAAATAAACAAATGGAACCTAATGAAACTTCAAAGCTTTTGCACAGTGAAGGAAACCGTAAACAAGACGAAAAGACAACCCTCAGAATGGGAGAAAATATTTGCAAACAAATCAACGGACAAAGGATTAATCTCCAAAATATATAAACAGCTCATGCAGCTCAATATTAAAAAAGCAAACAGCCCAATCCAAAAATGGGCAGAAGACCTAAATAGACACTTCTCCAAAGAAGACATACAGATGTCCAAGAAGCACATGAAAAGATGCTCAACATCACTAATTATTAGAGAAATGCAAATCAAAACTACAGTGAGGTATCACCTCACACCAGTCAGAATGGCCCTCATCAAAAAATCTACAAACAATAAATGTTGGAGAGAGTGTGGAGAAAAGGGAACCCTCTTGCACTGTTGGTGGGAATGTAAATTGATACAGCCACTATGGAGAACAGTATGGAGGTTCCTTAGAAAACTAAAAATAGAATTACCATATGACCCAGCAATCCCACTACTGGGCATATACCCAGAGAAAACCATAATTCAAAAAGATACATGCACCCCAATGTTCATTGCAGCACCTTTTACAATAGCCAGGTCATGGAAGCAACCTAAATTCCCATCGACAGATGAATGGATAAAGAATTTATGGTACATATATACAATGGAATATTTCTCAGCCATAAAAAGGATCAAAATTGGGTCATTTGTAGATACGTGGATGGATCTAGAGACTGTCATACAGAGTGAAGTAAGTCAGAAAGAAAAATAAATATCGTATATTAACACATATATGTGGAACCTAGAAAAATGGTACAAATAAACTGGTTTTCAGGGCAGTAATTGAAACACAGATGTAGAGAACAAATGTATGGACACCAAAGGGGGGAAGCTGCGGGGGGGGGGGGATGGTGGTGTGATGAATTGAGAGATTGGGATTGACATATATACACTAATATGTATAAAATGGATGACTAATAAGAACCTGGTATATAAAAAAATAAGTAAAATAAATTTAAAAATTTAAAAGAAAATAAATAAAAATGAAGTACTGAAGATCTAGTTGATGCCTTCATTTTTCAGTTGGACCCTGACTATCTCTGTGAATTCTGTAAATGATGCACTACCTTCATCAATTTTTTATCCTTGAGTTTTACAAAAACGTCAAGTAATCTGACCCACCACTTGGTAGCATAAACTATCGTCTTTATTAACATGTTCTCTCAATGCTTTGTCATTCTCTAACCATCTTCCCTCCCCATCCATCCTCTGCCCAAAATAAATTCTTAGTTTTTTGTCTCACAGCCAAAACAATTATCAGAGTGATGAGTAAATATGGAGCACTCATATGTCCTTCTGAAAGCTGCAGGAACTCTGAACTCTGCGATTTTGATTACAGGGGGCGTGTCTCCATTATTTTTGGAATGCTTTCCAATGAAAACATTGAAGAGTTAAGAAATATTCCTTAACTAGGCTGATTAATAGTTTTCCACCCTATTTCTCCACTGTTTGAAAGAAGCAGAAGGTGCAGCCTTGTTTAAATAAAATAAGATTATGCAAGCAATGATAATTTTCACTTTTACCCCCATAGATATTCTTGTTTTAACAGAGTAGGATTTAAGAACAAACATTTGGTAAAAGAAAGGAATTCATTATTTAAGTACATTGTTTAAAGTCTTTTTTTTTTTTTTTGGTAAATCTGGAGGGTTTTATTATGCTCTCAGAGTACTCCTTCAGGACCTATAACCAGAGAAGAGGATTTTAAAATGGAACTACCTCTTTTTATTGACTCCTTCACACACAGGCATTTAGATAGAGACCATTGAGGGTACTGTAGAGATCAGAAGGGAAATACAACGGACAGTTAGCTTCTTGGTTTGCCTATCAACTTAGTGCTTTAAACTGACTCAAATTTACTAGTTCAGAGAAGCTGGATGTGTTGATTCTGTCCTCAAATATACACTCAAAAACATTGAGAGCAAAAGCACAGATAGCTCAAAGGACAGTTGACTTTGTGGGGTCAGCACCATAGGATTAGACAAGAAATCATCAAATGAGCTGCTTACTGTTGATTTAACCTGAAATGGAACCACACCTGGAGGAGAAAAGCATGTATGCCCAGCCCCTATCCTCTCCGTTACTCAACCTGCAATCACTTGCACTCCTGGAGCCTGGCTGAGCCAGGGAGTGCTTTACAAGAAGCATTCCTGGGCTTCCCTGGTGGTGCAGTCGTTGAGAGTCTGCCTGCCAATGCAGGGGACACGGGTTCGAGCCCTGGTCTGGGAGGATCCCACATGCCACGGAGTGACTACGCCCGTGAGCCACAATTACTGAGCCTGCGCGTCTGGAGCCTGTGCTCCGCAACAAGAGAGGCCGGGATAGTGAAGAGGCCCGCGCACCGCGATGAAGAGTGGCCCCCGCTTGCCGCAACTGGAGAAAGCCCTTGCACAGAAACGAAGACCCAACACAGCTAAAAATAAATAAATTAATTTAAAAAAAAAAAAAAGAATAATTCCTCATTCTTTAAAAAAAAAAAAAAAAAGAAGCATTCCTTCTCTAATTCATCTTGGTGAAACAAAATTAATATGAAATAGCATATATGTTAGTAAAATCAAGACGTGAGTTGGACCACACGCATGTTAAGACATTATCAGTGAAGCTAAGATAGGTGCCCAGGTCTGGCTGTACTGAGAGGCACTGATTGGTACTGGGATGCTTACCTTTTTCACAAAAACTGTCATAATCGAAGCAACACTTGCCGTACTTCTTACATTCTGAGTCACAGTCACACGCCCTCCCTCTTGTAAAGGACTCGAAGCAGCGGCCTTTACAGGAAAACTCTACCCAGAGCAAAACAAAACATTATGGATTACTGGTTACACAATCAGTCACACCCATATATTGATAGCCATTTCCCACCATATAGATGACTAGAGTTCCAAAAGTGCATAGCTAAGTCTTTTATTTGGAATTTGGAAGATAGATGGTTTCCCAAGTGGAGACAGCCCTGGTCAAGAAAGAAATATGGTGACTAAGGAAAATTTTCTTGCCCTTCAAGGCTCCAAGAGACACCCCAATGCTGTCTGAGTCATTTCATGTATGGACAGTGGAAAATTGGGAAATGTCTAAAGAGGTAAGTACACTTCATATGAATTCCCACTATTCTCTCCTTTTGATACTGCTACTTTTTAAGTAGATTTTTGTCAATTGAGCGTGCATATTCTACAACAATATATTCTAAAGAGCTGGCTTAATATAACTAGGTCACTGTTTAGGCTCAAAAATCATTTATAATACAGAAACCGTTGTTATGACAAACTGGGCATGGTGTAGAGTTGAAAGATTTCAGCCTAATCCCATGATATGGACTATATAAGAAGCCTACTCATTTCCAAAAAAGCCTTGGTTAAAGCCACGATGATTTACCCAGGCCTGTCTGAAATAATTACCTTACACAACAAACAAATTGTACAACAATATATTTATCAACTTCACATGCAAATTCTGAAGCAAATATAACTTTGAGCCACTTTTAATTATAACTTTCATAAATTAAATATGAAATATTTGCACATTAACAAGAAAATGGTCCAAAGTATGTTTAAATGAAGTATCATAATTTAAAATTCATACCCTTTGGGATGTAACTGAAATTCATCATTATACACTCATTATTAAACACTTTTAAAGTGCCTTTTTCAGGTAATTTAGAAACATATTAATACCAAAAAGTTAAACAGTAAGCAAGATTATTTTATGTCCATGAATTTTTTGATGAAGCTATTGAAGGGCTCCATCCCTAAGCAATTACCTCCCTGGTTAATAGCAAAGAATTACTCATTACGATTTACTTAATGATTCCCGAGTCATAGTATTGTCTCTATTTAAAACAAGACATGATACTTGGCACTAGTCAATAACCTTGTGCAAGTGACAGACTTCCAGGCTCCCCTTAACCTCCCCCAGTGATCACAAGCTTTGACACCACCCTCAGGCGCAGCACACTGCAGCATTTACGCGAGGGAAGGGAAAGGCACTTCAGCACAGAGAAGTGAAATAGTGTGACAACAGCACTGCAAGGGGTACAAGGGGACTCTCACAGGACATGTGCTTGACAGAGGAGACACCAGCTCTCAGGACTTACCTACAGTGCAGACTTTCTTGAAGTCAGGGCAGCACTCCATGTAGTGTTGACAGTTATAATCACAGTTGCAGATGGCATCTCTAGAATACCCTTCCCCACATCTCCCTGCACAGCTTGATAAATCTAAAATTATACAATACTAGTGTAAACAGGGCCAAACCACTTTGTAAAAAGGAAGAAATCTAGGGAGGAGGACAAAGCTGCTTGGTGAGGCAGAAGTTTATCAATTGGAAAGGTTGGGAATGATGGTTAGCAATGGGTCCAGGTGACCTTTGCCTGGTCTCCTAGGTGACCTTGATCATGCCATTTTATTCGTTACTAGACTGAGAAGATAAATGCACTTTTGAAAATCAGGGTGAGTAATGGCTTTGCACAAAAGAGCGTGGTATTCCTGGAGGAGGGCTGGCAGCTACAGCTCTACTAATACTGCTACTAGGATGATGACTAGTTGCCATTTACTGAGCATCTCTGTGCTGGGCACTGAGTCACACATTATCTCCAATGCTTATGAAACGTTGCCAGGTGAGTATTAGTAGTCTCATTTTTAGAGATAAGAAAGCTGAAACACAGAAATTTTAATAACTTGCTCAAGGGCACCCAGCTACTTAATAACTCCAGTATATATGTATTACAGGTCAATTAACACCCATTAATCATTCATAGTGGACTTCCCTGGTGGCGCAGTGGTTAAGAATCCTCCTGCCAATGCAGGGGACACGGGTTCGAGCCCTGGTCCGGGAAGATCCCACATGCCGCGGAGCAACTAAGCCCGTGCGCCACAACTACTGAAGCCTGCACGCCTAAAGCCCGTGCTCCGCAACAAGAAAAGCCACCACAATGAGAAGCCCACGCACCACAACCAAGAGTAGCCCCCACTCGACACAACTAGAGAAAGCCTGGGCACAGCAACAAAGACCCAACGCAGCCAAAAATAAAATAAATAAATTTTAAAAAAAATCATTCATAGTGACCTCTTTCACTGTTAGAAGTGTCCTGATTTGCATAGTAAATTATCTGGTCATCCTAAGTAAACAGCCCACCTAGAATTTGAACTCTGATATATTTGATTCTGATGCCCAGACTTTTCCTAATCACATTGCCTCTCATTCCTGATCATACATTCACAGCAAGCTAGTCATGCCAGCACAAACTTTCCTAGGCTCCTGCTCCTTTCACGGGTGGGGATAACTGAGCACTATCAATGTTGGGGAAGTCAGATGCTTACGACCACCACTAAAGAGAGTACCAAATAGGTGACTCTTGAAAAGCATCTGGACTTGAATAAAGGTCATGAACAGAGTTATTTTGGGTAAAACAAAACAAAAACAAAAGCATAATTATCCTTAAATATATTTTTTAAGTCATTTAGAAAACACCTTGAAAACCTCCCTGAGAGATAACCTCAGAAATGTAACAACTGAATCCATCTCTGGAATAGAAACTGGCAGGTGCAATGTCCTAAATCCATAGAGGGACGCTGAAGCACAGTAAAAAATTACGCAAAATAATGAGTCCAGGAAAGTTAAAGTCTTAATATGCAAATAAAACAGTAAACATCAGGACAACTTTCAGAACTTTTTACATACACATGTGCACAATACATACAAAAATGCATATCATATATAGTGTATTATATAAATACATATATATAAAGAAAAAAGAATGGGAAGAGGCTGAGAAGGCAAGAAAAGCAGACAAGACAACATCAAAACGTTATTCTTTTATAACTAGCAGATTTCTGAAATAGGAAGTCAATCATCTTTACAGGAAAATTTATTTCCATAGATTTAATGGCTGTCCTACTTTTATTGATGATGATTTTAACAACTAATTTTAATTTCATTTATTTAAAGGAGAGTAAAATTGTTCTAGTGAACAGCCAATTGTACCACAGAGGAGATGTAGCTTAGGAAATGCACCCAGTGTTATGAACCTTGTAATATTATTCTGAGAGAGCAGAGGGTTTGGATACACCCTGGTATTCATCATTCCTGATTAAATATTTATATTTGCTTTCACCTTATCTAAGTGATTCTGAAACTATGTCCATGGCAGGCAGCTATCTCCCATGCTCAGGCTTATTTAAGTGTTTTACTGGAAATGTAAACAATGCCATAACAATCATGCACCTTGATTTTTCTTCTCTCAGATTTTGCTTATCAAAGAAAAAAAAAGAAAAAGAAAAGGACATTGTAAAGCAACCATACTCCAATAAAAATTAATTTAAAAAAAAACCAATAACTTGAAACAAAAAAAAAAAAAAATGAAAAGGAAACAAAAATCCAAAGCTTGGTGTTATTGTTAAGTAATTTACCTTGTGATGCTAGAGACTTCTGTTAAGGTGATTACACTGAATGTACCTTAACATTCTCTAAAAATGAATAACAAGAACTGTTCATCCAGGACTAACTCTGTTTTTGGAGGGCTGTGAATGGTTCAATATTATAATATAAAATGACATTCATACCTCTGTAAATTTATATCTGGATGAACAGTCCTTATAAGAAAGAAGGCACATTTTCAAGATTAATAAAATGTCATTTGAAACATTGTAAATGTTCATTGTAATATAGCTGTATCGACATGATGCCATAATTTATTTGATGTAAAAGATTAAATTTCTTTGTAAACATGTAGGAAAAAAATTATATGCTATATACATATTGTTCATTTCAGTTAATCTGATATTGTATCATTTTAGCATAGTTTTATTATGTAAGTGTCTATATTTTTTTAAACCTTTGGGAGAACTATAGGAATAATGAGTACAAAATTTATTCTATAGAAAAACTCAAAACTTCTTGAAAAACTTCATAATACAAAATGCTTATAAATATGCTATATATTCTATACATAATTTTAAGGTTTTATTATGTATTAAACTCAAACAAATATATGTTTTTAGAAATCTATTTCTTTTGTTGTCATAAAAGTCAGAACTGAATGATTAGCAATAGCTGTTAAATAAAAGTATTTTTGATGGTTAAGGTACCTTGAGAAGAAACTTGCTGAATCAAGAAAACAGAAAGCAGCAACAACAAGTAAATGGGAAGTATTTTCCTCTCCATAGTTGTTTTCAGGTACTGAGCCCTCGCTGAAAAGAAAAAAAGCATCAGAAAACTGCTCCTGAATCTCACCACTAATTTATGCCTGTGTTACATACAGTGTTTCAGTAATTTTTAAAATGCAGTTTAATGACAAAAACCATCTCATTCTTGAAACAAGACTTTTAAAAGTAACCAGCCTTAATTCATTGTAAATATTTGACCATTAGATTTCATCTTATACAGAAAAAAATAATCAAATCACCATCCCAGTCATGTTACTGACCATTTTAATACTTTAGAATCTCCCCAAATAGAAAACAGGCTTATCTTAAAACTCTATTCAAATTACAGCATGTACGTACAGTGCAGGGTTTAAATCCTATCTTGGGAAAAAAAAAAAAAAAAAAACAGCTTCAGTAAAATTTAATTTAACAAACAAGAGTTATCGTTCCAACTTTCCCTTGACTCTCAACATAAATTTATAAGCTTCCAGCAGGTGTATTGCATAAATGTGATCCTTTTCAAAACTTTCCAACCACTATCCTTATAAATCTTTTCAAACACCTTTAATAAGGTATATCCCTATTGAACTGAAAACACATTTAGTTCCATGAAGCAAGTTAACGTTGACACTTACCCGTAAAAGGAGAGATGAATTTCTCCAATGTCCTGGAAGTCTTATATATCAGGGCAAATATATTGGGATGAACAAATTAGTCCAAAGGTTAGACAAAATCAACAGTGACAACCTATGAAATCAAACTTTCCTCATTTATTGGAAGAGGTCCCAGACGACTAGACTTAGGCAACATCTGGAAAACACTTCCATTAAGAAAAATGACTACTACAAGTAAATTTAGATTTGTTGGCCCAAACACAGTTCTGATTTCTAAGTGAAGTGAACAAATTGTTCTGAGATGGTAAATTGCTCTGGCAGGCTTTGACTAGTGCAGCAACTTTAAAATAGTCAAATGCTGGTATCATTTCTTTCTTTCTTTTTTTTTTTCCCCCAGTTAATCCAGCAAAGAGTGATTTTGAAACTTATCTAGTGTCAGTTTGTGGCATAAATTTTCTGAACTTATACTATTAATTCTAATGTGCGTTTCTTGAGTATTTTCATTTCCACTGAGCGCAGAAAATATGCTTTCGATTCTACCTATTGGTAGATGATGTACACTGTGGATTTTAAAACTTCCTTTACTACGTAAAAACCTGCTTAAAAATTGCATTGATATCTCCCTTAGCCCCTTTATTTAAGCCCAGCATTGTTTGGAAAAGGTCTTTTTACTTACTAATTAACTTCCTTGCCACAGAGAAAATGTGAACTGTCAACCTTGCCGAGCTGGGTCAACTAGCTCAAGGTTTTACCCAGTTTGATATGCAGCTTCCTGTTCAAGTCCTATCTACCTCCATAAGACCCAGTTTATGTCCTAGCACCCCCTGAAACCTTGTCAGATCGATCCAAAGCCCATCCAGAATCATTATTGAATTAACTGTTCATCTGTCTCCTCTCCACTCCCCCCCACCCCTCCTCCAAAAGTCTGTGAGTTTCCCAAGGACAACAAACACCTATGTTTAATTCTTTTGCCAGCATCTAATCTAGTGCTTCACCAAGGATGTGTTTAATACAAGCTCGTTGAACCAAACTGTTTTAACCTGGATTCTGCTGTTTACTATGTTTGGTAGGTGCCGCACTTAATTATCACCAAAAAAATGCCTTTAAGTTAAATGTAATCATCCATATTTTACAGATAAGATGAAGAGCCACAAATCAAGAATCTGTGACCCATCTAGGGATACATAAAGGAGGTTTCATCATGTTTCCACTATATTCAGCTCCCTTTCGATCAAAGCCATCACTTCAGTACTTAAACACAGTACTAAATTTTACTCCTTCATGATTACATGTGGGCTTATGAGATTGTAACCTTTGTAAAGACAGGGATTATAATATAAACATCTCTTTTGTTCCCAAAATTCTTATTCCAGGCTAAATATATAATGGATAAGGACAATTTAGAGACTATCTGACCACCTCTAAATAATCTCCTTTCTCTGGGAACTACCTCCCTAACTTTAGGGATATTTCCCTTTTAGCTGCTTTCGTATATGGGATCTTGCCACATCAGCCTCAGCTGGCAGGGTTGGCAGTAGAAACCTGAAATAAACTGGGCTAATATGTTTCCCTGTCCTGGAAATTTGGAATTGCAATCCAGAGATTACCAGTTTGTCTATGGTCGAAAGAAGTAGAGAAAGTCCTTCAGAATAAAGACATGCAAATAAACGAAGCAGTCACGCAGAGAGAGGCAGAGAGTGTTCTGAGAGCTTTCTAGGTCTTGGTTACTCCTTGTTCCTGAGACCCCAGATGACTTCTTGCTCTGTATCTTTATGGCAGACTCTCCATTTGGGGGGTGAAGCCAGCTAAAGAGTATGAGTTATCTTACTTAAAATCACTAATCGATACTTAGTAGATATACAGAAGATCCTTTTGGATGGAATTGAATTCTCTTAATTCTTAGCTTTCCTGAGGTCCAGAAGGGGACGCTAGAAGCTTAGTAATTTGTTCAAGTCAGACACAGTGTTTTCTTATTATTTGTTTGAAATGCTGGGAATACCAAGAATATCAGATACAGATATACACACAGACCCATATTCTTAAAACATAAATTGATTTCTGATTATTGTTTTTAGAGCTATCTGTAATATCATTTTCCTTCTTTGGACAAATTCATTAGAATGACGGCAAGTGACATTTTTAAAGTGATTGAAAAATCTGCTCTAGTAACTCTTGTTAAGTTCATCTTCTAGGCTTGGAAAACTGACAAGTAAAACAACACCCACACACACAATTATGACCAATAATAATTTTAAACATATCCACTGAGACATTCTCATTGTCATCAAACGTGTTTTCTCTGCATACTAAAGTATGAAAAAAATGAGAAACTTTATTAAATATCAAGTTCATGAGGTTTAACCTGATTTGTATAATTCTATTGGGTAATGAGGCTATCTGGGTAAGTAAAGTTTGCCTTTAAAGCATGGCAGCATTTTAATTTTATCTACTAAATATATCTTTATGAATTGTACTAAATGCTTGATTCTGTGAATATTGGGCCATTTAACCTTCCTTGTTGACCACACAGAAATTGTTCCATTAGATTACAGGTTCCACCTTTGAGATTTCTTTTCTCATTAAATGTATTTTCTTAATGTTCGCTTAAATCTCATTTAATTGGGATAGAAATTATCTCAGGATTGGTCTTTGGTGCAGGAGAGATAGGGAGGAGGATAAAGAGAGGTGGAGAAAATGTAAATAATATTGGATCCTATACCCATCTTCTAGGGGTGTTCTTCACCCAGTTCACCCTCATGAACATCAGTTTCTGTGCTTGGCAGCAGCACAATGATGCTTTCAGAGAACATTCAAGTGTGTTTAGGGATATTTTCACTGTATTAAATTATCCCAGACCCACGTACCCTTCTGCTTGGCATGCCCTGTCTCCATCCCTGCTGTGAGCTGTCTCTTTGCCCTGTAGCCAGTGTGTCTGTACCGCTTGGTTTCTCTCTGCCTTTCCCCACCTTTGATATGTTTCATTTTCTTCCAACAGCAGCCTAGGAAAAACTGAAGGCCACCAGGGGAAAACCACAGATGCAAGCTTCCTCTCTATTGCCCTAATTTCGCTCACAATGTCAAATTAGTGTATTCTAGAAGTGCAACATCTCTCCTCTCCTATGGAATAGAGATGAGGATTTGGTTCTCACCTGCTCTGTCTGCTTTGTTCATGGCATTTTCACAGAGCTGCGGCTTTTTTTCTGGATGTGGATCAAAAGTCTGACCATTAGATAAGAATTATTGCATTTGCTTTTGGAGATCGTGGCCATCTGATAATTGCTCCGGATCTTTTCTACCTTTTTCTAGCTGTCCAACTAGAGATTCCATTGCCCAGCTCCCCCTTCAGTTGTGTGTGACCAGGTGACTACATTTTCTCCAGTGAAATGTCAGTAGATGGATATGTACAACTTCCACTCTGCTTTCCTAACAGGAAATTGCTTGACCTAAAAGTCCTCTTTTCCCCCTTCTCGCAGAAGGCTACGTGGCACATATGCATGGCTTAATTGACCTTCCCAGTGATCTGATGAGATAATTATTATAATTAAACCCATTTTATCTTTGAGATAGTTGAGACACAGAAGATTAAGTAATCTGCTTAAGATCGAAAAACTAGAAAGCCAGTAAATGGTAAAGTTAGTATTTTAACCCAGGCCTGTCTGGCTACAAAGCCCAAGATGTTAACGAATTCTATGACCCATATGCTGTCAAATCCAGGGTTAATAACTGCTTACTTTGTACTGCTATATAACTTTATTTGTAATCTATAAGGCATTTCATACTTGTCAATATCCATTTTCCACTAAGTCATAAGCTTCTGAAGGTTCCAGAGTGATTACATCTTGCTCATTTTGTAGCCTTTTTCGTAGCTAGCGTAGATTCTTTTTGTACCTGATTGATACTCTATATCTGATTGTTGAATTTAACTCAAGTTTATTGTCTTTCTTCTAATGGCTACTTTGCCATCATATCTCTGTTTTCTAACTGTTACCACTATAGCATTGTGATCACTCCACTCTACCGCACTTGGATTCCAGATGTCAAGGAAGCATATTATATGACAGCTCAGAAATAATCATTACAAATTTATTTTCCAGGAGCCAACAACATGAGTAATTTCCACATAACTATTTAAGTGAGTGAAAGTGAATCAGGGTGCTTTAATAACTCAGTGTGACAAATACTTGAGATTGGGAAATTCAGAGAGTGGGAGCAAAGTTTGGGTGTGGTTGAAGGACCACACATACGTGGGACAGGAGGTAAGTCTCCCAAGAGACACCGTGGAGGACATTTCATTGAGTCATTCCAAAGCAGGAACGCCAGGCTCTTCAAAGATACTGAGCATAATACAGTTTTGGCTGATTGTACGACATTGCATAATAATCCTTGCAAAATCCCTTTGTCTGCCATGGTAGCTAGTTTCTGTCAAAAGAATTAAGAAGCAGGACATTTGCGATGAATTGCCCCAGTGAGGCTTTTATTAAGCTTGATATGGAAAACACAATCAGAAGCTTAAAATAAAGCTCAGCATTTTTTCTCTCTTGACCCTTTTTGCTGATCCCTTATGAAACCCAGCACCAGAGGATCTTTACGTCTCTGGTGGCTCCATAGATGTTGGTTGAATGAATTTATGAATAAACGTTACAGCTAATATTAGCACCTGTCCTACCTCTCCCTTGGGCTGGGAAGGAGAGTCTTGGCTTCTTTGTATGTGTCAACTAGTCTACAAGAGTGAAGGGATGGAGAGGGAGAGGAGAAGAATGGTTATTTATTTATCCTTCTATTTGTACTCTGCTCTTTCCGCAAAGGAAACATTTACGGCAGGGGTGTTGGTGGAGGCCAGATCTTTTTGTTCCCTCAAGCCCTCCTTGAAGTAGTATCAGGAGGAGCTGTGCCCTTTATGGAGGTGAACTCAAGGTCAATGTCCCCCGGAGTGCGGTCAGGCTTTGGCCAACACTCCCGCCAGCTCCCATCCACGTTTACTGAGTACCAAATAGATACCAGGCACTTATTCTTCTTAAAGCAAAACAAACATAAGCAAAACCAAAACAAGACAAATAAAAAAGTCGGTCTTATTATTCTCTTTCCAAGTAAGGAAA
The DNA here is from genome assembly GCF_965194825.1 of Balaenoptera physalus. NCBI lineage: Eukaryota > Metazoa > Chordata > Mammalia > Artiodactyla > Balaenopteridae > Balaenoptera > Balaenoptera physalus. The sequence continues at coordinate 45,205,489 of NC_138882.1, forward strand.
TCGAGTACTAGCATTTCAGTAGCTTTTCCTGTGATTGGAAGGAGCTGGATTCCAGCCTACATTTGTCTAAAAATTATAGAAGTCGATTTCTTTTAATATTACATTCCAAGTTCTAACATTGAACTACTGTAAGGACCCAAAGAAGCTTTGGGTCTTTAAAAACTTATTCCAGTTTCAAAGATAGATGTGGGTTCTTCCTTCCTAGGTGGGCTGTCATCATAGATGACATCATAGGTGATGAATTCAGTAGAAAATGACAACTGTCTCAGCTTTTGATTTACTTTTTTATTTAATTATAAAAATATTTTAATTAATAAAAGAAAAAACATTCACGTACAATTTTACCACCCATAATACAACTATTTACATGCTTACATATGCTCTGCAAGAATTTGTCCCCAAGCCATTAAAATTTTACAAATGTATTTAAAATCAATAATAATTTTTATTCTTATGTTTTAACTTATTGAATTGGCAAACACATTTATATTTTCTTCATAATTGTCATGTTAATTCTTCTATAATACTCCAGGTAATTGAGGTATCATAATTTAATTTTACTGAACTATTCCTCTGTTATAAGACTTTTAGGCTATTTTGTAATAAAAATGTATACTTAGCTTTTTTCTTCTATTAAAGACAACTTAGGGGCTCTATATAGAAAATATAGATAACTTGAATGTTTTTGTATTTTTGGAGGTTAGAAGAAGCAGTCATAGAAACAGCCTAAGCTTCAGCTGCGTAAACTTAAACTTTGGCTCCCAAAGAAAAATGTTATATCATGCAGCCTATAGTCAACTGTTCCCCCAAAACTTTTTTTTTTTTTTTAATGAGGAAACTTTTTTTTTTTTTAATTAATTAATTTATTTATGGCTGTGTTGGGTCTTCGTTTCTGTGCGAGGGCTCTCTCTAGTTGTGGCAAGCGGGGGCCACTCTTCATCGCTGTGCGCGGGCCTCTCACTATCGCGGCCTCTCTTGTTGTGGAGCACGGGCTCTAGGCACACGGGCTTCAGTAGTTGTGGCTCACGGGCTCTAGAGCGCAGGCTCAGTAATTGTGGCTCACGGGCCCAGTTGCTCCGCGGCATGTGGGATCCTCCCAAACCAGGGCTCGAACCCGTGTCCCCTGCATTGGCAGGCAGACTCTCAACCACTGCGCCACCAGGGAAGCCCCCAAAACTTTTTTGTAATATATTATGGAGTCTCCTCTCTCAGTGGCCAGTGTATAATTCTTGTCTGTTTAAAAGAGATAGCCTCTCCTTGTCCTAATTTCTATAAACTCCCTGACCCTATATATTGATACTATACTTCTTAGGGTGTATTTATCCTTAAATCTGTCTGATTAACTATAAAAATGAAATTGAGCATGCCTCCATAATGAAATTGAACTTAGTAAATGTCAGTGGTATATCCTTATGGTTAATCTTCCTATTTCGTCTTCACAACTATTATTTTAAATGACAATATTTTATTTTAATCTTTACTTAACTATACTTTGTTACTGACCTCTATACAAGTTGTTTCCAGTTCCTTTGGTTATGATTCATGCTGCAATAAACTCCTTTTATCATGTAGTTTATATTGGATCTTACCTTTAAAATAAATTGTTAGGAGTAGTAACATCTTTATGACTCTTGATAACTATTGTCAAATTATCTTGCCGTCTATTGTAAATTCATCAAAGAAAGGAAATTGTCTCATACACATTTGTATCCCCAGCACCAGCAAAGGAGTTGCACATAAGATGTGTTTCATGAAATATCAAGTTGAGTTTCGTGAAACTGTAGAAGTATCATCAGTATAACAGGCATTTTAAAAATTCTTTTTTCCCATCCCAACAAGGCAAATGAGTTGGTACTTAGATACACTCCTGGTTATTCTTCCGTATGACAACAGGCATTTGTAGAAATGAGACAAATGATGGATGTGACCCAGTAAGGTAAGGAACAGTGCTGGGAAACAAGTGACTTCTGAAGGAAACTTCCATTGAATGACCCCAGAACTCAGAAAACTTAACAATCAGCCCTCCACAGCATTGAAAACAGAAACTGCTCTCTCCTTTGGTTCTTTTCCTTTCTTTCCTTTTTTTTCTCATCTTAAAGTATATGGCTAGACATGAAAGTTAGCTGATGAATGCTGAAGGTCAAAGTTGAGGTGAGCAGCCAAAAACTAATATCTTTCCCGTCACCTTTTATCTCTTCCATGCTTCCTGTAGAAAAGGAATGTGGGAGACTTAAGGAGAAAAGAAGTAAAGGGCCAAAAAAGATAAACTTAGACGTAAATAGTTGACGCAGTCTTGCACAGAACCATCTATCCTGATATAGTAGAAGGCAGGTAGGAATACCAGAGGGGGAAAAAACAGAGCAATTTATCTGAATGCCAGTAAAACTAAAATTGGGATTGTTTAAAACTTTTGAGAAACCAATTGAACTATTTTGTGGCTCTGTTTTTGGATCTAAAAAATTAGTTTGACACGGGAAAGTCAAGAAACTACAGATTGTATAATGCAATGATCTGGAAAATCACATTTTAAAGCAACAACTCAAATTGTACTCCGATGTTGCTTTCCTGAGAGAGACTGGTTGGTTGAAATAAGATTTTTTAAAAAATATTTATTTATTTAGGCTGCACCAGGTCTTAGCTGCGGCACATGGGATCTTCATTGCTCACGCAAGATCTTTAGTTGCGGCATGTGGGATCTAGTTCCCTGACCAGGGATTGAACCCAGGCCCCCTGCATTGGGAAAACATAGTCTTAGCCACTGGACTACCAGGGAAGTCCCGAAATAAGATTTTAATAAACCCTTAGCAAAGTAAAAGCTGGCCAGCACCCAGGAACTCTGCATAGTAAAGAATGGTAGAAGGACGCAGAGGGAGTGAGTGCTGGGTTGGAGGGAAAAGGGAGAGAGAGGAAAGTATCTCCAATGGGAAATTTAAAACAACAGCAACCGACTAATGAAGATTTATTGTCATGTGCTGTGTGGTGTGCAATGTCACTCCTCCTTTCCCTGCTCCTTACACAATCTTTAACAAATCCCACAATGTTCACAAAAACTTTTGATATCAGTGGATTTGTTGACCATAGTCATGGTTGGCACTGGGTAAAACCAGAAGCTACATGTGGACTACTCTCACACTTGACCTCTAAAAAAACTGAATAACCAGATGATGTCTAATATGTAAAATATTAGGAAAAGCCACCTCCTCATCAGAGCTGCTTTCAGAGGCTTCAGAGGCTGAGAGTCACGAGGAGGGGTATGGGTTGACAGGCTGAATAGCTCCAATGAATTAAGGAATAGTTAGAGCTAATCAAAGTGTTTGAGAGAACATATCTGACCTGAAGACTGACATGGAGAACAGCGGGGCAGATCCCTGCCACTGGGGCCTCCCTGGGGCCCAGGGAGCCTGGGGCTCACGGAGGCTTCCCTGGGGCTCACTGGGGCCTTTCCTGGGGCCTCTGTCAGACACAGAGTCCTGGTGGGGCTAATTCTTGGTCTGTTTCATGTGGCAATTCCAGAGTCCTGGGCTGAGGTGTCTAAGACAGGAAAGATAACAGTGTGGTTTTTTTGTTTATATCTTATCATTGAACAATAGTGAATCATGATATAAAGAAAACACTTCAAAAACAAGTGAACGTTTTCAAATATAGAATGGAAAAGGTAAGCGTAGCTCTTTGCTCTTCATGGGTTATGGCCAGTTCCTTCCTCCTTGATGGTAATTCTTAGAAGTGATGCACTGTTATGAACCGGAATGAAGTCTGACAGCCAGAGTGACTCACTGACGGGATCATGGGAAATTAGTCAACAAACTACAGCAACTTTTGGGTAATGCGTCACATTATATCTTCTGGTTTGAGCTACTATTTCTCTCCCTTTGCTCTTGGAATTTCACCTGATCATCCTTTTCTCTTTCATTGCATCAAGGAAACTTGGGTTCAACAATAATTTTGTAAAGCGTCTTACAGGAAGTAAACCTATGAATCAAAGACTCAGTGGGAGTGACCTAATCGCTGGTCCAAGCGTCCTGCCATTGGCAACGCTCCCAACCATTCACTCCTTCAGAAGATTTCTCTTTAGAAGCTGCTAGTGCTAATTATTTTCAGCTGTTGCTGAGCTTTCTGTGACAACCAATGTGTTCACCCTAGGAGTCTGACAGGCTGACCGGCGTATGTGGGGTTATTGACTGAATCTCATGAAAACTAAAGGAAGGGGGAGTAAAGTTATATAGGAGAAATCTTAAAAGAAATCTCAGAAAAATCTAGTAGAAAAGTATATTTTCCCTAAAAGCAGTCAATTTCAGAACTGCTAGTGTTAGTGAAGAAGTATCAGCAGAGAATTGTAGAACGTAATAAAAAGGAATGATCGGTGAGTGGGTTTAAAGAAGGAAAGAATGAGTCATTACTTGAGACTTGGATCTGGGAAGATAATTGTTCTCCAGGGGGGTAGGTTGGAGGTGGGTTGACAACCCAGCCCCTCTGAACATACAGGAACAACAGCAGTCAGGGGATATTTTAGATGTGGTGGCAACCTGCGGATAAGCATGGGACAGAGCTGACCAAGGAAAGGAGGTGAGGACACACTGAGGCCTGATGAGGTAGAGTGCCAGTGGGTGGACACCCGACCAGACGCGCTGGAATACTTATCACTTACAGCCTTCCTCAACAGACAAAAGTGCTGTGTTTGGAGAACTGGGAAGTCAGGAGTGGTATCTTTTTTTTCTCCTCGATACTTTGTGAGGCTGGTGCCTCAAAATATCATGTTTTAATTAATACATTTTCCATTATTCATAATGGCAACGGCAATAGTGACAGAATTATTGCAGGTGCGGTGAATGCACAGCACCAGAAAAATCCAGATGTGCTGGAGTTGAGTGTTTGAACAAAGGCACTTTGGTTTAACATTCAGGCAGAGGGGCACCGTTCCCTGAGGCAGTACGAGAGGTGTGGTACCACTAAAAGTCATCTAATGAAAAATATATAAAGAAAGAAATTTTTATAACATTGATGAGTTGTCTTATATTTTAAAAAATCTATGTATTTTCAAAAATGTACATTTTATAGTTCACGTCAAGATAGCTGAGGCAAGTCTATTCCGTTTAGAGAGCAGATGTTAGAGTTAAATCATTCTTCCTAGTCAGTCTTTGTACGGTCCATAGGGAATTAGCAAATAATATCCTGAAACAACTGATGCATAGAGAAATTTACATTTTTTCCCCCAAAAGTTAAGTTGCATTAAATAAGTAGCCTTCTATAAAATGGAGAGACAATATACTATCTCATCCTTGGCTTTTAGAGTCAGAGAGCTGGAGGGCAACTGTTTTATACCACACATCAGTTTGCGTCCTGGGTCTCTCTTGGCTTTCTAATTATGTTACTAAGTCCAACCTCACCTTGCTCACCCCACAGCAGGCCAATGAATCGGAGACGAGGTGCTGAGGCGAGGAATATGACTTTATTGGGAAAGCCAGCAGACCCAGAAGATGGCAGACTAGTGTCTCCGAAAAACCATCTTATCGGGGTCTGGATGTCAGTTTCTTTTATAGAACAGAGAGGGGGAGGAGGTGAGGAAGTAAAGTAAAACGGCCATAAATTTTGCAAATATCCCCTGGAATGGCCAGCCTCCGGTAGGGGATGTGTAAATTTCTTCTTTCTTGCAGCCATCCACAGATGGACGGGGTCCGGATGTTTCCTTGAACAAAGGCATTTTGGTTTAACATTCAGGCAGAGGGGCAGGGTTCCCCGAGGCAGGCCATTACGTATAGACAGTATCCTTTTAGTGAACAAAAGCAACGGGAAGCAAAAGTTAAAGAAATAGATCCAACATGTAGTCAGATTTGGCTCTTCCCTGTTATAATTATGCTAACTTTTGAATCTAATATTTTCTCCCATTAAGAGATGCTCCCCTGTCCTCCCCTCAGGCATCAATGTCCTGAGGCTATGGCTTCCTATCAAAGCCATCCTATCAAAAGCAAGCCTTTGGAAAGGAAATGAATAAATTCAACCATGAAGCTGATGAAGATTTAAGTGTTACCTCTCTCAGTTGAATTTGAATTTTTAAAAAAATCACAAAATCCCCTGAAAAATATCTGTAAAGAAATTTCTCAGATGAAATCATTATAAGGAGTCAACATTTTATTGCAAGCCTGCTACAAGGGAAAAGTTCTCTGAGAAAACCAAGTGAATGATTTATCGCCTGGTAGAGAAATTTGATAGTAAAGTAGAGAGCTTAAACACTTATACTTAGATAAGAAAATGAAGGACTATAGTCTAAGATCATTTGACTCTTTGAGAGTTTCTCCCAGGGCTGAGAGACAAAGGGTGGGGTTCACAGAAGTGGCTTTTAAACGCATTAAAATCTACCAAGTAGAATTCTAATTTCTTCTCAGAAGGAGCAGCTAATTACATCAGATATGTCAATAAAATCTGCCCCAGCTCAGGACTGGGACTATTTTCTCTCTTATATGTGACCTGGATATTTTTTCATACTTTTCCTTGACTTGCTTTTTTAGACATTAACAAATGTTTAATTAAAGAAAACTGTATTTTTCTAAAAAGAATGGAAACTCATAACTGCAATTACAGTGTCAAGCTTTATCAAAGCTGCTTTGAGTGATTTAATAAGCAAGGTTCACACCTTGATTTTTTTTTTTTTTTTTTTTTTTTTTTTTTGGTCACGCTGCGCAACCTGCAGGGTCTTCGTTCCCTGACCAGGGATTGAACCCTCAGAAGTGAAAGGGTGGAGTCCTAACCACTGAACCGCCAGGGAATTCCCTACACCTTGATTTTAAACTTTGGGAAAAGGAACCATGTCTACCTTCTAACCAATTTATCATTAAGCAGAGAGCTAGGAGCCCACTTGAGTAGGTTTCTGATTATTAGGGCTGCTAATTTATATAATCATAAAATAAGGCACAGGAGTATAAAGTTTGGAGGTAAATCCAGATATAATAGAAAACTTTATAAATTTAAATAAATGTAAGTATACTATGTGGTACCTAATATGTAAGCATATTTAGCAAAAATAGAATAAATAAAATGTTAACACAAGATGAGATACAATAGATAAGATATTTGTTTTGTTCCACATAAGCTTTAAAAAGGTATTCTGCTATACTGTGAACTAACAGGGAAGCATGAACTCATAATCTAATTGTTGAGCTTCAAAAACTTTTGAAAAGCTGTTGAAAACTGCCCCTGTTGATAGGAGAATACTATATGAAAATTCCTATAAAAAATGTAACTCAAATCTAGGCTCTACCAATCACTAGTTGTGTAAACTTGGGTGCAAATGCTGCCTAATTTGGAGGGATGTTGTAATGCTCCACATGAGTTAATGCATATAAAGCACTTAGAATAATACTAACTACATAGTGAACACTCAATGAAAGTTACCTTTCAATATCATTGCTGTTTTTATTTCATCAGTTTTTTGTTTTGTTTTTTTTTAAGATTTATATATTTGTTTATTTTTGGCTGTGTTGGGTCTTCGTTGCTGGGCGTGGGCTTTTTCTACTTGCAGCGAGCGGGGGCTACTCTTCGTTGTGGTGCGCAGGCTTCTCATTGCGGTGGCTTCTCTTGTTGCGGAGCACGGGCTCTAGGCTCCCAGGCTTCAGTAGTTGCAGTGTGCAGGCTCAGTAGTTGTGGCTCTTGGGCTCTAGAGCGCAGGCTCAGTAGTTGTGGTGCACAGGCTTAGTTGCTCCGCGGCATGTGGGACCTTCCCAGACCAGGGCTGGAACCCGTGTCCCCTGCACTGGCAGGCGGATTCTTAACCACTGTGCCACCAGGGAAGTCCCTATTTCATCAGTTTTAAGAATTACTTGATGTGATACCAAATTCCATGGTAAAAAAGGCTGTCTTCTGAGATTTAACAGATTATCCTATGAAAAAGTATGGGATTTTCCGATAGAAAGTGGGTTTACAGTAGAGAAGGAAAAATATATGTTGGAATCAGAAGAGTTCACGGGTACATTGTACAGTTTTGTCACAGAATCTCATCTAGACTCTCCTTATTCTTGAACCCCATCCAAACCCCCAACCCCCATCAACTGCCTGGGTCAAATATGAAGCTCTACTCCTTCAATGTTTTATTCACAAAAAATACAATCTATGCGTAGAGCATTTTTATAAATTTGTGAACTTCCATGACAATTTCACAGGAAGTCAAAAAGGGATTTGTGTTCAGTAACTCCTACCAACTCACTAGTTCTCTTCTCCATTCTGCCTACATTCCAAAGTACTTTATGAAATGATTATGATGATAAATTATTAGGATCCGTGTAAGATCAAATAACCCTTTACTATTCATACTGATAACTAGAAAGTTTAAGGCTAAATTTATGGTTTATTATAACAAGAGTCTCTTGAGTCACATAATTGTTTCTGTAAAGTAGCATGTAATTCCACTGCTTCAGTGAATTCTCTGCTACAAAATTTTTAAAAAAACATAGGAGATACGTTAAAATAGGTTTTGTAAACACCACTCATTTTCTTGTCTGCCATATTAAATTAATATGAACAATAAACAATTTATGAGAAAGCAAATATATTCAGGTGTTTATGATATGTATCTAAAAGTCATGACGATATCCAGTTAATATCCAAATGACCGCCTACAACCAGAGCTGGGAAGGGAAAACTATGGCAACGACTGTCACAAAAAAATACTGGAATAAATGAGAAATATAGAGCCAGTTAATTTTAGTCTTCACATGGAAATTAAGGAAGAGAAACTGGGCACAGAGCTGGATTGCATTTATCTGCATCATTTACAGTTAGGTGGAACCACGTGGCTGTAATGGCTCATGGGCAGAAGTGAAATGTATCTTTCATTTGGCCCAACGCTGAAGACTCCAAGGCTCTCCATGACGGCAAGCTACCACGTGGAAGAAGCCTGGATCCTTGAATGATGACTGTGGATTGGAAGTCCCCCTCTCCTATTCCCTACATTAGATTGTGCCATGAAGAAGAAATAAACTTAATTGTGTTACAGAGACTTGGGAGGTTGGGTTTTTGTTTTGTTTGTTGTGTAACACTTAGCATAGACTAATACAGAAATCTTAAAAAACCGGTAAAACGTAAACTGATTTTTCTTCCAGTGAAGTAGAACACACCCTTCAGATAAAACTGAAAGACCTTCCCATATCTGGTGAGTAATTTTATGAAGTGCCCCTGGCAACTGATAAAAAGAGACCAAATGGAAAAATCCCTTGTATCAAATTGTGAGGCGTGTCAGGCCTTTCCAGCTTGGCCCTTCACATCAATCCTGAACTTCTCCAGTTTGGAGACCTCAAAATATTGTGGTGAGCCATTTAAATTACACCATTCCTAACTTTTTTTTTTTTTTTTTGGATTCCATATATATGCGTTAGCATACGGTATTTATTTTTCTCATTCTGACTTACTTCACTCTGTATGACAGTCTCTAGGTCCATCCACCTCACTACAAATAACTCAGTTTCGTTTCTTTTTATGGCTAATATTCCATTGTATATATGTGCCACATCTTCTTTATCCATTCCTCTGTCGATGGACACTTAGGCTGATTCACTTTTTTATAAAGCAGAAACTAACACACCATTGTAAAGCAATTATACTCCAATAAAGATGTTGAAAAAAATAAAATAAAATAAAAAATAAATTACACCATTCCACAGTGCATTACGTTTTTTTCCTCTTGACACTTTAAAACACTCTGCTATGTTGTTTGGATGGTTTCTGAGGAGGAGTCAGCTATAATTCTTATCTTTTTTCATCTATAGGTAAGGTTTCCCCACCCGCCCTGCTTCTTTCAGGATTAAAAAAATATATATATGCCTAGGAGTAGTTAGCGGGGGTACTTATCCTGCTTGGCATTCTATGAGCTTTCTGAATCTTCAGTTTGGTGTCTAAAATTAAGTTGGGAAAATTCTTGGAACTGAGCAGAACCCTGTGGGGTCCTTCTAGACACAAAAGCCTTTCTGCGTACCCTGCTGTTTGTAAGAAAACAGCTTCATCCTCCTAGACCTTTTCTGGGTTTCAAAGAACAGATTCAAACAAGTACTAATTAGGGAAGTGACGGGATACAGAAACAAAGGGAAGGCAGTCAAGAAACAGCAGGGCAGAGATGGGGCAGCACCCCGATTCCTCCTCGGGGGTGTGCACAGTCATCTGATATATATCTCGGAGCTCTTCTACAGGTGCTGGGGCCCCCACCCAGATGGAGGATGGTAACTTCAGGCTGAGCATAAGCACATAGACTCCAGACTGGTTGGAACCAAAAGGCTGCTGATCAAGATTCCTGGGACACCACCCTGTTACCTCACCACCAATCAATCAGAAGAAAGCCACACACCCTGCAGCCTTACCCCCAAATTTGCCTTTAAAAATTCTTCCCTCAAACCCATCAGAGAGTTTGGGCTTTTTTTTGAGCATGAGCTGCTCGTGCTCCTTGCTTGGCCCTTGCAATAAACCTTTTTCTGCTCCAAACTCTGACATTTCAGTTTGTTCGGCCTCACTGTGCATTGGGCACACCAAGTTGGGTTCAACAACATTCTCAGTCACTATTGTTTCAAATTTTTCTTCTGTTCCTTTATCTCTTTCTTCTCCTCCTGGTATTCCCACTATATATATGTTACATCTTTTGTAGTTATTTTACAGTCCTATTCTATTTTTCTCAGTCTTTATTCTTTTTCCTTTTCGGTTTTTGAGGATTCCATTGATACATCCTTGAGCTCAGAGATTCTTTCTTTTTTTTCTTAATAAATTTATTTATTTATTTAATTTTGGCTGAGTTGGGTCTTCGCTGCTGCGCGCAGGCTTTCTCTAGTTGCCGTGAGCGGGGGCTACTCTTCGTTGTGGAGCACAGGCTCTAGGCACGCAGGCTTCAGTAGTTGTGGCACATGGGCTCAGTAGTTGTGGCTCGTGGGCTGTAGAGCGCAGGTTCAGTAGTTGTGGCGCATGGGCTTAGTTGCTCCGCGGTATGTGGGATCTTCCCGGACCAGGACTCGAACCCGTGTCCCCTGCATTGGCAGGTGGATTCTTAACCACTGGGCCACCAGGGAAGTCCCAGAGATTCTTTCTTTGGCCATATCCAGACTACTAATAAGCCCATCAAAGGCATTCTTCATGTTTGTTACAGTATTTTTAAATCTCTAACACTTCTTTTTGGTTCTTTCTTAGGATTTCCTTTTCTCTGCTTAAATTGCACATCTATTTTTGCCTGCTGCCTGCTTTATGCGCTTAGTATATTAATCATAGCTGTCTTAAATCCCTGGTCTGATATTCCAGCCATATCTGGTTCTGCTTGCTCTGTATCTTCAAACTGTGTTTTTTGCTTTTTTACTGTATCTTGCAATTTTTGCTTATACCCAGACATGATGTACTTGGTAAAAGAAACTGCTGTAAATAAGCCTTTACTAATGTGATGGTGAGGTATGGGGGCAGGGGAAGCATTCTGTAGTCCTATGATTAGGTCTCAGTGTTTCAGTGAGCCTACATCTCTTGACTGTGAACTTCACAAGTGTTACTCTGACTCACCTCCTCTCCTGCACCCTCCATCACCTCCCCTCCCCCACACCTACGTCAAACCGGAAGGCTAGAGTGGGCTGGAGTTGGGTATTTCCCTTCCCCTGGCTCAATTAGCCTCTGATAAAACCCCAGCAGGTTAAGTATGGTTAATTAGTTTCTCCTAAGGGCAGACCTTGTTAAGAAGAACTAGAGTGCTCTAGTGTTTTTCAAAATGGTTCCTTTTCCCTTCCCACTGCTGGAAGCAAGAGGATATTTTTCTCCAGTACTCACTGTGAGAACCTGGTCAAGCTCCTGGAGGTGAAAGTCCCCAAAATGTGGTGGTGGCCCCCTATAATTGGGTTCCCCTGGAGTTTTTCACTCTCAGACTTGTCAAATCTGAGCCTCCAGCAATTTATCAATTACTGTTCTGGTTTTCCTAGCAGGGTATTTGTTCCCACGGAGGTTTCAGTTTGCAGGTTTCTGCTCTGGTAAGTTGTGATTCTCTGTGTTCCCCAAATTTAGGGGTAGCCTTTGCCCTGTGGCCTCACTTCCCTTATGGATCTAAGAAGAGTTGTTGATTTTTCAGTCTCTTTAGCTTTTTACTTGTTAGGGTGAATCCAAGCTCCTTACACACAGACCTCGAAACCAGAAATCCCATTACATTTTTTTAAAAAGTATTAATCATCATTATTTTTGTGAGGATATGGAGGATATTTACTTGCCATAAATCCCTGGATTCAGAGGCAAAGCCAGTTTCTAACAGGAAGGGAAAGAAGCCTGCGGACAGAGTTGGATACTAGTGTTCTAAGCAGAAAAATCTTCCCAAAGACAATCTCCTTTGGTCTCCATCTTTGAATATATCATGTAATCAACAGAGCTTTCCATAGGACCCAGCAAGTTGGGATGATCTCTGTTCTCTTTGAGACAGTATAGTCAGAAGGACCCTCTGACAGAGGTTCCAAAAACAGAACCATGCCTCTTTGTCCTTAGGATAATGTACAAAAACTCAGTATAGAATATGAGTCCTTCATGTGCTGGCTTTTGTTTATCTTCCAGCCTGACCTCTGTTGACTCCCCGCATCATTCTACATGGACCATACTGAACATTTTATAGTTTCTTCATTTACCCATGTTACTTCTCAATTCCATTTTTCTTTGTACATGTTGTTTTCCTTCTCAGAGCTAGTAAAAAAAAGATCTTTCTAACTTTCCCCATGACTGCTGAGTTGGACAGAGATTCAAGGAGGCAACTGGTTGTAATGAAAGAAATGGCAATCTGAGGGGATTCAAAGAAATATGGTTAGAAATTCTAACCTTTTTAGTCTCCACTTAGATGCTCTTTCTACGTGGAAGATGTTAGGGAGGAAGAACCTCTAGGTTTCTGTGACTGGTCTAAGAATTTAATTGACATGGGATAAATTAACAGGAGAAAGTAAAACAAAAGTTTAATAACATGTGTACATGGGAGGGACCCAGGAGAACTAAGTAACTTGTCAAAAAATACCATCCCCAGCTAAAGATAAAAGAGGATGTTGACGTCTTTTTAAATTCCATATATATGCATTGGCGTATGATATTTGTTTTTCTCTTTCTAACTTACTTCACTCTGTATGACAGATTCTAGGTCCATCCACCTCACTACAAATAACTCAATTTCGTTTCTTTTTATGGCTGAGTAATATTCCATTGTGTATATGTGCCACATCTTCTTTATCCATTCATCCGATGATGGACACTTAGGTTGCTTCCATGTCCTGGCTATTGTAAATAGAGCTGCAATGAACATTGTGGTACATGACTCTGTTTGAATTATGGTTTTCTCTGGGTATATGCCCAGTAGTGGTGTTGCTGGGTTGTATGGTAGTTCTATTTGTAGTTTCTTTTTTTAAAAAAATTATTTAATTATTTATTTATTTATAGCTGTGTTGGGTCTTCATTTCTGTGTGAGGGCTTTCTCTAGCTGCGGCAAGTGGGGGCCACTCTTCATTGCGGTGCACAGGCCTCTCTTGTTGCGGAGCACAGGCTCCAGATGTGCAGGTTCAGTAATTGTGGCTCACGGGCCTAGTTGCTCCACGGCATGTGGGATCTTCCCAGACCAGGGCTCGAACCTGTGTCCCCTGCATTGGCAGGCAGATTCTCAACCACTGCGCCACCAAAGAAGCCTCGATTTTTAGTTTCTTAAGGAACCTCCATATTGTTCTCCATAGTGGTTGTATCAATTTACATTCCCACCAACAGTGCAGGAGGGTTCGCTTTACACCACACCCTCTCCAGCATTTACTGTTTCTAGATTTTTTGATGATGGCCATTCTGACTGGTGTGAGGTGATACCTCATTGTAGTTTTGATTTGCATTTCTCTAATAATTAGTGATGTTGAGCATCTTTTCATGTGCCTCTTGGCCATCTGTATATCTTCTTTGGAGAAATGTCTATTTAGGTCTTCCGCCCATTTTCTAAGACGCAAACATAGAGAATGGACTTGAGGACACGGGGAGGGGGAAGGGTAAGCTGGGGCGAAGTGAGAGAGTGGCATGGACATATATACACTACCGAATGTCAAATAACTAGCTAGTGGGAAGCAGCCGCATAGCACAGGGAGATCAGCTGGGTGTTTTGCAATGACTTAGAGGGGTGGAATAGGGAGGGTGGGAGGGAGGCTCAAGAGGGAGGAGATATGGGGACATATGTATGCATATGGCTGATTCACTTTGTTGTACAACAGAAACTAACACAGCATTGTGAAGCAATTATACTCCAATAAAGATGTATAAAAAAACAAGAAGTAGAGATTTAGGTATCCTGAAGGGTTCATCAGATTCCATCAATTGCCTTTTGAAAACTTCAACCTGAATAAAGTTGCAAATTCTTGCCCTGATTTTGAAGGTCTTCTAATTTCTGACCACAAAGTAGTACCTAGAAGTTACCGTATCAAAACAGGGCCCACACTCAAAAAAAAAAAAAAAGGATGTTGGAGTTAGTGGTTTAGGACTTTAAAGCAGAGGAAAGCAAGTCACATAGAGATGGAAAAGGAAATGTTTGGTAAGCAAATGTTTGCTGGGCAAGGCAGAGACAATGGGACACAGAGTGGACTCTGTCCTCTAGGCCCTGCTGAGTTTCCCCCACCACACCTAGCCCATGTTCTTTACAGATATTTCTGATGATAACTCTTTTCCAGGAACAAGCTCTTTATCTAAATTCTTTCAGGCAGTTAAGGAGGAGGTCATAAGAAAATCTTCCTGAGTCTTCTGTTTCTTAAAAGTAATCAGCCTAAACTAATCCTCATGCTAAAGAGACTCATTTTAAGGTGGGAAATTTTGCCTCCCTACAAAGACATCTGGTAAGTTGCTTCCTCTACGGCCTGTAATAGCCCTGTGTGTTCCAATGTTATTCAGTGATTTCACTTTACTCCTCAGTGTACCCTCTCCTGCAACACCCCAACACACACACACACGCACACACAGATACACACACCCCCCCCCACTGTGAGCTTCTTGAGAACAGTGCTTATGTCTTCTTTATTCCTGTTCTCTTTCAGGCCTCAGTGCCTAGAAAATTGTTGAATGATTAAATGAATGCATCTACCACTATCATCAAAATAAATAGCTGAAATGGCCCCACCCTTCTATTTTTCCTGCTTCAGGCTACATGTTATTTTAATTTTCACTTATTTTCTCTTTGAGGCTGCCATTGATATTAACTTAAAATTTACAACTTCTGTATTATAATGCATAAGGAAAAGAAATATATGCTGTTTTTTATCTGCAGAATTCTGTTCTGGCCTATGGACCGCTATACTTATTACTCATTGACTTTAACAATGGCATTTTTGGGGGCTTCCCTGGTGGTGCAGTGGTTAAGAATCCTCCTGCCAATGCAGGGGACACGGGTTTGAGCCCTGGTCCAGAAGATCCCACATGTTGTGGAGCAACTAAGCCCATGCGCCACAACTACTGAGCCTGCCCTCTAGAGCCCGTGTGTCACAACTACTGAGCCTGTGCTCCACAACAAGAGAAGCCCGTGCACCGCAACGAAGAGTAGCCCCCACTCACTGCAACTAGAGAAAGCCTGCGTGCAGCAACGAAGACCCAACACAGCCAAAAATAAATCTATTAAAAAAAAAAAGGTATGTTTTTTCTTTTCTTTGGTTCTCTTTTCATGAAGGCAACTCAGAAAAAAATTAAAATAGTTGTAACTTGCATCTTTGAATTGAAAATAAAAAGCTCTATTGAAGGAAAAATATATATTTACATAACATACTATTGAAAGAGAACTATCAATAAAAAGGGTACCACTTTAAAACTACTATTTTTAACTTTTCACTTTAAATAATTTCAGACACAAAAAATTGCAAAATGACATAAAGATTTCTCATATATATTTCACCTAGATTTCCTTAATGTAAACATCTTACACCACCACAATTTCAAAATCAAGAAATATTATGACAATACTATATCTAATTTATACTTTACACACTTTATTTCATTGTTCCACTAATGTCCTTTCCTAGCCCAGGGTCCAATCCAACATCATACACTGCATTTAGATGTCATGTATCCTCATTCTCCCATATTTTGGAAGATTTCATCAATTTTTTTTTTTTTAGTGATGTTACTGAACATCACTTGGGTCCACTTGCCCACCGTGCAGCAAAGCCAATCTACTGCCACTGGGCTGTGGTGAAGGAAAGTTCAGCGTTAATTTGTGGGGCACCAAACAAGGAGAATGAGTAGCTCATGCTCAAAAGACCCAAACTCCCCAGTGGCTTTCAGGGAAGGGTTTTTAAAGGCAACATTTGGGATGAGAATTGCAGCTCACAGGCTTTCTTCTAATTGGTTGGTGGTGAGGTAATAGGATAATGTTTCAGGAATCTTAATCATCAATCTTCTGGTTCCACCCAGTCTGGGGTCTACTTACTTGTGGTCAGCAGTTAGTCACCATCCTCCACTTGGTCTTAGTTTCTGCAGAACAGCTCAAAAATATATGTCACATTTTTATACATATCTCTTGAGAAGGAACTTGGACTGTTTTATTGCTGAACTATTGTTCAAGCTATCTTGTTTAATTGCTCCCTTTGTTTCTGCATTCCATTACTTCCCTAATTAGTAACTGCTTGACTCTGCTCTCTGGAACTCAGGGAAGGCCTAGGAGACTAAAGCCTTTTCCTACAAATAAGAAACAGGGGATATGGAGGGGTCTTTGTACCCAGGAGGGCCTCTCAGTGTTCTGCTCAGTTTCAATCCTCCATTTTCTTGATACTCCTCAATCTTGAACAAGTATGAAACAAGAAATGGAATAAAGTTTTGGATAGAGAGGTTAATCATAAACTTGGCAGGGGAATTTGCTTTTAGGGGTACTAGGTTTCAGTGACATTGACAATTTGGAAGAGTACTGGCCTGTTATTGTGTCAAATTCCCCTAAATTTGGGTTAGTCTGATTTTTCTTCATGATTAAGTTCAGGTTATGCATTTTTATCAAGAATACTACAGAAGTGAAGTTGTCTTCCCTATATATCTTATCAGGAGGCAGATTTTATCTATTTGGTCACTTGGCAAAGGTGGTATCTACCAGATTTTCCACTGTAAAGTTACTTTTTTTTAACCTTTGTAATTAATAAATATCTTGTGAGGAGATAATTTAAGACTACATATTCTGTTTCTCATTATACTCTCATCCACTCATGTTAACATCCCTTGGTGACTTCTGCCTAAAACAATTATTAAGGTGGTATTGGCAAACAATAATTTTCAATTTCTTCATTTCTTCTACATTTATTAGTTGGAATCCTACTAAAAGGAAGAGTTTTCCTATTTATTCAGAATGGACTTATGGATTGTTATTTTATTGAATGGGTTATAATCTATTGCATCATTATTTATTTTATTGTTTAAAGTGTCCCAGATTTGGCCATCGGGAGTCTTACCAAGTCCCATGTCCATTAGACATATCCCCATCATTTCTTAGAGCACTTCCTACTTTCTGGCACTACAAGATGTTTCCTGCAGCACTGGAATCAGCCACTTCTCCAAGGAGCCTTAGTTCCTTCCCCCCACCCCCCCAGTAGGTGGATGTTATTTAGAAATCAAATCTGAGCACTAGGTGTGCTCCTTGTTGCTGGGATATTCTTGCTTCTAGGCCCTGAGGACAGAGCCATAAAAAAGGAAATACACACTCGTACACTCTATATCTATTTTTATGTCTATCCATCTGCATGCATATTAAAACCTCGAGTTCATACTGTGATACCTCTAATTCCAGTCCAACAACACAGTATTCACCCTTTTAAAATTTGTAACAGCTTACCCCAACAGTGAGAAACCTGGCTCTCATTGTCCACAATATATTTACTTATTTGTTTAGTCCTGGAATACGCATAAAATAGTTTCATGTGCTAACAAATATCCCTATGAAAAACAAATCTACTGAGTAGTATATTTGTGCATAGTTCTTCTTGTCTTTAACCTTGGAGTATATAGTGTAAATAGACTATTATCCAAAGTTACTTAGTATAGTTTGGTTTGTTCCCCATCCAACTTCACTGGGATTATATTATTCATTATGTAATTTCCCTCAGCCTATTCCCTTTTCCCCATTTTCCCACCATGTTTACCCTCATTCCTCTTAGGTAAATAATCTTATGAGTTTCTGATTTATCTCTCCTGTGTTTTTTGTTTGCTTATTTGTTTGTTTTGCACAATGTAGCAGATACATATATTTTCTTATGTTCCCCTCCCTCATATTATAGATACTCATTTGCACTTTGATTTTTTATTTAACAGTTATTTTGGAAACTATTCCATATCGGTTTACAGAGATCATACTTATTCTTTTCCTACAGTTGTGTAGTACTCCACTGTATAGATGTACCATTGTTTATTCAACTACTCTTCTCTGTATAAGCATTTAGGGGGCTTTAAGTATTTTATTTTATTTTTTATAAATTTATTTATTTCTTTTTGGCTGCTTTGGGTCTTCATTGCTGTGCACAGGCTTTCTCTAGTTGCGACGAGTGGGGGCTACTCTTCATTGCAGTGTGTGGGCTTCTCATTGCAGTGGATTCTCTTGCTGTGGAGCACAGGCTCTAGGCATGTGGGCTCCAGTAGTTGTGGCTCACAGGCTCTAGAGTGCAGGCTCAGTAGTTGTGGCTCATGGGTTTAGTTGCTCCACAGCACATGGGATCTTCCCAGACCAGGACTCAAACCCGTGTCCCATGCATTGGCAAGCAGATTCTTAACCACTTTGCCACCAGGGAAGTCCAGGGAGATTTAAGTATTTTAAAATTATGGGTAACACTGCAATGAATAACCTTGTGTCTAATATTTTTGTATAGTTGGAGGTACATCTTCAGGCTAAATTGCCAGAGTGGGATTACCAGGTCAAAAATTAAGTGCATATGTTGTTTTGTTAGAATTTGCCAAATTTCCCTTAAAACATTCCACCAGTGATGTATGAGAGTGTCTATTTCCCCACAGCCTACCACCAAAATGCATTGCCATCCTTTTAATTTTTCTTTTTTGCCAGTACATAGAAGACAAGTAGTATTTAAGCGTAGTTTTAATTTGCATTTCTCCCAATTACAAGTGAGGATGAACGTCATTCCCTATGTTTAAGAGCCATTATTACATCTTTGTGTGTATGTGTGTGTGAATTGTGTGTTCATATATTTTTTAAAAACCTTTCAACTGGATTTTTTACTCTTTTCTCCTGGATTTTTAAAGAGCTATTTATATATTATAGATATTGAGCCTTTATTTGGATGGCACTAATTTTGAGCCAGTAAAATAGTAAATTTAAACAAAGTACCTTGAATAGCCAAAGCAATCTTGAGAAAGAAAACAGAGCTGGAGGAATCAGGCTCCCTGACTTCAGACTATACTACAAAGCTACAGTAATCAAGAGAGTATGGTACTGGCACAAAAACAGAAATACAGATTGGAACAGGATAGAAAGCCCAGAGATTAACCCACACACATATGGTCACCTTATCTTTGATAAAGGAGGCAAGAATATACAATGGAGAAAAGACAGCCTCTTCAATAAGTGGTGCTGGGAAAACTGGACAGCTACATGTAAAAGAATGAAATTAGAACACTCCCTAACACCATCCACAAAATTAAACTCAAAATGGATTAAAGACCTAAATGTAAGGCCAGATACTATAAAACTCTTAGAGGAAAACATAGGAAGAACACTCTTTGACATAAATCACAGCAAGATCCTTTTTGATCCACCTCCTAGAGAAATGGAAATAAAAACAAAAATAAACAAATGGGACCTAATGAAACTTAAAAACTTTTGCACAGCAAAGGAAAACATAACCAAGATGAAAAGACAACCCTCAGAATGGGAGAAAATATTTGCAAATGAAGCAACTGATAAAGGATTAATCTCCAATACATAGAAGCAGCTCATGCAGCTCAATGTCAAAAAAACAAACAACCCAATCCGAAAATAGGCAGAAGACCTAAACAGACATTTCTCCAAAGAAGATATACAGATTGCCAACAAACACATGAATGGATGCTCAACATCACTAATCATTAGAGAAATGCAAATCAAAACTATAATGAGGTATCACCTCACACCAGTCAGAATGGCCATCATAAAAATCTACAAACAATAAATGCTGGAGAAGGTGTGGAGAAAAGGGAACCCTCTTGCAGTGTTGGTGGGAATGTAAATTGATACAGCCACTATGGAGAATAGTGTGGAGGGTCCTTAAAAAACTAAAAATAGAACTACCATACGACCCAGCATCCCACTGCTGGGCATATACCCTGAGAAAACCATAATTCAAAAAGAGTCATGTACCACAATGTTCATTGCAGCACTATTTATAATAGCCAGGACATGGAAGCAACCTAAGTGCCCATTGACAGATGAAAGAATAAAGAAGATGTGGCACATATATACAATGGAATATTACTCAGCTATAAAAAGAAACGAAACTGAGTTATTTGTAGTGAGGTGGATGGACCTAGAATCTGTCATACAGAGTGAAGTAAGTCAGAAGGAGAAAAACAAATACCGTATGCTAACACATATATATGGAATATGAAAAAAAAAATGATTCTGATGAACCTAGGGGCAGGACAGGAATAAAGACACAGACGTAGAGAATGGACTTGAGGACACGGGGAGGGGGAAGAGTAAGCTGGGACGAAGTGAGAGAGTAGCATTGACATATGTACACTACCAAATGTAAAATAGATAGCTAGTGAGAAGCAGCTGTATAGCACAGGGAGATCAGCTCGGTTCTTTGTGACCACCTAGAGGGGTGGGATAGGAAGAGTGGGAGGGAGACACAAGAGGGAGGGGATATGGGGATATATGTATACATATAGCTGATTCACTTTGTTATACAGCAGGAACTAACACAGCATTGTAAAGCAATTATACTCCAATAAAGATGTTTAAAAAATATAAATAAAAGCAAGTAAAATAAAATGATTGTTAATAGAAAAAAAAACCAAAGTATTTCTCAATTTTTCATCTTATTTCCAATTTATATCATAAATAGAGAAGGAAAAAATGTAGGCAGCTTTCTAAATTTGTCTATGTAATCTGGTTGCAAGTCATTTTGATAATGTTGTTCATCACATTCCTTTCTTCACTTCACCACTGTCTGGGATTGTTATTTGAATTGTTCCGTCATTGCATGGTGTTTCTGCCTAATAGTTTTACTAGTACTTTGGGGATAAAAGGGATTTAATTCTGTGTACCTATGGTTCCTGCCACAGGGCAGACACAGTGGATGCTCAAAAAATATTTGCTAAGGTGTAAAGAATGCTAAAGGAAAAAACAGAACTTGGTTATTCTTTACACATAAGAATGAGGGAGGGAATACAAATTCACTTTTATTTATAGATTACTTCTAGAAAAAGTAAAGCAGCTTGGTAAAAACAAATGATAAACAATACAATGTAAAGTAGAAGTAAGAGAAGGTTGATGCAAAGAAAAAACTAAGAGAAGAATAAGGCTAATGCACAGAATATATATCTTGGTGATCTATACTTTTGCTGAGAACAGAAAGTAGAATTTTTTGTTTAATAAAGCACAATTGTAATGCCAATAATGAAAGCAGAATTGCTTATTTCTTCCAGATCATTTTGAGACTGAGGTTTCAAGCCTAGAGGTGAAAGAGTATGTGTTTTTTTAAAAAGGCACTATGGCTATCATATTCTTCAATAATAAATTGCTTTCTTAATTTTAAACAGATGTTTAAAGGGAAAAGGGTGAATTTGATGTACAAAAATAAATAAGTAAATAAAAAAATATCATACAAAGAATGAGAGAGAATGTTCCACTCTTGACTTCCTTTGGCCTTTTTAGAGTATTGCTAAGAAACTCTCATCTGTGCCAGCTTCTGAGTCTTCGCAACTTGACTCGCATCCCTGCTTTTCTTTTATGGAAAAAACAGTCTAAAACCAAACCCTCCTACAGGGAGAGGTTGACAAGCCATGTGGGGTCCCTCTGGGAACCAGAGCAATTTACCATAGCCCATTACAGGCAGGCAGACGTGCTTACATAAAGACCAATAGCAGCCGAGCAAGGCAAAAAAAGAGCGCAAATAAAAATAAAAATAATTAAAAATAGTTTTTATTGTAGTGCTTAAAGGAAAAACATATTTGGTCTCTGCACACTGGAGTTATACCTCCAGGAAAGCAACAAGCTGCCCCCAAAGGCACTGTAATGCCCTGCATTAGTCCCCTGGGTTCTTGTGCTTTCATGTTTCCCTTACTATAGGCTACTCCAAGCCTTTAATATGCAGTTAATGTGCAGCATGACTTTCTAAAAGGGGAACGTTATATAAAGCACTTTCCAAAATATCTTGGAATATGTGGGGACATTCCATATTCCACATGGACATTTTGTAGTTCTCAAATTTCAGCATGTATCAGAATCACCTGGAAGGCTTGTGAATCCAAAATACTGCCCACCCTGACTGGAGTTCCTGATTCAGTCAGTCTGTGGTGGGGCCCAAGAATCTGTATATCTAACAAGTGTGCAGGTGATACTGATGCTGTAGTGCTCGTCCAGGGACCACTTCGGGGACCACTGGCCTAGGTATATGGTACTCGAACCATTTTGGTTTAAATATATTTTCAGGGGTCCTTTGTATCTTTCAACTCCCAGCAAGAGGCAAACTAAAAATTAGCTCTTACTTTGTTGGAATT
This sequence comes from Balaenoptera physalus, assembly GCF_965194825.1. NCBI lineage: Eukaryota > Metazoa > Chordata > Mammalia > Artiodactyla > Balaenopteridae > Balaenoptera > Balaenoptera physalus. Next base: position 45,228,145 of record NC_138882.1, read on the forward strand.
TTTGTTGTTGTCATTAAACACAGTCAAGTATTTTCAAAAGTTTAGACCGAGAACTACTAATAATCCACCGAGGTTCTCCAGGGACACACAGGTTGTTTTATTACAGCATTGACGTGTGTAGTACTCATGATATGTGCTTCAAACAGGAAAGAAACATTGACTTATGGTATTCCATTGATTGGTGTTTCATCCCACGGGTGATTCACTAAGAGAAACCTTAGTCTTCTTACAGATGATGGTGGAGATCTTTGTATCAGAAAGTGTACATTGTACAGGCATGTGTTTATTTGGCTTTGTTGTTTATTTTTGTTTTTCTTTTAAGCTTTTGGTCCCATTAAAAAAATGTTTAGGAAAAAAAAAAAAAACACTTCTAAGCACTTCCTGGAGGTGCTAAAGTTTCTTTGTGGCTGTGATAGAAGATGGGAGGTGGTAGATATATCAACAAAAACCTCTGAGAGCTGTGAATTCTGTGAATTAAGAACCAAACATAGTTTACAAACCAACTTTAGGTCAGAGGTATCTGCATAGATCATAGATAGTCCCTTTTTGTTCTAAGTGTCTAAGAATGCTTTCAGGCCAAGTAACCCCATAGTAGCCTTTTAATTAAACATGTATCTGTTCACTGTAGTCTTGGGCTACAAGAGGGAAACCAAAATTGAAGATCAGTATTTGTCATTATGCAAGTGGTTATGAATAATAAACTAGGTTCATGGTTGTTATTCAAAAATCCCTGGAAACTGTCCTTAAGTATTCAGAATTGCTATCACTTTAGAATGGTAAAGAGCAAACACATTTCATAATATGTAACACCTGTAGCAGGGCCCAGGACAGCAGTTGATAAAGAAATGCAGTAATATTTCTGCAGGAAAATGTATGAATAGTTACACTAAGTGGCATAAAGAAAGACAATGAACAATTTTATAGTAGATTTTGCTATCAGATGAGTTTGCCATATTTTTACTTTTAAAAACAACTTTACTGAGATATAATTCACATACCATAAAATCCACCCTTTTAAAGCGTACAGTTCAGAGGTTTCTAATATATTCATAGAGCTGTGCAACCATCATCACTCTCTAATTTTAGAATATATTCATCACTTCCCATTTCTCCCTCCCCTTTCCCCTGGCAACCACTAATCTACATTCTGTCCCTATGGATTTGCCTATTCTGGACACTTCATATAATCAGAATTATACAATATGTGGCCTTTTGTGTCTGCCTTCTTTAACTTAGAATAATGTTTTTAAGGTTTATCCATGTTATAGCATATATCAGTACTTCACTCCTTTTCATTGCTGCATAGTATTCCATTGTATGGATATATCACATTTTGTTTATCCATTCATCAGTTGATGGATATTTGGGTTCTTTACTTTTTGGTTATAATGAATAATACTCTTATGAACAATAAGGCACAAATTTTTTTGTGTGAAAATATGGTATATACCTATGAGTGGAACTGCTGGGTCATATGATAATTCTGTTTAAATTTTTGAGGAACTGAAAAACTTTTTTCCAAAATGGCTGCACCATTTTACATTCTCATCAGCAATGTATAATGATTCCAATTTCTCCTCAACCTTGCCTTGTCCGTCTTTTTGATTGCTATCCCAGTGGCTGTGAAGTGGTTTTCATTGCAGTCTTGATTTTTATTTCCCTGATGGCTAATGATGTCAAACACTTTTTCATGTACTTATTGGTAATTTCTACAATCTTCTTTGGAGAGATATTTATTCAAATCTTTTGCCCATTTTAAATTGGGTTATTTGTCTTTTAAATATTGAGTTGTAACAGTTCTTCATAAATGCTCCTTGTATTATTGTGAGTTTTGGCTATTTCTTAGAATTCTGAAAAAGTTGATTTGACACTTTTTGCCAATATTCTCATTGCCTTTATGGAGGAGCTGATTTTCAGAATTTCTTATTCTGTTATACCAAATATGCTTCTCAGGTCATATTTTATAGACTATATAAAACTTTAAATTTTTCAGAACTTTTTTGAATTGTAGAATTGTGAACAGGTTTTGTTTGAATATGAATCATGTTCTCTTTTTTCTTTTTAGCTAGTTCACCTTTTCAGAGAACATATGACCTGAATAAAGGAGATAAAAAAGTCATATGATTGAAATTACAACTTTCTCAACATACAGTAAAAAACTACTGATGAGGTAGTAGTTAAGCATGAGTACTAATTTTTTTATGTTGGTATTATGGAGTATCATTTTATAATGCTACCTCCGTGAGAAGAAAAAATAATATTACTGCTGATTTATACTTATTTTATGTTAAGAAACACTTGTTAGTTTTTCATAAGAACAAGCCAAAGCCACATGTTTTAGTTTTTACTGGCAGAAAGTAAAACCAATATAAAATTTAATTAAAGTTGTAATTTTTTATAAATTTACATGTATTGGCTGACAACTAATTACTCTGTTTTATGATATTTTCTGCCCTTTAAAAATATGGTTTTTAGAAAATATGGCTTAATTTAAAAAATTCATTGGAAAGCCATCAGATTTTAAGTACTGAACTATTAGGAGCTTCAAACAGCCATGTTTCGCTTGTAGATTTTTAGATGTCAGAAGAGGATACCAGGAACAGGCTGGCTAGCAAAGTAGAAGACTCAGCAGCTCTAGAAACCAGTATTTATTGTGTGTGCTCTATAAGCCCTGCTATATATCTCTCTTAATTGTTCATTTATCTCACAAACATGTGTTTGAACTGATCTAGGTAGACAGGAGTATTGAATAAAATGGACTTAAGTTCCTACCTTGGGAAAAAATATGCCACAATGTCAGGCAGGTACTAGGAAGAATAAAAGAAATCAGATGGCATGGCTAAAGAAATACGGTGTATGTGGCAGGGGGCAGTTTGCTAAATATGATAGGGTGGCTCAGGGAAGACATCTCTGAGTAAGTGACATTTTAGAGACTTGTGTAAAGGGAGGGAGTGGGCCATATAGACATCTGAAAAAGGATTATTCCAGGCAAAGGTAACAACAAGAACAAAGGTTCTGAGGTTGAAATGTATTTGTCACCTCACATGACCCCTCTTGCACTCCAAGACCAGGCAAAACAGGTTCACCTTCAAGAAAAATATGGGTGTGGGTTTGGTTGGCCTGAAAGGCCTCCTAGACACTTAGAGAACTGGGGAGACCCATGCAGATACCTTTTGATCTGAAGTTGGTTTGTAGCTTAGCTCACAGATTTGGTACCTAACTCACAGGATTTACATATCTCAGAGTTCTTTAGTGATATTTCCACCATCTCTACTCTTCAATCATGGTCACAAAATAACTTTAGTGCTTCCAAGGAAGTACCTAAAGTTTGTTTGTTTTTAATAAAAGCTTTTTTTAGTTGAACCAAAACTTTAAAAACAAAAACCATCTATAAGGTTGAAGACATAAAGAGAGATCTAAGATCAACGGAAAGTAATGTTTTGTCTGATTGTAAATTCCATCTTTTATATGCTTACAAGTCCATGTTTTTAAAAACAATAGAGGCTTAAATAAATTTCAAACTCTTAGGGAATATTCAGATGGTTTGGTTGTGCAATCTATGGTGTCATCTAGTGGTAATTCCTTTAAATTTCTACCAAATGTCCCAGAGGGTCATGCTAAATCATTAGAAAACACGACTAAAGCAAAGTTCCTCTAAATTAAAGGCTGTCGAATTATAGCCACCAGTTTTTAAAAATAATTATAGATCAGAGGAAGTTATAAAGACTATACAGGGAAGACCATGTACCCTATATCCAGTTTCCCCTATGGGTTATAATTTATGTAATTATAGTACAATAGTACTATTATAATAGTATTATATTATAAATACAACAATACCCAAACCAGGAAATTGATATTGGTACAATGAACATTCATGTCATTTTATCACATGTGTAGATTTGTGTAACCACCAACATGATCAAGATACAGAATAATTCTGTCACCCCAAATGTCTCTTTTGTGCTTCCCTTTCATTGTCACATCCCTCATTCCCCACTATCTCTAACCTCTGACAAATACTAATCTGTTTTCCATCTCTATAATTTTATATAATACATATAATATTTCAAGAATATTATATAAATGAAGTCATGTGGCATATGCCTCTTTAAGATGGACTTATTTTTCCCACTCAGCATAATTCCCTGGAGATTCATAGAAGTTGTGTGTATCAATAGTCATTTCTTTTTCTTGCTGAAAAAAGGAATATGGAATATTCCATGGTATGATGTACTACAGTTTGATTATCCACCTGTTGCAGTGCATCTGGGTTGTTTCAGTTTTGGGATATTGCAAATAAAGATTCAATTAACAATAGTGTGAAAGATTTTTGTGATCATTTTTCCATTTTTTTAGAGCAAATGTCCAGAAACATGATTGATGGGTCATATGGTGGGTGTATGTTTAGTTTTTTAAGGAACCACCAAACTATTTTCCAAAGTAGTTGTACCATTTAAATTCCCACCAGCAACGTATGAGTGATCCAGTTTTTCTTCATTTTCATCAGCATTTGGTATTGTCACTATTTAAAATCTTTTACTATTATAATAAAATTATGTGTATATAATAATATCTCTCAGTAGTTATAATTTGTATTTCTCTATTATCTAATGATTTTGAGCATCTTTTCATGTGCTTACTTGCCATATGTATATCCTCTTCAATGAAATATCTCTTCATGTCTTTGGCCCATTTTCTAATGGATTGTTTATTTTTTGCTGTTGGATTGTAAGAGTTCTTTATATATTCTAAATATGTCATTTGTAGTATAAATGGTTTGCAAATATTTTCTCCCAGTCTTTAGCTTGTCTTTTTATCCCCTTAACAGAAGTTTTTCACAGAGCAAATATTTAAAATTTTGGTAAAATCCAATTTGTCAGTAATGTCTTTTATGGATCATGTTTTTGGTGTCATGTCTAATAACTCTTTACCAAGCCCTATGTCCTGAAGATATTATACTATGTTGTTTTTTTTTGGGGTGGGGATTTATCTTGTTTGAGGTTCATTTAGTTTCTTGAAGCTGTATGTTTATGTCTTTTGTGGAATTTAAGAAATTTTCAGTTATTATTTTTTCAAATATCTTCAATCCTTTTCTTTCTCCTCTCCTTCTGGACTTTTATTACACAAATGTTAGATCTTTTGTTATAGTTTATTGTCCCACAGGTCCCTAAGGCTGTGTTCACTTTTTGTCAGTCTGCTTACTGTTGTTCAGATTGGGTAATTTCTATTTTTCTATCTTCAGGTTTTCTGATTCTTTCCTCTACCCCCTCCATTCTGTTGTTGAGCTTATTCATTTGGTTTTTTATTAAGGTTATTATATTTTTCAGTTCTAAAGTTTCCATTTGGTTCTTCATTTGGCTGTTTTAAAATCTTTGTCAGGTGATACTAGCATCTATCTACATCATCTTGGTTTTGGTGTCTGTTGATTCAAGTTGAGATTTTCCTAGTTCTTAGTATGACAAGGGATTTTTGTTTGAACCTGGAATTTTTATATTCTGTCATGAGACTCTGAATCATACTTAAATGTTTTGCTTTAGTAGCCTTCTTCTTTTTATTGAGTTCTACTTGATGTATGATATTATATAAGTTGCAAGTGTACAATATAGTGATTCACAATCTTTAAAGGTCATACTCCATTTATAGTTATTATAAAATATTGGATATATTTCCTGTGTTGTACAATATATTCTTGTAGCTTATTTTATACATAAGAGTTTGTACCTCTTAATCCCCTCTCTCCACTGGTAACCATTAGTTTGTTTAGCAGGTTTCTTTGACATCATTCTAGTGGGGTAAGTGGGATGCTGCTTTATTACTATTAAATGGAGGTGGAAGTCCAGTTTCCATTGACATGCAGGGTGGGGGAAGTGCTCCTCTTCACAGTTGGGTGAGAATGAGCATTCCAGCCACACTAAGCTTCCATTGATATCACCTTGGCTGAGAAGGGCAGGGGTGTCTCATTCCTGTTCCCCACATGGCCTCCATTGGCACTGTTTGGGGTGGCCTTGTTACTACCACATAGTAGTGAAAGCCCTGACTCTCCATTAGGCCTTCTCTGACACCACCTCAACAGGGAGGGGAGGGACCCCTCTTTACCTCTGGTTGGATGGGAATCTAGGCTCCCCACTCAGCCTTTGTTAATGGGGGTCAGTGTGGAAGCTGCATTTTTTTTCTGTGCTGTATCGCTAGTTTAGGGCAATTATTGTTGAAAAGCTTTTGTCTTGCCAGGCTGTTTCTTTCTTGGTCCTTTTGATGGAGAGAGAAGTCTTTTCTTTGGGCTTTTTCTTTTTTTTTTCTTTTGGTCTGTACTACTGGGGTTTCCAAGTTTCTGGCTTCTCCATTATCCAGTTTAAGATATATCAAGCAAAAAGAAAACCCAAGGAATATATCACCATGTTGCTTCTCAGATCCCAAGGTCCCTAGACAGTGTGACTTTTTCTCTCTACGTTTCAGAGTCTCATCATGTTTTTTTTTTGTTTTTTTTTTAATTGGAGTATAATTGCTTTACAATGTTGTGTTAGTTTCTGCTGTACAATGAAGTGAGTCAGCTATATGTATACATATATCCCCTCTCTCTTGGACCTCCCTCCCACCCCCCACCCATCCCACCCATCTAGGTCGTCACAGAGCACCGAGCTGAGCTTCCTGTGTTTTATAGCGTGTTCCCATTAGCTATCTATTTTATGCATGGTAGTGTATATATGTCATTCCTAATTTGTTTTATATCCAACATCCAGGGGAGGAATTTATTTAGTAGGAAGAATGGGGAAAGTGTGTCTATTCCATCTTGTCCGGAAATGGAAGTGGAAGTCTGTCACCACGTAAAAAAATTATTTATTGAGGTGAAAACATAACATGCAATTAACCATTTCAAAGTGAAAAATTCAGCGACATTTAGTTCATTCAAAATGTACAACCATCACTTCTATCTAGTTCCAAAGAATTTCCATTAGTCTAAAGTAAAACCCTTTACCTACTAAGCAGTTCCTCCTTTCTCCCCACTGTCCCCAGTCCCTGGCAACTACCAATCTTCATTCTGTCTCTACGGATTTATCTCTTCTCTGTATCTCATATAAATGAAATCACACAATATGTGTGTGATCTTTTACACAATATGTGTATCTGGCTTCTTTCACATAGCATAATGTTTTTGAAGTTCATCCATGTTGTAGCATGTATCAGTACTTCATTCCTGAATAATATTCCATTGTATATGTATATCTCAACTTGTTTTTCTGTTGATGGACCTTTGGGTTGTTTCTACTTTTTGGCTGTTATGCATAGTGCTGCTATGAACATGTGTGTGCATGTACTTTTTTGAGTACCTGTTTTGAATACTTTTTTTAAAAAATTATTTATTTATTTATTCATTTATGGCTGTGTTGGGTCCTCGCCTCTGCGCGAGGGCCCTCTCCAGCCACAGCAAGCGGGGGCCACCCTTCATCGTGGTGCACGGGCCCCCCACCATCGTGACCTCTCCCGTTGCGGTGCACAGGCTCCAGACGCGCAGGCTCAGTAATTGTGGCTCACGGGCCTAGTCACTCCGCGGCATGTGGGATCTTCCCAGACCAGGGCCCGAACCAGTGTCCCCTGCATTGGCAGGCAGACTCCCAACCACTGCGCCACCAGGGAAGCCCTTGAATACTTTTAGATATACAGCTAGGAATAGAATTTCAGGGTCAGGTAGAAATTATATGTTTAATTTTTTGAAGAATCAACTGTTTTCCAGAGGCTAAACAATTTTACATTCCTGGCAGCAATGTATGAGGGTTCCAATCTCTCCGTATTATCACCAACGAATCTAGCTTCTGGTGTTTGCTGGCAATCCCTGGTGCCCCTTGGTTTGTAGATACATCACTCTAATCTCTGTCTCTGTCTTCACACGTCATCTTCCCTGTGTAACTGTGTCCAAATTTCCATCTTATATGGACACTCTAATCCAGTATGAACACATCTTAAATTGATTACATTTACAAAGACTCTATTTACAAATAAGGTCACATTTACAGGTACTAAGGATTAAGACTTCAACATATGTTTTTGAGGGACACGATTCACACCATAACAGTCCATTCCAGTTTCAAAGCACTCTAACTATTAAAAATTTCTTACTTGACGGAAACTAGGTCAGCCTTCCTATAGCTATAAATAACATGACTAGCTTGAATCAGAAGCTCAGTGTTGTATCTTCAACTCAGCTGCTAACTGCCCTGTGACTTTAAGTCAGGGTTTTCATCTCCCTGAGCTAACTTTTCTGGTCTGCAGAATGAAGAACTTGGACAAGGAGAATAACTCTTCTAGTTCTCAAATTCCAGGTTCCAATAACATATTCACAGGACCTTGTGATATGTCAAGGCAACTATTATCTTCCCTGTAGGTTTTCTTTTTGTGCACTACAGTTATAAGCTTATTCATGCACTATGGTTTCCAGATCCTTCACAATCCTTATTGTCCTTCCCTAGATATTCCTCAAATTATCCATGTGCTAAGATGTGGTAATCAGAAATGAACAAATAAATGTTCCAAGTGTAGCCTGGCTCCTTAAGAAAAATAACCTTAAAAGGTTGAAAAAAGAGAGAGAGAGAGAGAGAAAGTAATGAGGGAGTGAGGAGAGAATACCAGGCAAATAACAGTCACAAGATGACAGGTTAAGGATTATAAACAAAACATTATTTAATGCAAAAAAAAAAGGAACAAGGAGAGAGAATCTTAATGGGAAATAGAATAATCTACCAAGAAGGCCATGAATTGTTATATAGCAATATCACAGTGTCACCTCAAAATATGTTAAGTAGTAACTAATAGAAATATAACAATGCATCATCAAGTCACAGAGGGAGCATTCATAACACTTTTCACAGGAATCTACAAATCAGGTAGATAAAGCATATGAAACATACTGTGATAGAAAATAGAATCTATTTGCTAAATGGCTTTAAAGTTGAAATACAATCCAAAGTGTAAATTAAAAACACCTCAGGACTGAAAAACTCTTGTTCATTCTAATCCATTATCCATACTTTATTTATTATGATGTATGTAAGTATGTATTTATTTACTTTGCTCTTTAAAAAATTTTTTTATTTTTATTTTTAATTAATTAATATATTTTTTATTGAAGCATAGTGTATTTATAATGTATTAATTTCAGGTGTACAGCAAAATGATTCAGTTTATATATATATATATATTCTTTTTCAGAATATTTTCCCTTATAGGTTATTACAAAATATTGAGTATAGTTCCCTGTACTATAAGTAGGTTTTTGTTACCTATTTTATATACAGTAGTGTGTATATGTTAATCCCAAACTCCTAATTTTTCCTTCCTCCCCACATTTCCCCTTTGGTAACCATATGTTTGTTTTCTTTGTCTGTGAGTATGTTTCTGTTTTGTAAACAAGTTCATTTGTGTTACTTTTTAGATTCCACATATAAGTGATATCATATGATACTTGTCTTTTGCTGTCTGACTTACTTCACTTAGTATGATCATCTCTAGGTCAACCCATGTTGCTGCAAATAGCATTATTTCATTCTTTTTTATGGCTGAGTAGTATTCCATTATCTATATATACCACATCTTCTTCATCCATTTCTCTGTCAATCGACATTTAGGTTGCTTCATGTCTTGGCTATTGTAAATAGTGCTGCAATGAACAATGGGGTGCATGTATTTTTTCAAATTATGGTTTTCTCTGGATATATGCCCAGGAGTGGGGTTGCAGGATCATATGGTAGCTCTATTTTTAGTGGGTTTTTTTTCCAGTTTTAATATTTTTTTAATTGAAGTATAGTTGATTTACAATGCTGTGTTAATTTCTGCTGTAAAGCAAAGCAATTCAGTTATACATATACATACATTCTTTTTTTAATGTTCTTTCCATTGTAGTTTACCATAGGATACTGAATATAGTTCTCTGTTCTATACAGTAGGACCTTGTTGTCTACCCATTCTATGTATAAAAGCTTACAGCTGCTAACACCAACCTTCCACTTAATCCCTCCCCCAACCCCCTCCCCCTTGGCAACCACCAGTCTGTATTCTATGTCCATGATTCTGTTTCTGTTTCATAGATAAGTTCATTTGTGTCATATTTTAGATTCCACATATAAGTGATATCATATGGTATTTGTCTTTCTCTTTCTGACTTATTTCATTTAGTATGGTAATCTCTAGTTGTATCCATGTTGCTGCAAATGGCATTATTTCATTCTTTTTTATGACTGAGTAGTATTCCATTGTATATATGTACCACATCTTCTTTATCTATTCATATGTTGATGGACATTTAGGTTGTTTCCATGTCTTGGCTATTGTGAATAGTGCTGCTATGAACATAGGGATGCATGTATGTTTTTGATTTACAGTTTTGTCCAGATATATGCCCTGGAGTGGGATTGCTGAATCATATGGCAACTCTATTTTTCATTTTCTGAGGAACCTCCATACTGTTTTCCATAGTGGCTGCACCAATTTACATTTCCACCAACAGTGTAGGAGGGCTCCCTTTTCTCCACACCCTCTCCAGCATTTGTTGTTTGTAGATTTTCGGATGATGTCTATTCTAACAGGTGTGAGGTGATACCTCATTGTAGTTTTGATTTGCATTTCTCTAATAATTAGTGATATGGAGCATCTTTTCATGTGCCTTTTGGTCATCTGTATGTCTTCTTTGGAGAAATGTCTATTTAGATCTTCTGCCCAGTTTTAGCTTGGGTTGTTTGCTCAATGTTGAGCTGTATGAGATGTTTGTATATTTTGGATTAATCCCTTGTCAGTCATATTGTTTGGAAATATTTTCTCCCTTTCTGTGGGTTGTCTTTTCATTTTGTTTATGGTTTCCTTCGATGTGCAAAAGCTTTTAAATTTAATTATGTCCCATTTGTTTTTTTTTTTGTATTTTTGCTTTTATTTCCTTTACTTTAGGAGATGGATCCAAATAGATATTGCTGCAGTTTATGTCAAAGAGTGTCCTGCCTGTGTTTTCCTCTAGGAGTTTTATAGTATCCAGTCTTACATTTAGGTCTTTAATCCATTTTGAGTTTATTTTTGTGTATGGTGTTAGAGATTGTTCTAATTTCACTCTTTTACATGTGGCTGTTCGGTTTTCCCAGTACCACTTACTGAAGAGACTGTCTTTTCTACCAGGAAGATACTTTTAAAACTTGAGTCAGATCATGTCACTTCCTTGCTCAAAACTTTCCATTGGTTTCATATCACAATTATAATAAAACCTAGAAATATTAACCATGGCCTTGCAGGTCCCATCTGGTTTTCTGTCCTTCAACTTTCCTCTTTACTCTCTGCTGTTCCCACACCCACTTCCTTCCTCTGCAGCAAGTTACTTACTGTTGTGCTTACTGTTTTTACTTACTGTTTATGCCTATTTTGATTTCCTTTTGGATACTTGTTTGGATTTTTGCTCATTCTTGTTCAACTTTACCTCGTGAGAGGGGCATTTTCTGTTCAATCCATCTAAAATAAGAGTTGAATGTAAGTTTCATGAGGGGAAGAACTATCTAGTTCATTCACTGTTGTATTTTTAGCAATTAGAACAGTTTTTGGAACTCTGTAAGTGCTCAGTAAGTATTCACTAAGTCAATAAGTGAAAGAATGCACTGTATAATAAGACCTGTAGAATGTGGCTAAAGTAGTATTTATAGGAGATATTTAGTGTAATGAAACCAAACTAACTGTTATTTGAAAACAGTGAAGCTCAAAATTAAATTAAGTAATCTTTCAATTCAAGAAACCAGATAAAGTAAAAAAAATAATCCAAAGAGAGAATAACCAAAGAAATGAAAAAGAAGAAATTGATGAAATAGGAAACAGAACTAAAGAAATAAAAAAAGTTCTTCCATAAAACCAAGCCTAATATTAAGACTAAAAAGGTAGAAAAGAGTACCAAAATAACCAAGTAAGAAGGAGAATCCACAAATAAGCAACATCAAGGAAGAAAAATGAGACTGACCTCAGATACTGAAGAGATGCTTTAAAATTATGAGAATACTACCTACAACATTATGCCAACAGTTTATAAAATATAATTTAATTTATATTTTATTTAATGTTTAATTCCTAACATCAACTCATCAAATAGTAAAAAAGAAAAAAAACCCAAATAGACCAAGATTCATATAAGAAACATATAGTAGTAAGATATATCTCTAAAAGGCCCTAGATTCCTACAGAATTTGGGCAAGCTTTGCTTATCTTCAAGAAACAACTTTCATTTATACAAATGTCCCAGAATCTTGGTAAAGATAGGAAGCTCTTCAGTTCATTTTATGAAGCTAGGATAAACACTGTACCAAAATTGGGCAGAAACTGCAAAAGAAAACTTGAAGCCAATTTTATTTATGAATACAAATGCAAGTGAAACATTAATAAATTGAATACTGCATTGAGTTAAAAGAAAAATACTTTATGGCCTAGATTTTTATGTTAGAGTTTTCTTAGAAATGTAAGGATGGTTCTACATTAGAAAATTATTATTATAATTTACTAAGTTATATTAAATGGGGAAGACCATTTGATATATTAATAGATGTTGAAAGTCGTTTGATAAAATCCAACACCTATTCACAAGTAAAGACACACACTCACACTTAACAAACAAGGAATAAAGGAAATTTTCCTTGGCTGGAAAAAGCATATGCAAGAAAGACTAAAACAAATATACGTATTGGTGAAACTTTAGAAGCATCCCCATTAAAGTCAGGGAGAAGAAAAAAAGGCACTCTCTTCTCGACTATTCAACATTGTATTGGAGGTTGTAAGAAATGCAATGAGTTATACAGATTGGAAAAAAAGGAAAATAAACTGCTAATTTTAGATGATAATGCTCATCAATCCAGCAAAACAAAGTGAATCGAGTGGCAGACTGTTAGCACTCAATGACATTTTTTACCCTACAGTGTAATGTGGCTCCTGCCTCATGTCTCCCTGACTCTCTGTGGTCCAGACACACTAAAAGTCATTCAGTTTCTTGAATATTCTTCTCTTGATACTCAAGAGAGTATGTGATCTGAGGACCAAAAGTATCACCTGGGAACTTGTTAGCAATGAAAATGCCAGGTTCAATTTTGGATCTATTGCTTTTTAATAAGACTCCCCCCCAAAATTCTTTTTCAATTCAACTTTGAGAAGCATTGCCCTACGTCACTTCTCTTCTTAGAGACATTGCACATGCTTTTTCTTTTTTTCTGGGATATACTTGCCCTTCTTCTGAATTTCCCAACTCAAACATTTCAACTCAAACTCAAACTTCCCTAATATTTCAGACTGAGACGGGAGCCTCCCATGTGTTCTCTCGGAGCACTCTGTACTGTTTCTTCATAGCATAGCATTTGTCACAGGTCATTCTTAAATACTTATTTATATGACTGTTTAGTTAATGTCTGGCTCTTTCTCTAGACCATAGGTCCTTGAGGGACCATGTCTCTTTGGTTCACTCTTGCTTCCAGTGCCTAAGGCTTGGCTTACAGTAATCATTCAATAAATCTTTGTAGAATGAAAAAATATAGTGGAAAGTCTGAACTACATGGCACCTTCCTCTTGGTTATGAAAAGAACTTTTATTATCATTGCAACTTAAACCTTGTTTCAATTATTTAGTTAATTTACACAACAGTATAATTTAACCTGAAAAAATGTCCTTCATTATCCTAAACAAGGCGTTCTTTTTGTATTTGTTTTCAGATATAGAGGTGTAAACTTGTGATTCTCAATACTGGATGAACTTCAGATCACCTGGAGGTTAAAAATGTTCCAATACCTAGGTTCTGTCCCAGAGACTTTTATTTCATTGGCCCAGATACTGTTGAAAATGTTGTCTCTGACACGCAAGTGGATAAGCGTTCAAAAGTAAAGTCAAAGAAAATCAAATAATATTACCTTTCAGTATTCATATAAGTAAATTATGAACTGGTTACCAAGGCAAAGCTTATTATAAACAAAAGTTGCTAAATTACAACTTTTAAAAAGTGAAATAAAATAAAATCATATAAAACTTGAAGGATTATATCATCTGGTGTTAGGTGATCTAAACCATGATGTCTATGTCATTTTTTTTGGTTCCTTCTAGGAACTGATTGGTATTACAGCTTTAAGAATCTTTGAATTATATTGTTATTAACTTCTTCAGATATGTGATTAGTAGACACTAAATGTCTAAGGCTTTTCTCCATCATTTATTTATTTTTTTATTTTTTATTAATTTGTATTGAAGTATAGTTGCTTTACAATGTTGTGTTAGTTTCTGCTGTACAGCAAATGGAATCAGCTATACATATACATATATCCCCTAGTTTTTGGATTTTCTTCCCATTTAGGTCACCACAGAGCATTGAGTAGAGTTCCCTGTGCTATACAGTATGTTCTCGTTAGTTATCTATTTTATACATAGTATCAATAGTGTATATATGTCAATCCCAATCTCCCAATTCATCCCACCCCCCCCCCTTGGTATCCATACGTTTGTTCTGTTTGTTCTCTATGTCTGTGTCTCTATTTCTGCTTTGCAAATAAAATCATCTATACCATTTTTCTAGATTCCACATATATGCGTTAATATACGATATTTGTTTTTCCCTTTCTGACTTACTTCACTCTATATGACAGTCTCTCGGTCCATCCACGTTTCTGTAAATGACCCAATTTCGTTCCTTTTTATGGCTGAGCAATATTGCATTATATATATGTACCACATCTTCTTTATCCATCCCTTTGTTGATGGACATTCAGGTTGCTTCCACGTCCTGGCTATTGTAAATAGTGCTGCAATGAACATTGGGGTGCATGTATCTTTTTGAATTATGGTTTTCTCTGGGTTCCTCCATCATTTAGATGGCTCACACTACTCAAGAAAATTCATATTTCACACTCTTACTCTTAGGTTATTATGTCTACAATTGCTAGAAAGTCATATCAGAGCTTTCCTATCCCTCACGGAGGGAAATGGTACTAAATCTTTGGCTGAATTGTGTCAAAGCCACCAGGCAAAGACTACAGGAAATATACTTGTAGTTAAAATTAGGGTTTTTATTCCTTTGGCTACAGCAAAGAGAATGCACTTGGAAGGAACCATGGGGTGTTTCAGAAACGGGGAGTGGGGAAGAGCTTCCCATAAGGTCTGGGCTTGTGTTGAGTGGTTCTAAGGAGAGATTAGGGTAGAGGGAACACAATCTGGATTGGCTAGTCTGGAAACAGAGATGCTTCAGCAACTTGATATTTCAGAATCCTTTCCCTTTCTCACCTGAATAAGCCAGAGAGCAAACTTGTTTTCTTTTTCAACAATTAGGAGTCCGTGTCTGTTAACTTCACTATCTGAAGCTTCCGCAGGTCTGGTTTTTCTTCTTCCAGTTTTTATTCATGTTATGTGTTTTCTTTATGTGCCTGGTTATTTTTGATTATGCCAGATTGAAACTGGAATTCTAGGAAGATGTAAACTTCCTCCAGGGTGGATTTAAATTTGCTTCTATTCGGGTCCTTCATATTATTCCAACTCTAGGCATTGAGATAATCGAAGCTGAGACACATTTTCTTCATTTTCTGGGCCGTCAACTTCTAGTTCACCCCTGCTCCTAGAGTGCAATTCTCTTTTCTTGAAATTAAAGAAAGAAGGCTCATCAGACACACTTTTGGTAGGTTCTGGACCTCATTTTCTGTTTCTTTGTGAGGCTGTTAAAGCACCATTCAACCTCAGCCTCTGCCTCTGGGGTTGGTAAAGGAGTCCTCCAGGATTGGCAAACATCCCCAGGGGAAAAGTGACCCCAAACTCCAGACTTCCTTCCCAGGCCTATGTCCTCCACTGGCTTCTGGCTCAGTAATTCTTCGCATTTTATTAGCTCTAACATTCCATCAAGTCATTAAAAAAGCTTTTTTTGTCTAGATTTTCTAGCTGTCTTCAGTGGAAGCCTTGGTTTGCCATTCCCAGAAGCGCAAATCCATACCATATAATTTTTGAAAATTGATTATATTTTATTATACTTAAAGTCCTTGCATAAAATTATCAAGCTAGGTATGGCATAGTTATAATTCTTTCTTAGTAATAATAAGTTGTTATCCAGTGCCTCACTCTCCCAAACCATGATAGATAAACAAATTAATTGGACTCTCTAGAAGATCAGTTTGCATTTCTTCAAATGAAGAGTCATATGAAATTTAACTTCTAGAGACTTGTTGTTACATCCCAAGGCTCCACAATTAAGTCAGCTAGCTCTGCATTTCTCCTACTGGGTCCTCTTTAATTAATTTAGAAAGCAGCTCTCAATTTATGAAACATTAAGGCCCTCATGAGTAGAAATACCTGTTATAATCCTCCACAAATTGAAGTAACAAATTTATTCATTTAGCTGTTGCTTTTGCAAGACTTGCCACCAAAGAAGGTAGAATGTCCATGGTAATTTTAGAGATATTACTTCATTATAAATGGATCTCAGGCCATAATCGGTTTCTTTTTTCTCAACCATGTGTATCATGCACATGTGTTAAAAGAAAGGTTGTTTGCATCAATGCAGTTTTGCCATTACAAAGGGGCACAGCAACAGAGTCCCTTCCAAACTTACAGTTGAAACATAATATTTTTCTTTACCTACTTTCCTGATGAAGTTAATTTAAATTTAAACTAAGCTGAAGGAAGTTTATGGTTTGAAGGAAAATCCCCAGTTGGAGCCACGGGGTTGATGGAGCAGAGATGGAACCTTTCCAAACTGAAACTGTTTCACAGTATGATTTAATGGTGGCAAAACAGGAGTTCCCAGAAAAATATAATTTCCATTTCCCTTGCTGCAAGTGTTCATCCAGTTTGAATTGTTAATATCCCTGAACCTAGAGGAACATCAGAAAGAGTCCTGAAAATAAGTCACTTTCCAGTTATTTTCCCCAGAAATGGCAGGCAAAAATGCAGCAGAATAGAAATGGGCACAATTATTTGTATTACATGTATCTTGAAGAAATTGATTGTGGCCAGAAGTATTGAAAGATTATAAAGTATACATTTAAGAGTATTAGAGATATGTGAGATAAATGGGAATATTAACGGCCATCTTCACGACTGGGCAAACTTGGACTAGATGCTTATTCTGAATAATATTAACTAAGAAAGACATTAACAATGGAAACTTCACAAATCAGTAAGTTAGAAAACATGAAAGGAACTGATGGTGGCATTGGTTATATTTTTGCCTCTCAGGATTGCAAACAAATGAACAACAACAAAAACACCTTGAAATACAAATATCTTTAATCACTCTAAACTCAAGAGAGGGAAAATAAATGACCAAATAAAAATCACATCTGACCTCCAGCATAGAGACTACATGTAGTTGCTGATCGTTGACTGCCTGGTCTTTCTATGTGGTTTCTGGAAAAATAGTCCATCATTCTTTCCCTCCTGTAAGCAAGCTTACCAAGAAAACAGAAGCAACCCTTTAAAGGTTTTGTAAGAAGCTGGTATTGGGTCTAGAGTATATCATTTTATTATATTGCCCCTATGAGCAGAGCTAATTAAGAGTGCATTATCATATAAGTCAGAAAGTTCCCTTAGAAATTGTGAAATGAATCAGTTTCAGTAAAGATGAATCAGGCTTGTTAAAAGTGTTGAGGAAAATGATCATGATTTAACCCTTAAATATTTGGCAAGAAGATCTACTCAGTCTTTTGTAAAGGCTCTGGTATTCAGCCTGTATTGCACTTTCCCAAAGAAAGATATTTGATTTTTTTTTTTTGACCACACAGTGAAGCTTTTGGGATCTTAGTTCCCTGACCAAGGACTGAACCCATGTCCTCAGCAGTGAAAGCACTGAGTCTTAACCACTGGACCGCCAGGGAACTCCCAAAGATATTTGATTTTGAATCATGGACCTATTTGAAGATATATTCCTTAAAACTGTGTTGATTGTCAGTTTGCTATAAGTTCTTGATCTTCCTTGGTCAACAAAGTCCATACAGATGATTGATTTAATACTCTCTCATGTGGTCTGATGACATTAACACACTCTTGTTGGGCTGATCATGTAACATGGATGGTATATGAGTTTCCTATTGCTGTTCTAACAAGTTACCACAAACTTAGTGGATTAAAATAACACAAATTTATTATCTTACAGTTTTGAAGGTCAGAGGTCTTATAGTTTCAAAGGGGACTAAAACCAAGGTGTCGGCAGGATTGCATTCCTTCTGAAGGAAGAATCCTTTCCTTGCCTTTTCCAGTTTTTAGAGGCTGCCCACATTCCTTGGCTCTTGGCTGCATCAGTACCCCTGCTTCTGTTGTCACATCTCCTTCTCCCTCTCTGATGGTCTGGCCTCCTTCTTATAAGGACCCTTGTGATTTTATATTGGCTCACCGTCAAAGATAAATGCAGTCAGGCATTAGTTAAAGTGATAAAAACAGATTTTATTCAGTGACTACTGAGAATAGGGGAAAAAGCTGAGCTCAATTCTGATTTGTGCAGAGGTGATTGGGTATTTTAAAGGGAGAATGAGAGAGTAGGGAGTGGCAATGGCTTGAGCAGAGTCAGGAAAATGAAAAACTATAAAAAGCAGGAAGTGAGGATTGGTTCATGTAAAACCCACCTGGGTGTGCTAGCTGGTGTTCATCATAGTTAGGCTTCTACTTTCCCACAGAGATTGGGAGACAGGGGCCCTACCTTCAGAGGTCGGCTGGAACAAATAGTAAATTCTTTTGGCAGCCGTGAGTTTTCTCTGGCAGGCACTTTAAGGAGGGGCTAGTATCTTCCCTAGATGCACACTTGAGCTGTTAGAAACTATGTTAGTGTTTGTTCAAGTCTTCACAGGCCATGGTTGAGGCCTAGTCGAGAAGAGGGCTCAGAGGAGCCTGACCAGAGTTTGATCAAGGAGAGTCTCTTTCACCACCTGGATCATTTCTCCATCTCAAGATTCTTAACCCAATCACATCTGCAAAGTTCCTTTTGCCATATAAGGTAACATAGTCACAGGTTCTGAGGATTAGGACTTCTACATCTTTTGCAGGGCGCATTAGTCTGCCTACCGTAGATAGCAATGACAGAACTCTACCCCCAACAAAGTACATTTCTCTTATCATTTTTAAGTTTTGATAAACTTCCAATCTATGATCACTCAACTGAACCTCATAACAGTCTTTTGAGATAAAAGGACAAATATCTTTGACCCATTTGCACATGCGGGAGCCTAAACTAAGAGATACTAAGAACCTCCCCCAAAGGTGTGATGATGATGATTGCATTAAAACCTAAGTTTCTGATTTCTTAATTACAAGTTTTTTACACAATATGTCACTGAGTTTTTAAAAATTTTTTAATTTTATTTATTTTTGGTTGCGTTGGGTCTTCGTTGTTGCGCGCGGACTTTCTCTAGTTGCGTCGTGCGGGAGCTACTCTTTCGTTGTGGTGTGCGGGCTTCTCATTGCGGTGGCTTCTCTTGTTGTGGAGCATGAGCTCTAGGCATGTGGGCTTCAGTATTTGTGGCCCACGGGCTCCGTAGTTGTGGCTTGCAGACTCTAGAGCATAGGCTCAGTAGTTGTGGCACACGGGCTTAGTTGCTCCGTGGCATGTGGGATCTTCCCGGACTAGGGCTCGAACCCACATCCCCTGCATTGGCAGGCGGATTCTTAACCACTGCGCCAGCAGGGAAGTCCCAATATGTCACTGATTTTAAAAGCATTGCACACATACAAAAATGTGAAAACAAAACAAAACAAAACAAAACATATTTATGGCCTGAAAATAAGGACCGCTTCATTGCTTTAAAAGCATTTTCAACTTTTATCAAAAGCTCATATCTTTATATTCTGACTGCTTTTCATTTCTCTTAATTAAAAGTGCTGTTTTAATTCCTTCAAGATTTTAGGTCAATGGACCCAAGGAAATGTTCTCAACTTTTGAAATCTACTTTATGCTCTGTTGACCTAATCACAGAGGATATTATAACCACCAAAGTTATTTTTTTATGGCTAACTCTGATAATACTGCATCTATCTAGCTTCCAAATTAATTTATTTATTAGTATGATTAAAAAATAGTGAGCATGAACTATAAAATTTCTGTTTCTTCAAGGGGTTTTCAGATAGAGATTATTTTCTTTTTTTTTTTTTAATTAATTAATTTATTTATGGCTGTGCTGGGTCTTCGTTTCTGCGCAAGAGCTCTCTCCAGTTGCGGTGAGCGTCGGCCACTCCTCATCGCGGTGCACGGGCCTCTCACTGTCGCGGCCTCTCTCGCTGTGGAGCACAGGCTCCAGACGCGCAGGCTCAGTAATTGTGGCTCACGGGCCTAGTTGCTCCGCGGCATGTGGGATCTTCCCAGACCAGGGCTCGAACCCGTGTCCCCTGCATTGGCAGGCAGACTCTCAACCACTGCGCCACCAGGGAAGCCCGAGATTATTTTCTTTACCTCCATATCCCTAGTCCTTAGCACAGTGTCTTGGACTTTGATAATCAATAATTGATGAAAATAAGTAAACAAATTCTATGCAGCTATGAGAGAGGTGAGCACAAGGAGATCTCCTATGGATATGGCAGCACTTAACACAGTCAGGGGGGAACAGGGGGTCAGTTAGGCCCATTAGATGAAGGGATCTCCTAAAGTGTACTGTGAAAGAGGAGTAACAATAGAAAGAATAATAACAATAGTTCAGATGGGGATGGGGAAGGGCATTCTAGGAAAAGGTGGGAGAAGATTGTAGGGATGAAATTGTAGAGACCCTCCTATGACTTTGGTTGTCACATAATATGATATTGAAATTTTTCTCTATTTAATTTAAGAAGTGCAGGTTATTTTCTCAGGTGTGTGAATGTGTAAAATAATTTGACTATTTGATGCTTGATAAGCCACAATTACCTAAGTTGCCATATAATAATATCATATGAATCTACTTGTAACTGTTAAAATATGAGGTGTGTGTGACATTAAGACATTTGGAGATGACATCATAGTTCTTAAATTTTTTATAAATTTATTTGTTTTATTATTTTATTTTATTTTTTTGGCTGCGTTGGGTCTTCATTGCTGCATGCAGGTTTTTCTCTGGTTGCAGCGAGCAAAGGCTACTCTTTTTTTTTTTTTTTTTTTTAAATTTATTTATTTATTTGGTTGTGCTGGGTCTTAGTTGCGGCAGGCAGGTTCCTCGGAGAGGGCTACTCTTTGTTGCAGTGCTCAGGCTTCTCATTGTGGTGGCTTCTCTTGTTGCAGAGCATGGGTTCTAGGCACTGGGCTTCAGTAGTTGTGGCACACAGGCTCAGTAGTTGTGGCTCACAGACTCTAGAGTGCAGGCTCAGTAGTCATGGCACATGGGCTTAGTTGCTCCGCGGCATGTGGGATCTTCCTGGACCAGGGCTCGAACCCCTGTCCCCTGCCTTGGCAGGCAGATTCTTAACCACTGCGCCACCAGAGAAGCCCCCATAGTTCTTAAATTGAAGCGATCTTGTGAAAATCACTAGAAGTGAAAATCATAGAAGCAAAAAAGAGATTGATTAGTCTTCACCACTGAAGTACAGATAATGGTTATAATTAGAGAATGCTTGGACCCTCATAAAAATTTAGGCAAATAGTGAAAAATGAATCTGGTGAAGGGATCTTATAAAATGCCTCTCAAAAGCTTCCACACCGAATTCTCTTAGCATCTCAGGCAAATTAAGAAATTCAAACCTGAAGCTGCAAAGAGCTATAGAATCTGGAAATCCTTTAATTTTCGATTTTTTTTCCTCTGATAAAAAGTGCTTAACTCATTACACTGAAATTTTCATAATAAAAACAAAGTTTTCTTTTTTTTATGACTTGGAGAGAAATGGGGAGTTAGCTTTCCAGCGTATTCCACCAAGTGTCAATCCCGCTGACACTTGTTATTTATATGTGTATTTCACATGTATTTCTTGATCAGTAACGTCTCAATGCACTTCACCAACTTGGAACACTTTCTCCCTCTCTCAGTAAATGACACCATATTTTCAGCTGCTCAGACCATCTTGAGTCCTCTCTTCCTGTCTCACCCCACATCCAAACCAGCAGGGCTTTTTTTTTCTTGTTTATTTTCTGTCTCCTCTCCTTGAATGTAAGGTCTGAGGGAGAAGGGATGGTGTCAGTCCTGTTCACAAACAAATCCTCACTGTCTAGACAAGCAGATATTAAATGCATATTTATTGAATGAATTAAAAAAATATTAATGACGTCTTTTTGTATAAAATTTGCATTCTCGTGAGATTTTTGAAAGGCACAGAAAAGTGTAGAGCATAAAAAAATGTGTAAGAAATCTCCCAGGAGCCCCTATAATTTTTGTTTCCAGAGATAATCACTATTAATATTCTAAAATATTCCCTCCAAAGATGAGTTAATATTTTCAGACATTTTGTAATAGATGCCTAAAAGATGAATTAAGCATCAAAGAAAATTAACTTTAAGGCTTTTAAGACATACCTGGATATTGTATAAGCTGTTTAGAATCTTGATTTTTCCTCTCATAACTTCATATAAGCATTTTCTCACATTATTAGAATTTGAAGATATATTTTTAATGTTTGCATATTTCACTTCATGAGTGTACTATAATTTATTTGTTTATATTTAATTAAGACATTAAGTTGCTTACATTTTTTGAATTTATAAGAGACATAATGATGAACATCAATACATAGTCTTTCTGGATGTTTCTTTGAAAAGTAGAAGATGAATTACACCAAATTATAAAAACATTTTTAAGGCTGTTGATGTATGCTGCCAAATTATTTCCTAGAAATATAATGGTTAGTACCTAATAAACTGAACATGGGTACCTGATTTATTATCCCTTTGTTTTGTATGTAAAAATATGTATATTTAATTGTTTATTTGTGAATTCAATAGACAAACTTCTTTTTCATTGTTTTAATTTTCAGTGATTTGATCACTAGTGTGGCTGAATATTCATTCAAAGGTTTTTCCTCATTGATTTACATTGTGCATCTAACTAAAATATTATTAAACATATTGCACCCAAAAATATATATGTAATTTAAATGTGCACTCTTAAGAAAATCATAAATAGTAATAATAAACTAGACCCTTGTGTAGCCATAATTCAGTTTATAGAATAGAACTCCTAAGATTTTTAAGATTCCTGTATATCCCATCCCAACCTATCTACTTTCCTCCCTACAGAGATAATCACTATCTTGAATTTCTTTATTTTCTTTGTAGTGTTACCAAAATAAATTTTTCCCTAAAAATATTTTGCTTAATTTATCTTTTTAAGACTATTTAATAAAATTATGTTTTATGTATGCTCCTGTCACTTATTTTCATAATTTAACAATCTCTTTGGAGAGTCATCTGTGTTGCTAGATGTAGCTACTATTTACTTATTTTTTTCAATTCTACATAACATTCCATCATAGCAATATCTCACAATTAATTTATTCATTATAATTTAGATGAAAAATTGAATTATTTCCATTATTTAGTTATTTTAATTGATGAAGTTTTATATGTATTCTTATAATTATAATGTGTATATGTGTTCTTTTATAGGAGCAAGAGTGAGTATGTGTTTAGGATGAAAGAGTTGGGTGTAGGATTTATGCATCTTTAGCTTTATAGAGGAATCCCCAATTGTTTTCCAAAGTGATTGTACAATGTACATGTGGAACAGCATGAAAATTCTCATTGCTTCCCAACTTTGCCAGTACTTGGCATTGTCAAACTTTTTATTTTTTGCCAATCTGGTGGGTAGGAAATAACAAATTATGGTAATTTTACTTTTCATTTCCCTGAGTACAAATGAAGTTGATTATCTTTTCATACTTTTCCTCTACTGCAAACATTTCTTTTGTCCATTTGACTGTTGGTCTGTTTCTATTTTTCTTATTGATATAAATGTATTCTGAATACTAATCCTATGTTTGTTCTGTCTACTGTGTATATCTTTTCTCTGTTTATGGATTAACTTTTCAGTCTATTTATGGTGTCTCTGAATGAATAGAAGTTTCTAACTTTAGTGAATTAGAATATATAAATGTTTTCTTATTTTGGGTTGTGCTTTTGTGTGCATTTTAGAAATCCTTCCCTTTCTTAAGGTCTTAAAGGTATTAAGTTTTCTTCCAAATAAGTTAAAGTTTTGACTTTTCACATTGAAATCCTTAACGCATTTGGCATTTATTTTTGTGTGTGGTGTGAAGCATGGATTGAACTTTATTTTTTCCTGTATGAATAACAAATTATCTCAGCACCAGTTATTGATCAATCTGTCTTTTTCTGTCTGACCTACAGAGCTAACTCTATCATACCTTGTTTCCATAATTTATGACTCTTTCCTATCTCTGTATAACACCATACCATCTTAATTACTATGAAGCTTTAACATAAAGTTTTGCTATTTGTCCTACTGCCTTCTTTTTCTTCATAAGTGTTTTGAACATTATTCATAAATACTTTGTTCTTTTACTTACATTTTGATATCAGCTTGAAGAGTTTCATGAAAAACTACATTAATAACATTTTAAAGTTTTACTTTAATAATATTCTAACTAGACTTTTAAATTTAGAATAATTTTAGGCTTACAGAAAAGTTCATGTAAAAGGGAGTATGGAAAAGTTCCCACATATCCTACACCTAGTTTCCTTTATTATTAACATTTTGAATTACTAAATCATAACTAATGAATCAATATTGATACATTGTTATTATTATTAAGTAAACTTCATATTTTATTCAGATTTTATTAGTTTTTTTTCTAATGTCCTTTTTCTGGTCTAGAATTCCTTCTAGGATACCACATTACATTTAGTAATCATGTCTTACTTAATCTCCTCTGTGAGTTTAAATGTGACAGTTTCTCAGATCTTACTTGTTTTAATGACCTTGATAGTTTTGGAGAGCACTGTTCAGGTATTTTTGTAGAATGTCCTCAAATTAGTTTGGTTTGATGTTTTTCTCATGATTTAACTGAGAGGTTATTAGTTTTGGGAGGAAGATCATAGAGGTGAAGTGCCATTCTTCACACATCGTATCAAGAGTATATGGTATCAACATGACAAGTCCTTAGAGTTAACCTTGACCACCTGGCTAAGGTAGTGTTTGCCAGGTTTCTCCACTGTAAAGTTACTTTCCCCCCCATTTTTCAAATTCTTTGGAAATAAGTCCCTAAGTAGAACCTGCCCTAAAGGAGTGAGAAGTTATACTCCACTTTCTTGAGGAAGGAATATCTACATAAGTTATTTTGAAATATTCTGCATGGAAAATTTGTCTCTGTTCCCTCATTTATTTACAGCTGGCCTTTGAACATCACAGGGCTTAGAAGCTCCAAACCCCACACAGTCAAAAATCTATGAATAACTTTTGACTTCCCCCAAACTTAACTACTAATAGCCTACTGTTGACTAGAAGTCTTACCAATAACATAAACAGTCAATTAACACATATTTTGTATGCTATATGTATTATATACTATTTTCTTACAATAAAGCAAGCTAGAGAAAAGAAAATGTTAAGAAAATCATAAAGAAAATATATTTATAGCACTGTATTGTTTTTATCGATACCGTGAGTTTACGTGATCTATTCACAAGATGAACTATCTGTCCCTCAGTACCTACATCAATATTGTCTTATGTGATACAAATACTATAGATGTTTTATGTGTTACTAATACTAGATATCAGAATTGAAAAGACAGTGTGAAAAAGAAATTCATATTTATTTACAGGTATAACCAATATACGCATTGATAACAAAGAAGCAGCAATACAATTGCTTTATTGTAGCCTAGTATAATTAATATGATTGCTTCCTGGTAGCCTAGTCTATATACTAGTGAAAGAATCATTGTAAAATTTTTATAAAACTGTAAAAAACTGTCCCTTACTGATAAGGTACCTCCTGACTTCAAGTACAAAGCATCAATGCAACCAATCCAGAAAAAGTGTTCTCATTGTCCAAATCTTCTTGTACAATCAAAAAACTGGCAGCTGGTGTTTATCTTTTCTCTTCAAGGCTCAGGATTAACAGCTTTATAGGTAAGGGAAGTCCTAATCATAAACCTTGACTGCATTTGCACAAAACAGTAGAGTTAGCCTATCTCTTCCTGCCTTTAAATCCTGATGCTTGCTTCTCTTCTTTAGTGATTAAAATATCCTTTGTGGCTTTCCCCCCCACCTCCCCAGAATAAGGCAATTTCCTCTGATTAAAAACCTGTTCAGGCAAATAATCTTTCTCCTCCATGATTTTTTTAGTGACATCTGGGAACTCGTCTGCTGTCTCTTGGTTGGCAGAATCTGCTTCTCCTGATATCGTGACATTTTAAAGCCAAATCTCTCTCTAAAATTATCAAACCTTCCTTTGCTGGCATTAAATTCTCCAGCTTTAGACCTTTCACTTTCCTTTTGCTTTAAGTTATCATGTAATGACTTCGCTTTTTCTGAAATCACAGTAGAGTCTATAGATACGCCTTTCTTATAGCAATCCTGCACCTATATAAAAGCTGCATTTTCATCGATGATCTGGTAGAGAAATGCAAAGTGCTCTCAGATGAGCTGAAAACATTCCCAGGAAGGTAAGCGTGGCTAGCACTTTCCCAATATGATTGGCAGACTAGAAAAAAAGTCCCTTTCCTTGGAGACTGATGTCCTGTGTGCAATAGAGAAGGGATGGGGGGAGTGGGGAGAGAGGAATTGAGGCCATGCGCTCAGCTGGCAATAATCACAGGAAGATCGTGGCAGGAAGAAGAGCCAGCGCTGACAAGCCTGTCCCCTATGGTTTCTAAAGCCTTCTGATTGTACTATGCTAGGTACAGGTAACCGCTCTTCACTTTTCTTCTTTCTGCAGGAAGATTTGGCTATTCCTTGCAATATATTAGAAAAATACTCTTTTCCCGCTAATTAGAAGCCTCCTACATGGAAAGGCGACAGGTGGACCCAGCCTGCTGACTTAACCATCCGTGCACACAAAGTAGCAAGTTTGGGTTTGGAGTTGCAGGAGAAAGACACTTAGGCATCGGAAGGGTTTTTACACATGGCCTTGATTTTTTTCCCCAAGTATAAACGAAGAATTTGGTGACGTGAAATTGAGTCCAAAATGAAAACAAAAACACAAACCCATGAACAAAATGCAACCCACCACTCTTCAAGTTGATGACATTTAAAAATTCCCCCAGTTAATAAAAAATAGCCACTGGGGGGGAAAAAAATCTCCTGTAAGTTTTGTTTACTACAACCAGACTTCCCTGTTGGCGCAGTGGTTAAGAATCCTCCTGCCAATGCAGGGGACACGGGTTCGAGCCCTGGCCTGGGAAGATCCCACATGTTGCGGAGCAACTAAACCCGTGTGCCACAACTACTGAGCCTGAGCTCTAGAGCCCGTGAGCCACAACTACTGAGCCCGCACGACAACTACTGAGCCCATGCGCCTAGAGCTCTGCTCCGCAACAAGAGAAGCCACCGCAATGAGAAGCCCACGCACCACAATGAAGAGTAGCCCCTGCTCGCTGCAACTAGAGAAAACCCGGGACGCAGCATCAATGACCCAATACAGCCAAAAATAAATAAATAAAATTTTAAAGTTTTATTTACCACAACCTTATCGTTTCTCAACTGGACCGTGTTCGGGAGAACACTGGTTTGTTTTGAAGAGGCTATTTGGTTTGCAAAATAATGAGCAAAATTTCTTCATTAGCATTTTCTTCGGATATTGCTAAATTTTTACAAGTGGTGGTGACACAATTTTAAGAAGTTCTACTTTAGGGGTAACTGGGGAGGCTCAGAGAAACCTGAAATCCCCTTTCTAGCCCTGGTCTGAGAGGATGTGATGCAGTTGAAAGAATTTTCCTGATTCTCACAAATTAATCTGAAGTTAAGGCTCAATTTTCAGTCATCCCCAAACCACCAAGCTATTTGCTCACATTAACAAATTAAAGTGCCTGAAGCATAATTCATTCTTTACCTGTATACTAAAAACCCCGTTGCATTGATTTTTTTATAAGCCTTTTTACCTCTGTGTAAAAAATATATATATACAAGTGTATGATGTACATTTTAGTTCTTAACTTTTTTTTGTGGTTTCTAATATGTATGACCAACGTAGCTATTGCTTTAAATGTGCCATGTAAATATAAACACGTCTTATCAGATTAAAAAAAAAAAAGCTGCAGTTTCAGTATGTGATAAAAAGGTATTTTGCAAAACGTGCAAGGTTTTCATGCCTGCTGGCATAGCTGCAGTAATGGTTTCACAAATTTCCTTTTGTTTTTTTACAGTTGTCCTTAGGCTGGATTCACTTACCTTGAAGTGGAGGGCAACCACAGCTGCAGACCTCAATTACGGTACATATCAAGCAGTTCAACTTCTTTTTTGTAATGTTATGACTTTTTTCTGCTTCTTAGAAGGAGCACTTCCAGCATCCCTAGTGGCATTTTGTATTAGTCCCATGGTGTTATTCAAGGTCTACGGTATTGCACTAAACACAATGAAAAAATACATACAAACCCTGAGAGATCACTTTTTATTGTGATATGCAATTTACTGGAGAGACGAACTGCTCACACAGAGATGATTAATGACACATGGCATTTTAAGCAGATACAACACTTAAGCTCACTGCAACAGCAACAGGAGGTGGCCATGAAATTATTACAGTAGCACAATATGTACAACAGTTAAGATTTAGTAATGCATCTTTAAGTTTGTTAAGATTTCTCTTGACTTTGAATGGAGACATCTATGGTTTGTGCTGTGTGCATAAGTTTTGATACATTTTAGCTTTTTGTAATAGTTTTGTGTATATTTTATGGTAGTAAATAATAGACTAGTATCTACATATATTTTATGCATTTATGACATATGTAGCTTTTTCTTAATTTTTTTGAATTCACAATTCATCTGTGTTACTTCAAATTGTCACAAATTTCCAAAATATTTATTGAAAAAATCCATGTATAAATGGACCCATGAAGTTCAAACCCAAGTTATTCAAGTATCATCTGTCCTCATTTGATCATGTATTTAAGGATAGTATGTATTTATGAATATTTATTTTATATACATTTGTGTGTCTATTTAAATGGCATTTATTTATTTTACTTAATTGTATCTAATATATTTATATACATTGATATTTTGCCTATAATTATATTAAATCCATAGATTATTTGGGGGAAAACTGATGAGATATTGAAACTGTCTATCCATGAGCATGGTATGTCTCTCTTCATTTACTTAAATTTTTATTTTTTGCTTTTATTTTATTGAAGTATAGTTGATTTATAATTTTGTGTTAGTTTCAGGTGTACAGCACAGTGATTCAGTTATATATATTCTTATTCAGATTCTCTTCCCTTATAGATTATTACAAAATATTGAGTATAGTTCCCTGTGCTATACAGTGGGTACTCTATTTAAAAATTTAAAATTATCTTTGAATAAAATTTTTCTTTCTCTTCCAGAAAGATCTTAACACATTTTAAGATCTTAATTAATTACTGGATTTTATTTTATTTTTGTTGCAACCCATCAGTCACGATTCATGTAAAAGAAATCATACCTGTAATTTAATCAAAGAAAATTTAAAGAATTACTAACTAGAAAAAGGTGATTAGCTTCTAAAAAGAGTAAAAGAGGATTCTAAATAATACAGAAATAGCAAATTTAGGCAGTAGTTACTGCTTCTAGGACTGAAGGAAAATTTCTAAGGAAGAATACATTTGGAAAAGCTCTCCTCCTGTGGCTGAGATTCAGATCTCATTGAAGAGAGAGTGTCTGTGGCTCACTGGATGCTGGCGAAGTTCAAAAAGAAGCTAAAGCCTGAACTGGTGAGCAGGCTATTAGGGTGCCGGTACTTGGCAACAGGAATCTATCTGCTGAGGTGTCAGATAAATTTGTTTGTGGGTGTGCAACACTGCGTCTCCCATACATCACTGACAAGAAAGTCACTCCCTGGGATATCAGCAAAATGTGGGCACTACTGAGTCTTTTGCACACCACTGACAGCCAGACTGTAGGGATAGAAGGAAGGTACACCAAAACCAGGAAGAGAAGCTCTTTCCTGTTACACCTTGCAGTGGCCCAGTAGTGTCCTCTACTGACAAATCCTAACATTGTGCCAGCAGGCAAAGGAGAAATGTTTACAGGATCCAGATGCAGCATTACAAAGCAAGATAAAGAAGGGTAGATCCCGCATGCTATCAAATATAGTATTTTTAAAAAAATAGTATATTCTCATTATTACTGGTATATGGAATTATCTTTAATTTTTATCTATTGATATTATATTTGCCAACTTTTATATAGAGTATTCTAATTATTATTAGTGCATAGAATTACCACGAATTTTTGCCTATTGATATTTGGAAACTTTGATAAACTCTCTTATTAACTCTAATTTATCTGTGTATTCTTCTGGTTTTATATGTTGACTATTATCTGTGAATAATGACTCCTTTGTTTCCTTCTTTATAATCCTTACACAGGTTTTTTTTCCCCTTTCCCTTGTCTTATTGAGCTGAATAGGACTTACAGAACAATGTTAAAAAGAATCAGTGATAGTGGCATTCTTAACTTGTTTCTGAGTTTTAAGGGAATGCTTTTAATATTTCACCACTGAATATAATATCTAGTGTAGGGTTTCTTTTGGTAGATTATAGGTTTAAGAAAGTTCCTCTGTTTTCCAAAATTTAGGAAAGTCTCATCATTGGAGTGATTTTTCTTTAAAGGCATACTTTCAGGAAGACATTTATTAAAATTACAGAAAGTTGGGAAACCTAAAATTAAATTTATTAGTTTATTAGAAGCAGAGTATAGTTAATAATATTAAGAACATTTCACATTTAATATTTTATAGTTTATGAAAATCCTTCATATTTGCTGCTTATTTGAGCCACAAAACAACCATTTGATGTAGGAGGAGAAGGTGTAGCAGAAATTGCTACTTGCTTTCTAAAATCCCATCTCCCCATTTTCCTTTTTCTTAGCTGCAGCACATGGCCATTCAAAATAAATATGCATTTCTCTTTGCAGTGGGAGTGGCTATGTTACTTTGTTCTGGCCAATGGGATGTAAGTTGAAGTGTCCTGTAGCACTTTCACAGGAATCTTTTTAAAGAGATAGTTGATGTGCAATCTTTGCCTCTTTTCTTCACCCTTCTTACACCTTCCTGCTTGGAACATGGATAACACCATCCTGGGCTGTGAGCATGAAGACTGTCCCCTTATGACATCAGAACAGTGAGCTGGCATCCAGGAGCTGGATCCCTGAGGGTTCTGTGGAGCAGAGCGACTGTGCCAGGTCATTTATGCGCTTTTAAATGAGAGAGAGAAATCAACTTTGTATCTTAATATCTGTCTATCTATCTATCTATCTATCTATCTATCTATCTATCTATCTATCTATCTACCTACCTACCAACCTACCTACCTACCTATCTATCTATTTATTTATGGCTGCATGGGTCTTAGTTGCGACACTCGGGATCTTTCATTGTGGCGTGTGAGCTTCTTTCTAGTTGTGGTGTGCAGGCTCGGTAGTTGTGGTGCACGGGCTTAGTTGCTCTGTGGCATGTGGGATCTTTGTTCCCTGACTGGGTATCAAACCCACGTCCCCTGCATTGTAAGGTGGATTCTTAACCACTGGACCACCAGGGAAGTCCCTGTATCTTATTTAAGCTACTTCTTGCGCTTTCTCATATTTGATCCATTTATTTAAGAAAGAGAAGAAATATGATTATATGTAAAT
The DNA here is from genome assembly GCF_965194825.1 of Balaenoptera physalus. Lineage (NCBI taxonomy): Eukaryota > Metazoa > Chordata > Mammalia > Artiodactyla > Balaenopteridae > Balaenoptera > Balaenoptera physalus. The sequence continues at coordinate 45,259,838 of NC_138882.1, forward strand.
ATAGGTGCTAACGTTAAGTATATGATAGGGTAAACCATTAAATTTAAAAAATGTATTTACAAATAGGGAGTTTGAGGGAATAGGGTAGATGGAACAGGAATACAATCTAGACTTATGTGACTATAAGGGTAGATTTGCCCTTGGATCATGTAAATATATCATATACATATAAGCATAAATTAAAATATCAATCACTTAATATAAAAAATAAGTGAAAACAATTGAGTGTCGTGTATTGAGTTAGTGACATAACCAAACAGGGAAAGACTATTTCAAATGACTTTGTCACACAGTAATTTGTCCATGGATCCCTAGTATGATATACTTTAAGAACAAAAAAAAATTGCAGAAATATCTTAAAACAATAATCATACTATTGTTGGTAGTGTTGATATTGCTATACATACAGTTGTGAGATAAATTTAATGGGCTATTTATGTTGGTGTTGTTTAGAATAAGAATATTTTTATGGGAGAAAGAAGATATAAATTAAGATTAATGGTGTTAAATAAATATCCCATAGTCTAATTTAAACTGGAATTGAAAGTATGTATTCATGACGAATTTCATCTTAAAAATTTGTGTTATCTAGTTCTGTTCACTGAAAAGTCCTGAAACAAAGGCCAACCCAGTAATACTGAACATCATTAGTGCTAAAAGGCTTCCAAATACCCCTTCCCTTTAAAAGTTACCAGGACTTCTTGAAAAAAATGGCCGATTCTAGCTCTGGGGCAAAAAATGTACAAAATGAGACTGGAAATTTTTTTTTTTTTAACAAGTGTTTTTTACTATTGTTTTTGATAAACACTCTTAATTAAGGCTGAAGATTTAAGTATATTTTCATTCTTCTAATTTAATTTTTTAATTTTTATATTTATTTTTTATTGGAATATAGTTGATTTACGATGTGTTAATTTCTACTGGACAGCAAAGTGATTAATATATATTATGTTACATATACATTATACGTATTATATATATATACATTCTTTTTTATATTCTTTTCCATTATGGTTTATCACAGGATATTGATTATAGTTCTCTGTGCTATATGGTAGGACCTTGTTATTTATCTATTCTATATATAATAGTTTGCATCTGCTAACCCCAAACTCCCAATCCACCCCTCCCCACCCCCCACTTTGGCAACCACAGATCTGTTCTCTATGTCTGTGGGTCTGTTTCCGTTTCATAGATAAGTTCATTTGTGTCATATTTTAGATTCCACATATAAGTGATATCATACGGTATTTGTCTTTCTCTTTCTGACTTACTTCAGTTAGTATGATAAACTCTAGGTTCATTCATGTTGCTGCAAGTGGCATTATTTCATTCTTTTTTAATGGCTGAGTAGTATTGCATTGTATATATATACCACATCTTCTTTATCCATTCATCTGTTGATGGACATTTAGGTTGTTTCCATGTCTTGGCTATTGTGAATAGTGCTGCTATGAACATTGGGGTGCATGTATCTATTTGAATTATAGTTTTGTCTGGATATATGCCCAGGAGTGGGATTGCTGGGTCATATGGCAACTCTATTTTTTGTTTTCTGAAGAACCTTCATACAGTTTTCCCTAGTGGCGGTACCAATTTATATTTCCACCAACAGTGTAAGAGGGTTCCCTTTTCTCCACACCTTCTCCAACATTTATTATTTGTAGACTTTTTAATGATGGCTATTCTGACAGGTGTGAAGTGGTACCTCATTGTAGTTTTTTGTTTTTTGTTTTTTGTTTTTAACATCTTTATTGGAGTATAATTGCTTTACAATGGTGTGTTAGTTTCTGCTTTATAACAAAGTGAATCAGTTATACATATACATATGTTCCCATATCTCTTCCCTCTTACGTCTCCCTCCCTCCTACTCGCCCTATCCCACCCCCTAGGTGGTCACAAAGCACTGAGCTGATCTCCCTGTGCTATGTGGCTGCTTCCCACTAGTTATCTATTTTACATTTGGTAGTGTATATATGTCCATGCCACTCTCTCACCCTGTCACATCTTACCCCTCCCCCTCCCCATATCCTCAGGTCCATTCTCTAGTAGATCTGTGTCTTTATTCCCGTCTTGCCACTAGGTTCTTCATGACCTTTTTTTTTTTTCCCTTAGATTCCATATATATGTGTTAGCATACTGTATTTGCTTTTCTCTTTCTGACTTACTTCACTCTGTATGACAGACTCTAACTCCATCCACCTCACTACAAATACCTCCATTTCGTTTCTTTTTACGGATGAGTAATATTCCATTGTATATATGTGCCACATCTTCTTTATCCATTCATCTGATGATGGACACTTAGGTTGCTTCCATGTCCTGGCTATTGTAAATAGAGCTGCAATGAACATTTTGGTACATGATTCTTTTTGAATTATGGTTTTCTCAGGGTATATGCCCAGTAGTGGGATTACTGGGTCGTATGGTAGTTCTATTTTTAGTTTTTTAAGGACCCTCCATACTGTTCTCCATAGTGGCTGTATCAATTTACATTCCCACCAACAGTGAAAGAGTGTTCCCTTTTCTCCACACTCTCTCCAGCATTTATTGTTTCTAGATTTTTTGATGATGGCCATTCTGACCGGTGTGAGGTGATATCTCATTGTAGTTTTGATTTGCATTTCTCTAATGATTAATGATGTAGAGCATCCTTTCATGTGTCTGTTGGCAATCTGTATATCTTCTTTGAAGAAATGTCTATTTAGGTCTTCTGCCCATTTTTGGATTGGGTTGTTTGTTTTTTTGACATTGAGCTGCATGAGCTGCTTGTAAATCTTGGAGATTAATCCTTTGTCAGTTGTTTCATTTGTAAATATTTTCTCCCATTCTGAGGGTTGTCTTTTGGTCTTGTTTATGGTTTCCTTTGCTGTGCAAAAGGTTTAAAGTTTCATTAGGTCCCGTTTGTTTATTTGTGTTTTTATTTCCATTTCTCTAGGAGTTGGGTCAAAAAGGATCTTGCTGTGATTTATGTCATAGAGTGTTCTGCCTATGTTTTCCTCTAAGAGTTTGATAGTGTCTGGCCTTACATTTAGGTCTTTAATCCATTTTGAGTTTATTTTTGTGTATGGTGTTAGGGAGTGTTCTAATTTCATTCTTTTACATGTACCTGTCCAGTTTTCCCAGCACCACTTACTGAAGAGGCTGTCTTTTCTCCACTGTATATGCTTGCCTCCTTTATCAAAGATAAGTTGACCATATGTGTGTGGGTTTATCTCTGGGCTTTCTATCCTGTTCCTTTGATCTATGTTTCTGTTTTTGTACCAGTACCAAACTGTCTTGATTACTGAAGCTTTGTAATATAGTCTGAAGTCAGGGAGCCTGATTCCTCCAGCTCCATTTTTTGCTCTCAAGATTGCTTTGGCTATTCGGGGTCTTTTGTGTTTCCATACAAATTGTGAAATTTTTTGTTCTAGTTCTGTGGAAAATGCCAGTGGTAGTTTGATAGGGATTGCATTGAATCTGTACATTGCTTTGTGTAGTAGAGTCATTTTCACAATGTTGATTCTTCCAATCCAAGAACATGGTATATCTCTCCATCTATTTGTATCATCTTTAATTTCTTTCATCAGTGTCTTATAATTTTCTGCATACAGGTCTTTTGTCTCCTTAGGTAGGTTTATTCCTAGATATTTTATTCTTTTTGTTGCAATGGTAAATGGGAGTGTTTTCTTAATTTCACTTTCAGATTTTTCATCATTAGTGTATAGGAATGCAAGAGATTTCTGTGCATTAATTTTGTATCCTTCTACTTTACCAAATTCATTGATTAGTTCTAGTAGTTTTCTGGTAGCAACTTTAGGATTCTCTATGTATAGTATGTCATCTGCAAACAGTGACAGCTTTACTTCTTCTTTTCCGATTTGGATTCCTTTTATTTCTTGTTCTTCTCTGATTGCTGTGGCTAACACTTCCAAAACTATGTTGAATAATAGTGGTGAGAGTGGGCAACCTTGTCTTGTTCCTGATCTTAGTGGAAATGGTTTCAGTTTTTCACCATTGAGGACAATGTTGGCTGTGGGTTTGTCATATATGGCCTTTATTATGTTGAGGTAAGTTCCCTCTATGCCTACTTTCTGCAGGGCTTTTATCATAAATGGGCATTGAATTTTGTCGAAAGGTTTCTCTGAATCTATTGAGATAATCATATGGTTTTTCTCCTTCAATTTGTTAATATGATGTATCATGTTGATTGATTTGCGTATATTGAAGAATCCTTGCATTCCTGGAATAAACCCCACTTGATCATGGTGTATGATCCTTTTAATGTACTGTTGGATTCTGTTTGCTAGTATTTTGTTGAGTATTTTTGCATCTATGTTCATCAGTGATATTGGCCTGTAGTTTTCTTTCTTTGTGACATCTTTGTCTGGTTTTGGTATCAGGGTTATGGTGGCCTCGTAAAATAAGTTGGGGAGTGTTCCTCCCTCTGCAATATTTTGGAAGAATTTGAGAAGGATAGGTCTTAGCTCTTCTCTAAATTTTTGATAGAATTCGCCTGTAAAGCCATCTGGACCTGGACTTTTGTTTGTTGGAAGATTTTTAATCACAGTTTCAATTTCAGTGCTTGTGATTGGTCTGTTCATATTTTCTATTTCTTCCTGGTTCAGTCTCGGCAGGCTGTGCATTTCTAAGAATTTGTCCATTTCTTCCAGGTTGTCCATTTTATTGGCATAGAGTTGCTTGTAGTAATCTCTCATGATCGTTTGTATTTCTGCAGTGTCAGTTGTTACTTCTCCTTTTTCATTTCTAATTCTATTGATTTGAGTCTTCTCCCTTTTTCTCTTGATGAGTCTGGCTAATGGTTTATCAATTTTGTTTATCTTCTCAAAGAACTAGCTTTTAGTTTTATTGATCTTTGCTATTGTCTCCTTCATTTCTTTTTCATTTATTTCTGATCTGATCTTTATGATTTCTTTCCTTCTGCTAGCTTTGGGGTTTTTTTGTTCTTCTTTCTCTAATTGCTTTAGGTGTCAGGTTAGGTTGTTTATTTGAGATGTTTCCTGTTTCTTAATGTAGGCTTGTATTGCTATAAACTTCCCTCTTAGAACTGCCTTTGCTGCATCCCATAGGTTTTGGGTCGTCGTGTCTCCATTGTCATTTGTTTCTACGTATTTTTTGATTTCCTCTTTGATTTCTTCAGTGATCACTTTGTTAATAAGTAGTGTATTGTGTAGCCTCCATGTGTTGTATTTTTTGCAGATCGTTTCCTGTAATTGATATCTAGTCTCATAGCCTTGTGGTCAGAAAAGATATTTGATACGATTTCAATTTTCTTAAATTTACCACAGCTTGATTTGTGACCCAAGATATGATCTATCCTGGAGAATGTTCCATGAGCACTTGAGAAAAATGTGTATTCTGTTGTTTTTGTGTGGAATATCCTATAAATATCAATTAAGTCCATCTTGTTTAATGTATTATTTAAAGCTTGTGTTTCCTTATTTATTTTCATTTTGGATGATCTGTCCATTGGTGAAAGTGGGGTGTTAAAGTCCCCTACTATGATTGTGTTACTATTTCCCCTTTTATGGCTGTTAGTATTTGCCTTATGTATTGAGGTGCTCCTATGTTGGGTGCCTAAATATTTACAATTGTTATATCTTCTTTTTGGATCGATCCCTTGATCATTATATAGTGTCCTTCCTTGTCTCTTGTAATGGTCTTTATTTTAAAGTCTCTTTTGTCTGATATGAGAATTGCTACTCCAGCTTTCTTTTGATTTCCATTTGCATGGAATATCTTTTTCCATCCTCTCACTTTCAGTCTGTATGTGTCCCTAGGTCTGAAGTGGGTCTCTTGTAGACAACATATATATGGGTCTTGTTTTTGTATCCATTCAGCCAGTCTGTGTCTTTTGGTGGGAGCATTTAATCCATTTACATTTAAGGTAATTATCGATATGTATGTTCTTATTCCCATTTTCTTAAATGTTTTGGGTTTGTTATTGTAGGTGTTTTCCTTCTCTTGTGTTTCTTGCCTAGAGAAGTTCCTTTAGCATTTGTTGTAAAGCTGGTTTGGTGGTGCTGTACTCTCTCAGCTTTTTCTTGTCTGTAAAGATTTTAATTTCTCCATCAAATCTGAATGAGATCCTTGCTGGGTAGAGTAATCTTGGTTGTAGGTTTTTCTCCTTCATCACTTTAAGTATATCCTGCCACTCCCTTCTGGCTTGCAGAGTTTCTGCTGAAAGATCAGCTGTTAACCTTATGGGGATTCCCTTGTGTGTTATTTGTTGTTTTTCCCTTGTCGCTTTTAATATGTTTTCTTTATATTTAATTTTTGATAGTTTGATTAATATGTGTCTGGCGTGTTTCTCCTTGGATTTATCCTGTATGGGACTTTCTGTGCTTCCAGGTCTTGATTAACTATTTCCTTTCCCATATTAGGGAAGTTTTCAACTATAATCTCTTCAAATATTTTCTCAGTCCCTTTCTTTCTGTCCTCTTCTTCTGGGACCCGTATAATTCGAATGTTGGTGCATTTAATGTTGTCCCAGAGGTCTCTGAGACTGTCCTCAGTTCTTTTCATTCTTTTTTCTTTATCTTGCTCTGCAGTAGTTATTTCCACTATTTTATCTTCCAGGTCACTTACCTGTTCTTCTGCCTCAGTTATTCTGCTATTGATCCCTTCTAGAGTATTTTTAATTTCATTTATTGTGTTTTTCATTGTTACTTGGTTCCTCTTTAGTTCTTCTACGTCTTTGTTAAATGTTTCTTGCATTTTGTCTATTCTATTTCCAAGATTTTGGATCATCTTTACTATCATTATTCTGAATTCTTTTTCAGGTAGACTGCCTATTTCCTCTTCATTTGTTAGGTCTGGTGTGTTTTGCCCCTGCTCCTTCATCTGCTGTGTGTTTTTCTGTCTTCTCATTTTGCTTATCTTACTGTGTTTGGGGTCTCCTTTTCACAGGCTGCAGGTTTGTAGTTCCCGTTGTTTTTGGCATCTGTCCCCAGTGGCTAAGGTTGGTTCAGTGGGTTGTGTAGGCTTCCTGGTGGAGGGGACTAGTGCCTGTGTTCTGGTGGATGAGGCTGGATCTTGTCTTTCTGGTGGGCATGTCCACGTCTGGTGATGTGTTTTGGGGTGTCTGTGGCCTTATTATGATTTTAGGCAGCCTCTCTGCTAATGGATGGGGCTGTGTTCCTGTCTTGCTAGTTGTTTGGCATAGGGTGTCCAGCACTGTAGCTTGCTGGTCGTTGAGTGAAGCTGGGTCTTGATGTTGAGATGGGGATCTCTGAGAGATTTTCGCCGTTTGGTATTACATGGAGCTGGGAGGTCTCTTGTGGACCAGTGTCCTGAAGTTGGCTCTCCCACCTCAGAGGCACAGCCCTGATGCCTGGCTGGAGCAGCAAGAGCCTTTCATCCACACAGCTTGATTTTGTCTTATTAACATCTCGTTGCAAGAACAATCTCATTCGAAATTAAATCAAACAGTTTGGTGCCGTGTGTGTCAAACCGGGATGACATCTAGGATCAGCTTTTGCTTGGAGAGTTTTTGTCTGTTTTTTGGTGTTTGCACATCATAGGTAACACTGTGTCTGTTTTGGATGTCAGCGTCAAGGACACGCTGCAATGCACGACAACCAAAACGACTCCCTCCTCGAGGCGCACAACCGCAGGACAGAAGAAAGCCCTCATTGTAGTTTTGATTTGCATTTCTCTAATAATTAGCAATGTGGAGTAACTTTTCATGTGCCTTTGGCCATCTGTTTGTATTCTTTGGAGAAATGTCTGTTTATGTCTTCTGCCCATTTTTCAATTGGATTTTGCATGGTTGAGCTGTGTGAGCTGTTTGTATATTTTGGAAATTAAACCCTTGTCAGTCACATTGTTTGCAAATATTTTCTCCCAGTCTGTAGGTTGTCTTTTCATTTTGTTTGTGGTTTCCTTTGCACAAAAACTTATAAGTTTGATTAGGTTCCATTTGTTTCTTTTTGCTTTTATTTCTATTGCCTTGGGAGACTGACCTAAGAAAACATTGGTACGATTTATGTTAGAGAATGTTTTGCCTACGTTCTCTTCTAGGAGTTTTATGGTGTCGTGTCTACTTAAGTCTTTAATCCATTTTGAGTTTATTTTTGTGTATGGTGTGAACGTGTGTTCTAACTTCATTGATTTACATGTGGCTGTTAGACTGGAACATCTTATCGTTCTGGAAAGCAAGATAGTACTACTATCAAATACCACTATGGTCATATCAAAAAGAAGCATGAACTAACCTAAAGATGGTATTTTAAGGATACTAGTTGCAATTAATGCACATCAAATATGTTTACATCCACAAGTTAATAATTATGCTAAAAGATGAAATAAAACAAAAACTCTTGTCACCTTTGGAAGTTGTTAGTAAAACAACTCTTTATTTGGAAAGAAGTAAATAAAGGGAAAGAAGCACTTTCTTGCTTCTCCTATATGAAATATTCCTCAAAGTAACTACACAGTTGATAAGAAAAAAATTCTCTTTATAAGAGGATTCCAGCTAGTGATCGTGGAAGGAATGGTAAAATTAGCATTTCCCATTTTGCAACCTGAGTGAATTAGTGGATCTAGGCAATGATTGTTAGTAGCCAGCATCACAAAAAGAGACATCCGAACACTATATATGTACCACTACTTATGAAGTATTCTTGCAAAGAATTGAAGCTGAAGCCAAATAAATTTATTTATCTAATTTCTGATAAATTGGAAACACAGGGGGCAGAGAAACACAGTAAAGAACATTACAGGGATATAATCAGCAAAATACAGACTATGGGAAACTTTACAGAAAACAAACTTTTTTCTTCAAAGAAAGATTTAAAAGAAAAGGAGAGAGGATGATGGAAGGAGCACCTGTAAATTAGGAGTGACTAAGAAACTATATCCTCTGAATACAAGGTATAGATCTTTGGATTCTGTTTAAAACATTAGTGAAATAATAATCATTAGATAACACTGTCTGGATATCTGTCAATATGAAGGAATTAGGATTAATATTTTAAGGTGCAATAATGATATTGTGGTTTAGTTTTTAAAGAGTCCTTATTTTTTAGAGATACGTATCAAAATATTTACAGATAAAATAACATGATGTATGGAATTTGCTTTATAATCACCTGGAAGTGGGGGAAAAAGCCATGATAAAACGATATTGATAATTGATGAGTTGATAGTTGATGAAACAGAGTGATTCTTGGCTATTAAACTATATTTGTATGTGCTTGAAAATTTTTTTAATGTAAAAAAAAATTGATGCCTTGATTCCACCCCAGATTCCAATTTAAATAGATGATCTGGGTGGCAGTAAGTCCTTGAGACAATGAATTCTTATTTAGTCTGAGTTAAGCAAGAAACCAGGAGCTGAAACTGCAGTTTCAGGTAAACAGAGCAGATTGAAGAGTAGCTGTGTGATATAATAGAAAGAGCACTGGAGGGAGGTCGGGGGAATTTGATTGACTTGGTTTTACCTCTAGCCAGTCAAGTGGAACTAGACAAGTCAGTTTACCTCTTTGGGCCTAAGTTTCTTCATCTGTAAAAAGCAAGTTTAGGTTATTTAACGTCTAACTTTCTTTCCAGCTTTTGCTGTGCATGAGAGGAGTGAATGATCTTGAGTGTATTGAGGTGCCCAATCTTACACCATTATTTTCTTAACTATTTTTTTTTCCAACCAAATGATCCCTTTGGCCTTTGGGATAAATGTGTTTGCTTCTCCTTGGAACCTAACTGAACTCTCTTATACTCTTAGGATTGTTCACATTTAGCTGCTCACCTCACTGTGGGGCTCAGCTAGCAACAGCTGCCTGGTCCCCACGTGCAGTCCTTTTCTTTCACTGTACATACATTTAACGAGTCCTATAGAGTTAAGGAAGGGTGTTAGAGACTGAGGCAAAAAAAAATTTTAAACCAAACAGACAGTAATAAACCATCGTTTTTGTCCTTGTAGAATTTATGATTCTTGTGTGGAGAGTTATATAAACGTTAACACACAATGAGTTGAATGTGTAAAAAGTATAATACATGCACAGCTGGATCAGTGGGAAAGTATCAGAAGTTTGTCAACAGGGGAATGACAAGTGCATTTTTGTATATTTGATATATCTTTGTGGCAATGGTGTAAAGTGATCTCCGTTCAGCAAGGCAGCTCAGCTTGGTGGTTAAGAAAATTGATCTCTCAATGTGAGACTTGTTTGTGCTTGAAAACCGGCTCTGCTGCTTATTAGCTGGTTGGGGCAGGTTATTAACTTCTCTTTGTTTCAAATCCCTCATCTGTACAGTGGAGATCATTATCCGTATGGTTTCCACTAAATGCATATCACTTTCACACTATCATAAAGTTGAAAAATTGTAAGTCAAACCATCGTAAGTCAGAGACCACTCTAGTATCTTTTTTCACGGGGCTGGTTTAAGGATTAAATGAGTTAATAAATGTTAAGCACTTAGAATAATACCTACCTCAGAGTAAGTACTATATAACAATGTGAAGTACAAATAAACATTATATTTTATATAATATAAAATAATACTTTGCTATTATTATTCATTTACTTTACGGCATAAAAAATACTTATACTAGTACCAATTCTGAAGAGAGTCGTCCCTGGAGAAGGTATTTGGTTGTCATAATTCTGCTACATATAATGCAAAAGGGGGCATAAAATATACCTCCATCACTTATGAAGAAGTATAAAATAGAAGTATAAAGTAAAATAGTATAAAATAGAATGTGCAAAGCAAAGAAAATAATTCTGAGAAGAAATGAAACAAATGAAGACAATTATAAAAATGTGTCTGGAGGGAATTCTCATTAGGTTGAAAATTATGGTGAGCAATTTATTTGACACATTTTAATCAAATGTCCTGAATTAGGAGTCACAGCTAAATATACCCATGATGAAATCTTGTCGGCTGGAAACACACAGACATATAATAGAGAAACACGCATTTTTCTTTATTTTCAAAAACAGATGTTCTGAGGTTTTGAAATGTGTATTTGTGCCCACATATCACTAGGGAATATTAAAATTACTCCCTCCTTACCAGACTGGAAATCTGTTTCACTAAAAGAATCATGGTTTCCTTGGCTTATGTTTGGGAGGGCATTCTCAAGTTGGTCAGTTCTTGAAAACATGAGCCACATCTTCTTTTAGGAGGTTAAATCTTGCCCTAATTAAATAGTAGTCACCACATACTTAGCCAATCATAACAAAAACATGTGGTGAAATATTTGAGCTGGAGAGAAAATGTATTCCTTGAGGGCCCAGTGGATCTCTTGAGGTGACAGAAGAGGCCATGTAGAGGAAAGCAACTATATTAAATAAATCAGTGGCTGGGTTGGTGATAGTGGTAAAAACTGTTAGTGTCTTTGGCCTTACAATTAGAGGATGCTTTTCAGGGCAACATCTCAGAGACATATACAAGTAACTTCTTAAAGGATGATGATAAAACATGTAGCCACCTATTCATGGCGATGAAGTGAATGTAAACGAAAGGCCATTCCCTGGGTCCATATAAAGCCAAGATTGGAAAAAGGATTTCGATCAAGAAGGCTTCCTTTATTCATGTATGGTTTCTTCGTTTAAAGACTTGAATTTTAGAGGCTCATTTTTCGAAAATTCTAGCTCCTTCCCTCCCTAATCTCTACTGTCATCTAGCAGATTTCAGCACGTTGAGGAACATTTTTTACTTTATGACGGATGAGGAAGATGATTTTAAAATTACACATGAGCTTGTACCCTGTGATGATTTTTGCCAAACAGTAAGACTTCTACAGGAGCCCACAGGATGTGGTGTGACTGAGGGGTCCTGGGGAAAGCTCCTGGGTCATGAATGAGGTCATGAAGGAGGTTTATTCCTTTAACTATTTAAATACATACATTGCACAAGGAATGGTTAGAGTTATTGACTAGCCCTGTATTTGGGATCAGTCTACAACAAAGTAGTTCTTGTGAAAACAGGACCCTGGGAAGGGCTCTGGAGAGGACAGGTATTAGAAATCAAGGTATGAGGGCTTCAAAAATATAAGTGGAATGTCACAATATAATCAAGAGCCTGACTGATTTTCTACATGTATTTTTTCTACTTCTTGCCTGCCTCCTTTTCATCCTCTCCACGTGCATGGCAACTCACTCATTTTGTTCAGATCTATTACACACATTTACTCACCCTTGCCTTTCAATGGGAATGAGTATTGTGCTGTAGCTGCTAACTAAGTGTCCACATCTTCATTAGGCTGTGATTGTACCGTCCCATGCTAAGGATGCCTGAGTGTATAAGCTATCTTCCAGGTATTAATTTGTTCGTGTTGTTTCCTCTTAAGCCATGTGGACTCCGTGACCTGGAAACCTGGGAAATAGATATCATTGCACATAGATGTCTAATCATTATGATGATGATGATGATGATGATGGTGATAATGATAGCTGATTAGGAACTATTATTATTCCCTTTTTACAGATGAGGGAATTGAGACCCTTGGACCTCAAGTATCCTATCCAGCTCCACACCAGAGGTAACCCAGGCTGTGTCTTTCTGGAGCTCATGCTTTTAATTCATTACCTGTACTCGACTTTTACTTCCAGATACCCAGCTCAAATAACTAAAGAATATTTATATCAAAATTTACAGATTGTTCTGTGCAACTTAGTTGAAAATAGTCTGTTTCTGCCTTTTCTTCTGTCTGCCCTTGGGGAAACCTCAAGGTCACTTGCAGATCACCAGGGCCCATTGCTTTCTGTTGGCAACAGCCACTCATAGGTTCTGCTGCTCCTGTGTGTACCTGTGACCTGAGGGGTCATTTCACTGAGGCTCTCCTGGGAGTTGCTTGCACATCTCCTCATTGGGAACGGCCCCCTCAACCCTAGGGTGAGAAGGTGTCAGGGATCAGACGTGTGATGCCTCCCCAGTGAGTCACACACCCCTCTCCTCCCGAGATCCTCTTGTCCTGCTTCTGCCTGGATATCACCAGCTCTGCTTCTCCACTTGAAGTTACTCACCCCTGCTGTCCTTTCAGTCCTGCTCAAAAGTGGGTGGCTGTCTTGACCCGATGGAACAGTTTAACTGTCTTGAACTTTCTTTTCTTTAAAATGCTGAGGTACTTCAGGCAAACCCAGTACCTACGTAAACAACAAACAGTGCCCTTCCAAATAATCGCCATGGATAGTCCATATACTTACCATACACTCTCAGCCCATACAGATCTGTGTACATGCTTTTATTTCTCTAAGTGTAGTGGCAGGTGGTAGGCACCAGAGAGGTCTTCACCACTAAGCTAAGGCAAGACAGAAGTCACCTTGGAACAGCTAAGGATAGCCCTCTTAGTTCTAGGAAGAGAGTGAAATTAAACCTATTGTATTTTGAGAGTTTTTAAAAATTGGGATTCAACTCTGAGGGGTAGAAACATTAGATCTAAGGCTGACTAATTCTCTTGGGGTGACTTGTACAGGTTCAGGGAAGTGTCTGTGTAGGTGAACTAAGTGAACTTATTGACAGAGGATACATCAAGTGTTAGTATTCAGATGCAGTATGGACAGAGGGTCCATGGTGCTAGAGATTTTCTTTCCCCAAGACATTGTTGGGAAAGAGCCCTATCCTGGCACCCATAGGAGCAGCTCTAGCAGAGGATTCTATCTTTACCCCTGGCTTTAGATCCAACATGTGTGAAAGGCCTTGTTGGTACAAAGAATATTTTTCTTCCCAGCATCTTCCATCCTAAGACTCATTCTGGATTGCCTTGTGTCTTCTGCCAAAGTGATTCCACTATTGTTATGTAGCTTGGTTCTATCACAGGCCAAATTTCTACAACTTCACACCTGCAGGAAAACTGGAAACTAAAAGAACTTCCATCAATAGGACCCTGGGCATCTTGTCTGGGAGCTTTTCACTGAGCATAACACTGAGGTATGAATAGACTGCCATAAAGCGATTGGCTTCTGTGGGGAACTATGTTGCCCCACTGGCTGTGGCTTTTATTTAAGATTGGGGCTTTGCATTACTTTATGAACTTCAAGGCATGATTCACCAAGGCCAATTTCTCATCAGAATCAGTGACTGTCTACCATAATTGCATACATCAAGAGAGGTCTGAGATGGATTGGTCTCTCTCTCCAGACTCTTAAACATGAGGGGAATCTCTGGAGGTAGGAATCTGGAGGATGATAGTTTTGATTTCTAGATAATCTGCTATTGCCACAAGTGTAGGCTCAAGCATTTGCATTTTGGAAATAGATAGGGAGAAGCCAGTGTGAACAGATACCCCAGATATCATATGTTTATAGCCGTATGTATGTATGCGGCTGTATATATATTTATGCATGTCAGGGGTGATGGGAAGGAAAAGTTTACTTTGAATAGTAACATATCATCACTGGGAAAACAGAGTAGATACCAGACTGAGGTTCAAAAGTATGGATTTGATTCATTTTCTATAAATATAGAATGTCTATTCATTCTTCCAATAAATTCAAACTTCTAGTTACACCTATAAATCATGACTCACCCAGTATAGATACAACATCAGAACCACGATTTAATAAAAATCAAGTTAAAAAGTTGGGCAAAATTTCAGACATGCTAAGCAGTTATAAGGATTTTACATGCCTTTGTCCTTACTTTCTTCCAAATTACTAAATATGACACACCACCGTGCATGTTGACATGTTGGTCTCAGTAACACTAGCTGCTGTAACAAATAAATCCCCACATTTCAGTGGCTTATCACAATAAAAGCTTGTCTCTAGCTTAGGTAACATGCCAATGAAGAGGCTCCTGGTTGGTAAAGTGACCAACTGTCCTGGTTTACCTATGATGGAGGGGGATCCAGAGATGAGAGATTGTCAGTGTTAAAACTGGGAATGTTCTGGGCAAACTAGAACAGTTGGTTACCCTACTGATCAAACAACTCTTCTCAAAGGGGTGATCAGGGTACACGGGTTTCTTCCACTTTATGGATTCAACATCTTTACCATTTGACCTCCAAGGTTGTCCTGAGGGCTATATTCATTCCCATCCAGCCATAAAAGGAAAAGAATATGGAAGCTCTCGTGGGAGTTACACATAAAAAATTGCAATATCTGTGAGGTGCAATAAAGCAAAGTGCAATAAAATGAGGTCTGCCCATATATCACTTCCACTTGGCTGGAATTTGGTTACATGGCTACATGTAATTTTAACAGAGTTAGGAGGAAAATAACCTATTTGTGCTCCCAGGAGGAAAAGGAGAATATCGTCAATCTCTACCATACCTAAGGAGGTTGGACCCCAAGAGTCAGGGTTTCAACCTTGATAAAGATCCTAGCCCATAAATAAGGCATTGGACCAGTGAAGTCACCCATCTTTGAAGGGCCATGCTTTCATAGACAATTGTTTACTAGCAGTGACTTATATGGACTAATAATCAGAGTCCCTAATGCTCTGTACCTTATGTAAGACCCCTGAGATCTTTGTGAAGGTGACATCAGTAATGACTCAGTTTGACATTTTCTCCATTCAGGGAAAAGGAAGATGTTAATCTGATTCAGAGGATGTTTTAGCTATAGCTTCACAACAAACCACCACAAAATGTCAGTGGCTTAACACACGAGCTTTTCTCTATTATGTGTTGGCGGGTGGGCTGACTTTATCTGACCTAGGCTAGGCTTGGCTCTATTCTGTAGGTTGGATACAGGTCTGTTGCATGTGTCCCTCATCCTTCTTTGGGCCAGCAACATGTTCTCCTCATGGAGAAAGGCAGAAATGCAAAAGGAGTGAACAGAAACATATGATTTTTCTTAAGGCCTAGATTCAAACCTGGCCCAGTTTCACTTCCCTCATATTTCATTGGTCAAAGCAAGTCATATGACCAATCCCAACATCTATGGAGTAAGGAAGTGTACTCCTCTCATGGAGATGGGGAGAAGAGAGAGCAAACATATGCTTGTTAATAATTTAATCTACAACAGAAAAATGAAGTAAAGATTATATATTACCTGAATTTAGAATTATGTTTACTTCTTAAAGATAGAAGACCAAATAAGGAAGACCGGAAACTATCTCAGAAACAGCACAAACTTTTGGTGTCTCTCTCTGTGACAGGATGGAATATACAGCAGGACTCCTAAAGAACTGGAATGATGGTCCATCACCATTGAAGATAAAATCGCATGTCTACTGATCCAGCCATCTTCTGTTCCCCTGATGAGTGGAAGTCTATCATTCCCACTGCTTTTTCTGAATGCACTGAAGGAAGGGTCTCATTGAGTCATCAATACTTGTTCCCACCCAGTATTGGGCTATGTTTCCTTCGTTGTTACCTCATGGCTTATTGAATTTCCTTGGGTGTTAGCACCAATCATTAACCCTACCAGTTAGCAGAGCACAAGACCATCTGTATAAAAAATTGCCTCTCAATGATTTCCTCAAAGGGAAGTCCTGGGTATAGCAGAGATTTAAATGTTATAGATTTCCTGAACATTGTCATTCATTCATTCATTTGTTCATTTTCAATATTCATCAAATACCTGAGGATATGAGGATAAAGACAAAAAACATGTAAATAGGAAAACATACTTTAATGGGAAAGAAAGAAATACAAATAAAACTGTGTTCCTTGAGTCTATAACGTGTATCTCTTTTTACATTTTAATGTTTCTAAAATACAAAAGTATCTTATAATTGATATCAGTGAAACTTTCTAGGCATTAGGCAGTGAATAAGGTGTGATATAGTTCTGAGTGTACAAACAGCTTCTTATCAAATCTATCAGTTCATTGTAATCTTGCGTAAATGGTTTATACTGGTAGCACAATCTCTGGTTTGAATTTTAATTTAAATCCTGAATTTTACTTGAACTTAAAACAAAAACTAACTTATGATGCAATATTAAAATGAGAAAGTATTGTATATCCAGAAGGTTGCCCACTGAAGCCAAAATATTTAATTACTGAAAGTGTGAACTGCTAAATATCCTAGAATAGATTATAGATTATGCAAAATTGGGAAGATTTGGTGTGATTGATTAATGTATAGTGAAGAAGTATTAATCAGGTGCTCATATTTGCCAAAACCTTCCAACTTTGAATAGGAGCTTTTAAATTCCATGATATTTAATTCATTAAAGAAGAGAAATTATGAATTTAGTCCATAGGAAATTATGTTCTTTGATAAACCTCAAATTTATAATGTGATCCCTAAATACACTGTTGAAGTAGAGGTCCTGAACACAAACTATGGAAGCAGTGTTGCTGTGATGAGATGACTGACTACCAATTACCAAAGTTGATTTAAAAGATCTTAGATTTTGTTTTGAATTTATTCGATCCTTTATTTTATTTCATATGGAAAAGCTAATTTCTTCTTAAATTTACATTGCTTACGTTCTCACTAGCTACGTTCTACAATCCAAATACTGCCTTTTAGTGTAATATCACCTAAACAAATGAAGACAAATGGAACATTCTCTATCAAGTTACAATTATGCTTGAAATATGAAAGAGCCTGATAAAGTTTTCTATTCAAAATGTGTTTCTTTCAACATTGTTTTGCTCAAAAACATAAGTGAAGTTCCAATCAACCACTTTTTCCCCTTGAAACTTCAAGATAAATCTGTGTTAACTTTTCTAGATTTAGCTCCAGTTTAGAATTCACTGTTATAAAATCAATTATTGCAATTTTCTAAGAAAATAGTCCTTTCATTAACAACAACAACAAAACTATTCAAGTTTACAACAAATAAGCTAAATTCAATCCATAAATTCTTTTTTTTAGAACTAAAGTTTAATATATCTTCATATAAAAACTAATTATTCTCAAAAAAACTTCCATTAAATATTATCTGTCACTTTGACCAATTATCTATTCCGAATAGTCTTATTTAATTAATTAATTATTTATTTACTTTCCCCAATAGTCTTTATTTATTTATTTATTTTTAACACATTATTGGAGTATAATTGCTTTACAATGGTGTGTTAGTTTCTGCTGTATCACAAAGTGAATCAGCTCTACGTATCCATACATCCCCATATACCCTCCGTCTTGCATCTCCCTCCCACCCTCCCTATCCCACCCCTCTAGGTGGTCACAAAGCACCAAACTGATCTCCCTGTGCTATGCGGCTGCTTCCCACTAGCTATCTATTTTACATTTGGTAGTATATATATGTCCATGCCACTCTCTCACTTCATCCCAACTTACGCTTCCCCCTCCCTGTGTCCTCAAGTCCATTCTCTACGTGTACGTCTTTATTCCTGTGCTGACCCTAGGTTCTTCAGGACCATTTTTTTCTTTTCCTTGTTTTTAGATTCCACATATATTTGCGTTCGCATACGGCATTTGTTTTTCTCTTTCTGACTTGCTTCACTCTGTATGACTGACCCTAAGTCCATCCACCTCAATACAAATAACTCAATTTTGTTTCTTTTTATGGCTCAGTAATATTCCATTGTATATATGTGTCACATCTTCTTTATCCATTCATCTGTCGATAGACACTTAGGTTGCTTCCATGTCATGGCTATTGTAAATAGTGCTGCAATGAACATTGTGGTACATGACTCTTTATGAATTATGGTATTCTCAGGGCATATGCCCACTGGTGGGATTGCTGGGTCATATGGTAGCTCTATTTTTAGTTTTTTAAGGAACCTCCATACTGTTCTCCATAGTGGCTGTATCAATTTACATTCCCACCAACAGTACAAGAGGGTCCCCTTTTCTCCACACCTTCTCCAGCATTTACTGTTTGTAGACTTTTTGATGATGGCCATTTTTACTGTTTGTAGACTTTTTGATGATGGCCATTTTGACTGGTGTGAGGTGATACCTCACTGTAGTTTTGATTTGCATTTCTCTAATGATTAGTGATGTGGAGCATCCTTTCATGTGTTTGTTGGCAATCTGTATATCTTCTTTGGAGAAATGTCTATTTAGATCTTCTGCCCATTTCTGGATTGAGTTGTTTGTTTTTTTGATATTGAGCTGCATGAGCTGCTTGTATATTTTGGAGATTAATCCTTTGTCAGTTTCTTCATTTGCAAATATTTTCTCCCATTCTGAGGGTTGTCTTTTCATCTTGTTTATGGTTTCCTTTGCTGTGCAAAAGCTTTGAAGTTTCATTAGGTCCCATTTGTTTATTTTTGTTTTTATTTCCATTTCTCTAGGAGGTGTGTCAAAAAGGATCTTGCTGTGATTTATGTCATAGAGTGTTCTTCCTATGTTTTCCTCTAAGAGTTTTATAGTGTCAGGCCTTACATTTAGGTCTTTAATCAGTTTTGAGTCTATTTTTGTGTATGGTGTTAGGAAGTGTTCTAATTTCATTCTTTTACATGTAGCTGTCCAGTTTTCCCAGCACCACTTATTGAAGAGGCTGTCTTTACTACATTGTATATTCTTGCCTCTTTTATCAAACACAAGATTACCATATGTACGTGGGTTTATCTCTAGGCTTTCAATCCTGTTCCATTGATCTATATTTCTATTTTTGTGCCAGTACCATACTGTCTTGATTACTGTAGCTTTGTAGTATAGTCTGAAGTCAGGGAGCCTGATTCCTCCAGCTCCGTTTTCTTTCTCAAGATTGCTTTGGCTATTTGGGGTCTTTTATGTTTCCATACAAATTGTGAAATTTTTTTTTTCTAGTTCTGTGAAAAATGCCATTGGTAGTTTGATGGGGATTGCATTGAATCTGTAGGTTGCTTTGGATAGTATAGTCATTTTCACAATGTTGATTCTTCCAATCCAAGAACATGGTATGTCTCTCCATCTGTTGGTATCATCTTTAATTTCTTTCATCAGTGTCTTACAGTTTTCTGCATACAGGTCTTTTGTTTCCTTAAGTACGTTTATTCCTAGGTATTTTATTGTTTTTGTTGCAGTGGTAAATGGGAGTGTTTCCTTAATATCTTTTTCAGATTTTTCATCATTAGTGTATAGGAATGCAAGAGATTTCTGTGCATTAATTTTGTATCCTGCTACTTTACCAAATTCATTGATTAGCTAGTAGTTTTCTGGTAGTGTCTCTAGGATTCTCTATGTATAGTGTCATGTCATCTGCAAACAGTGACAGTTTTACTTCCTCTTTTCCTATTTGGATTCCTTTTATTTCTTTTTCTTCTCTGATTCCTGTGGCTAAAACTTCCAAAACTATGTTGAATAATAGTGGTGAGAGTGGGCAACCTTGTCTTGTTCCTGATCTTGGTGGAAATGCTTTCAATTTTTCACCATTGAGAATGACGTTGGCTGTGGGTTTGTCATATATGGCCTTTATTATGTTGAGGTAAGTTCCTCTATGCCTACTTTCTGCAGGGCTTTTATCATAAATGGGTGTTGAATTTTGTCGAACACTTTCTCTGCATCTATTGAGATGATCATATGGATTTTCTCCTTCAATTTGTTAATATGGTGTATCACGTTGATTGATTTGCGTATATTGAAGAATCCTTGCATTCCTGCGATAAACCCCACTTGATCATGGTGTATGATCCTTTTAATGTGCTGTTGGATTCTGTTTGCTAGTATTTTGTTGAGTATTTTTGCATCTATATTCATCAGTGATATTGGCCTGTAGTTTTCTTTCTTTGTGACATCTTTGTCTGGTTTTGGTATCAGGGTGATGGTGGCCTCGTAGAATGAGTTTGGGAGTGATCCTCCCTCTGTTATATTTTGGAAGAGTTTGAGAAGGAAAGGTGTTAGCTCTTCTCTAAATGTTTGATAGAATTCGCCTGTGAAGCCATCTGGTCGTGGGCTTTTGTTTGTTAGAAGATTTTTAACCACAGTTTCAATTTCAGTTCTTGTGATTGGTTTGTTTATATTTTCTATTTCTTCCTGGTTCAGTCTCAAAAGGTTGTGCTTTTTTAAGAATTTGTCCATTTCTTCCAGGTTGTCCATTTTATTCGCATAGAGTTGCTTGTAGTAATCTCTCATGTTCCTTTGTATTTCTGCAGTGTCAGTTGTTACTGCTCCTTTTTTATTTCTAATTCTGTTGATTTGAGTGTTTCCCTTTTTTTCTTGATGAGTCTGGCTAATGATTTATCAATTTTGTTTATCTTCTCAAAGAACAAGCTTTTAGTTTTATTGATCTTTGCTATTGTTTCCTTCATTTCTTTTTCATTTATTTTTGATCTGATTTTTATGATTTCTTTCCTTCTGCTAACTTTGTGGGTTTTTTGTTCTTTCTCTAATTGCTTTAGGTGTAAGATTAGGTTGTTTATTTGAGATTTTTCTTGTTTCTTGAGGTAGGATTGTATTGCTATAAACTTCCCTCTTTGAACTGCTTTTGCTGAAACCTGTAGGTTTTGGGTCATTGTGTTTTCGTTGTCCTTTGTTTCTATGTATTTTTTGATTTCCTCTTTGATTTCTTCAGTGATCTCTTGGTTATTTAGTAACGTATTGTTTAGCCTCCATGTATTTGTATTTTTTACAGTTTTTTTTCCTGTAATTGATATCTAGTCTTATAACGTTATGGTCAAAAAAGTTACTTGATATGATTTCAATTTTCTTAAATTTACCAAGGCTTGATTTGTGACCCAAGATATGATCCACCCTGGAGAATGTTTCATGAGCACTTGAGTAGAAAGTGTATTCTGTTGTTTTTGGATGCAATGTCCTATAAATATCAATTAAGTCCATCTTGTTTAATGTGTCATTTAAAGCTTGTGTTTCCTTATTTATTTTCATTTTTGATGACCTGTCCATTGGTGAAAGTGGGGTGTAAAGTCTCCTATTATGATTGTCTTACCGTGGATTTCCCCTTTTATGGCTATTGGCATTTGCCTTATATATTGAGGTGCTCCTATATTGGGTACATAAATATTTACAATTGTTATATCTTCTTCTTGGATTGATCCCTTGATCATTATGTAGTATCCTTCTTTGTCTCTTGTAATTGTCTTTATTTTAAAGTCTATTCTGTCTGATATGAGAATTGCTACTCCAGCTTTCTTTTGATTTCCATTTGCATGGAATATCTTTTTCCATCCCCTCACTTTCAGTCTGTACGTGTCCCTTGGTCTGACGTGGGTCTCTTGTAGGCAGCATATATATGGGTCTTGTTTTTGTATCCATTCAGCCAGTCTATGTCTTTTGGTTGGAGCAGTTAATCCATTTACATTTAAGGTAATTATCAATATGTATGTTCCTATTACCATTTTCTTAATTGTTTTGGGTTTGTTATTGTAGGCCTTTTCCTTCTCTTGTGTTTCTAGGCTAGAGAAGTTCCTTTAGCATTTGTTGTAAAGCTGGTTTGGTGGTGCTGAATTCTCTTAGCTTTTGCTTCTCTGTAAAGGTTTTAATTTCTCTGTCCAATCTGAATGAGATCCTTGCTGGGTAGAGTAATCTTGGTTGTAGGGTTTTCCCTTTCATCACTTTATATATGTCCTGCCACACCCTTCTGGCCTGCAGAGTTTCTGCTGAAAGATCATCTGTAAACCATATGGGGATTCCCTTGTACGTGATTTGTTGCTTTTCCCTTGCTGCTTTTAGTAGTTTTTCTTTGCATTTATTTTTGATAGTTTTATTAATATGTGGCTTGGTGTGTTTCTCCTTGGATTTATCCTGTATGGGACTTTCTGCACTTCCTAGCCTTGATTGACTATTTCCTTTCCCATACTAGGGAAGTTTTCAACTATCATCTCTTCAAATATTTTCTCAGCCCCTTTCTTTTTCTCTTCTTCTTCTGGAACCACTATAATTCTAATGTCGGTGTGTTTAATGTTGTCGCAGATGTCTCTGAAACTGTCCTCAATTCTTTTCATTCTTTTTTCTTTATTCTGCTCTGTGGTAGTTATTTCCACTATTTTATCTTCCAGGTCACTTATCCGTTCTTCTGCCTCAGTTATTCTGCTATTGATCCCATCTAGATAATTTTTAATTTCATTTATTATGTTGTTCATCATTGTTTGTTTGCTCTTTAGTTCTTCTAGGTCCTTTTAAAACGTTTCTTGTATTTTCTCCATTCTATTTCCAAGATTTTGGATCATCTTTACTATCATTACTCTGAATTCTTTTTCAGGTAGACTGCCTATTTCCTCTTCATTTGTTTGGTCTGGTGGGTTTTTACCTTTCTTCTTCATCTGCTGTGTATTTCTCTGTCTTCTCATTTTGCTTAATTTACTGTGTTTGGGGTCTCTTTTTCACAGGCTGCAAGTTTGTAGTTCCCATTTTTTATGGTGTCTGCCCCCAGTGGGTAAGGTCGGTTCAGTGGGTTGTGTAGGCTTCCTGGTGGAGGGGACTGATGCCTGTCTTCTAATGGATGAGGCTGGATCTTGTCTTTCTGGTGGGCAGGACCACATCCTGTGGTGTGTTTTGGGGTGTCTGTGAACTTATTATGATTTTAGGCAGCCTCTCTGCTAATGGGTGGGGATGTGTTCCTGTCTTGCTATTTGTTTGGCATGGGGTGTCTAGCACTGGAGCTCGCTGGTTGTTGAGTGGAGCTGGGTCTTAGTGTTAAGATGGAGATATCTGGGAGAGCTCTCGCTGATTGATATTATGAGGGGCCAGGAGGTGTCTGGTGGACCAATGTTCTGAAATCGGTTCTCCCACCTCAGAGGCTCAGGCCTGACACCTGGCCAGAGCACCAAGACCCTGTCATCCACACGGCTCAGAAGAAAAGGGAGAAAAGAAAAAAAAAGAAAAAGAAAGAAAAATATAAAATAAAGTTATTAAAATTAAAAATTAAAAGAAAATTATTAAAATAAAATATTAAAAAGTAATTAAAAGATAAAAAAGAAAGGAGCAACCAAACCAATAAACAAATCCACCAATGATAACAAGTGCTAAAAAGTATGCTAAAAAAAAACCGGACAGATGGGACCCTAGGACAAATGGTAAAAGCAAACCTATACAGACAGAATCACACAAAGACGCATACACATACACCCTGCAAAAAAGAGAG
Organism: Balaenoptera physalus; assembly: GCF_965194825.1. NCBI lineage: Eukaryota > Metazoa > Chordata > Mammalia > Artiodactyla > Balaenopteridae > Balaenoptera > Balaenoptera physalus. The sequence continues at coordinate 45,283,680 of NC_138882.1, forward strand.
AAGGAAAAATTAGTGTGTATATATATATATATATATATATATATATATATATATATATATATATATATATAAAGGAAGAGAGCAACCAATTCAATAAACAAATCTACCAATGATAATAAACTCTAAATACTAAATTAAGATAAAGATATAAATCAGAAACTAGTCAGTCACATACAGCAAACCCCAAGTCTACAGTTGCTCCCAAAGTCCACTGCCTCAATTTGGGATGATACGTTGTCTATTCAGGTATTCCACAGATGCAGGGTACATCAAGTTGATTGTGGAGATTTAATCCGCTGCTTCTGAGGCTGCTGGGAGAGATTTCTCTTTCTCTTCTTTGTTCGCACAGCTCCCGGGGTTCAGCTTTGGATTTGGACCCGCATCTGCATGTAGGTCGCCTGAGGGCGTCTGTTCCCCACCCAGACAGAACGGGGTTAAAGGAGCAGCTGCTTCAGGGGCTCTGGCTCACTCAGGCGGGGGGAGGGAGGGGTACAGAGGAGGCGGGGCAAGCCTGCGGCAGCAGAGGCTGGCGTGACATTGCAGCAGCCTGAGGCGCACCGTGCGTTCTCCCGGGGAAGTTGTCCCTGGATCACGGGACCCTGGCAGTGGCGGGCTGCACAGGCTCCCGGGAGGGGCGGTGTGGAGAGTGACCTGTGCTCGCACACAGGCTTTTTGGTGGCGGCAGCAGCAGCCTTAGCGTCTCATGCCCATCTCTGGGGTCCGCGCTGATAGCCGTGGCTCGCGCCCATCTCTGGGGTCCGCGCTGATAGCCGCGGCTCGCGCCCGTCTCTGGAACTCCTTTAACCGGCGCTCTTAATCCCCTCTCCTCGCACACCAGGAAACAAAGAGGCAAGAAAAAGTCTCTTGCCTCTTCAGCAGCTCCAGACCTTTTCCTGGACTCCCTCCCGGCTAGCTGTGGCACACTAGCCCCTTCAGGCTGTGTTCACGCCGCCAACCCCAGTCCTCTCCCTGCGATCCGACCGAAGCCCAAGCCTCAGCTCCCAGCCCCGCCCGCCCCGGCGGGTAAGCAGACAAGCCTCTCAGGCTGGTGAGTGCTGCTCGGCGCCGAGCCTCTGTGCGGGAATCTCTCTGCTTTGCCCTCCGCACCCCTGTGGCTGCACTCTCCTCTGTGGCTCGGAAGCTTCCCCCCCATCCCACCCCCGTCCCTGCCAGTGAAGGGGCTTCCTAGTGTGTGGAAACTTTTCCTCCTTCACAGCTCCCTCCCAGAGGTGCACGTCCTGTCCCTATTCTTTTGTCTCTTTTTTTCCTTTTTTCTTTTGCCCTACCCAGGTACGTGGGGAGTTTCTTGCCTTTTGGGAGGTCTGTGGTCTTCTGCCAGCGTTCAGTAGGTGTTCCATAGGTGTTGTTACACATGTAGATGTATTTCTGATGTATTTGTGGGGAGGAAGGTGAACTCCACGTCTTAGTCCTCCACCATGTTGAAGGTCCCCTTGATCTTAGATTTTTGAGTGAAGAAGATTTAAACTCAAATTTCAGAGGGGAATCAGGGAAGGCTACCGGGAAAGAGAAAAAACCTGAATTAAATTTTGATTATGAATGGCAGTTAGCTAAATAAATAAGTGAAGCAAGGACATTCTCTGCAGTGGTAATAGAATATGCAAAGGAATGGAGATGTGATGAAGGGAGTGGGGTTCAGTGAAGTATTTCTACTTAACCAAAACCTGTGATACGAATGCAGTGGTGGAGAGAGACAAACAGAGAGAAACAGGACAAGAGTTGGGACAAGAAACATCTTTTGTCCCATAATTAGGGTTTAGAATGTATAATGAAGGCACTGGGGAGCCATTTCAAGCTTTACATCAGGTGAGTGAAATGATCAGATCTGTTTCAGAAAGGTCACTCAGGAAAGAGTGTGGATGTGGGTAATGGATCAGCCTAGATGTCTCACCCCAGAGGGAGACTGGAGGCAAAAAGCCCAGGTAGGAAATGATAAACACAAGCCTAACCCAGGACAATGGTGGTGGGGATGGAATGGAAGGTACGTATTTGAGAAATATTAAGAATATAGTGTTCCAAAGTGTGCTGGTGAGATAGTAAGACAGGTAAGGCTCCAGAATAACTTGGGTAAATGGGTGGATGGTGATGCCATTCCCTCAAAATAGGGAAAAAAGGAGGTAGATCTGGGAGAGGTGGGAAGCAGAGACAATGAGCTTAATTGTGGACTTGTTTGAGGTGTCTATGAGACATCTAAGGAGAGACATCACATGTACTAAAAGCATAAGAGAGTGCATTATTCTCGTGTGTCATGAAACCACAGTTCACATTTAGCATATTTCAATTCTAGTTGCCCTCTTCCATAGGCACCTCACACTAAAAAATATATATATATGTTTTTCTGATGAGGTCTAGATTCCAGGTGTTAGGCACCAAGAATTTTCCATGTGAATATAATTGGAATTTCTTTATAAAAATATGGAAAAAACATATAGCCCTAACCTGTAATATTTTAATGAAACTAGATGAGATAAATTTTAACTTAATCAAATCTAGGTGAACTGAGACCTCAAAACATGGAAGTAGGCTTAAGATGAAAACAGTAAAATATTCTTACCCTAGAGGATAGTTAACTTATAGACCTAGGGTTATAAAGGTAAAATACAGGATGCTCAACAAAACAAATTTCAGATTAAAAAAAAGAATGTTTTTAGTATGTCCCAAATATTGAATGGGACATATTTACACTAAAATATTACATGTTGTTTATCTGAAATTTAAATTTAACAGTGTAGGGGCTTCCCCAATGGCACAGTGTTTAAGAATCTGCCTGCCAATGCAGGGGACATGGGTTCGAGCCCCGGTCCGGGAAGATCCCACATGCCGTGGAGCAACTAAGCCTGTGTGCCACAACTACTGAGCCTGTGCTCTAGAGCTCGCAAGCCCCAACTACTGAAGCTCACGCACCTAGAGCCCATGATCTGCAACAAGAGAAGCCACCGCAATGAGAGGCCTGCGCACTGCAACAAAGTGTAGCCCCTGCTCACTGCAACTAAAAAGAAAGCCCGCACGCAGCAACGAAGACCCAACACAGCCATAAATTAATTAATTAATTAATTAATTAATTTAAAAAAAAATTTAACGGTGTACTCTGTATTTTTATGTGCTAAATTTGACACCCCTATAGAGGCATTCATTTTATGCTGAAAATATGAAATCTAGTAGCTGTATTAATTTCCTCTTGGTTCTATAACAAATTACTGTAAATTGAGTGGCTTAAAATAACACAAATTTATTATCTGACAGCTTTGGAGGTCAGAAATCTGAAGTGGGTTTCACTGGGCTAAAATTCAGGCATTTTCAGGCCTGCATTCATTCTGGAGGCTCTAGGGGAAAAATCATTCCCTTGCCTTTTCCAGCTTCTAGAAGCTTCTTACTTTCCTTGGCTCTTGGCCTCTTCTTCCATCTTCAAAGTCATCAGCATTGTATGTTTCAATCTCCAACTGTTTCTGCCTCCCTGTTTTAAAGATTTTGTGTTTACAGTGAGCCTACCTGGATAATCCAGGATAATCTCCCTATCTCATGATTCTTAACTTAATCACATCTGTAAAGTTTCTTACATAAGGTATATTCACAGGTAAGGTTAAATATTCACAAGTTCCGGGGGATTAGGACATGGGCATTTTGGGGGTCATTTTTCCACCTACCACAGCAGCTTTTCAAAAACATTAGACTCATGGATGTCGACTAACTTTTTTATCCTGTGTGATATGTCACCTCCAGTTTTCTGCGATTTTTCATCAGTTTTGTCTGCCAGTCTTAGGACAGAATCCTGTAAAGTAGCTGGTTTACTAGCATGGCAGTAACATCTTTCAAATCCTCCTGAGCTGAGTGTGAGGAAATCCAACTATACTGGGGTACAAGACTATCTTGAGTTATAACAGGGCAATGGAGGGGATGGGCTGGGGGCTGAGGCTGAGGGAGAGTACATTATTTTAAAGATGCCCTGAAGCTCCTCCTGGATGCTGTCAAAACTATGGATATTAGAAGGCAGAGGGATGTGACTGGAAGGAATTCTAAAGTGTATTATTTCTCTTATTTTTACCTAAACTTTTTTTAAATTAAAAAAAAAAAAGCATCAAGGAAGAATGCAGACAAAGTAACTAAAAGGCCGGTGTCTTATTCCATTTGGGCTGCTATAACAAAATGCCACAAACTAGATAGTTGATAGACAACAGAAATTGATTTCTCACAGTTCTGGAGGCTGGAAGTCTGAGATCAGGGTGCCAGCATGATTGGATATGGATTGTCTGTCCAGTCTCAGACTTCTCATTGTATCCTCACATGGCAGAAGGGTCTTGAGAGCTCTGTGGGTCTCTTTTATAAGAGTACTCATCCCTTTAATGAGGGCTCCACTCTCATGACCTAATCACCTTTCAAAGGCCCTACCTCTTAATACCAGTATATTGGGTATTAAGATTTCAACATATAAATTTGGGGTGGGGATGGACACAAACATTCAAACCATAACAGCTGGGTCAGAATAGCAAAGCAGGGCTTCCCTGGTGGCACAGTGGTTGAGAATCTGCCTGCCAATGCATGGGACACGGGTTCGAGCCCTGGTCTGGGTAGATCCCACATGCTGCGGAGCGACTAGGCCCGTGAGCCACAATTGCTGAGCCTGCGCGTCTGGAGCCTGTGCTGCACAGCAAGAGAGGCCGCGACAGTGAGAGGCCCGCGCACCGCGATGAAGAGTGGCTCCCACTTGCCGCAACTAGAGAAAGCCCTCGCACAGAAACGAAGACCCAACACAGCCATAAATACAAAAAAAAAAAAAAAAAAAAGAATAGCAAAGCAACTGATGAATTTGATCATTTCAGTCAATTGGACAATTTCCCAAGTTCGTTGAAAATACATCAGACTTATCATTTGGTGTCAGATAGAAAAAAAATTGATATTTGCTTTTACTTCATCATTGATTATGACCATATAAAAGTTCTATTAAATACCTATTCTGTCATAGGTACTGTGCCAGAACATTTTACTATGTTGTTTTCTTTACTCCTCATAATAATCCTTCAAGCTAGGTATTATATTCACCATTTTACACCAGCAGAACCTGAGCATCAGAGAGATTAGCTTGTCTGTCCAAGGACAAACTTAATGTCAAAGTCAGATTTAGTTGCTGGTTTGTCTTTACCCCAAGTCACTTTTCTCCACCGTGTTATGTTTCTGGGATGTTGTCATATTTGTTTTAAGAGCTGCAAAAAGGAGCAATGAAACTGCAATTAGGGACATTTTTAATTGTTCTTTGTTCCTCCCGAGGAGAAAGCCCTGTTGGTCACGTATAAATATCCTTCAGCTGCATGAGAGTAGCCATGTAGCATTTACTTTACAAGGATAACCATGTCCCTTTATAGAAGAGTACAGAACCTTGCTTTCCATTCTCTTTGTGGCCCATCCCTTCCTTACCCCACGTAGCTCAATATTTGCTTCATGAGATGATTAGACTGAGGTAATACATTCTGAATGTTGAGGCATATTTTGGTCTTCTCTGGACGAGACATGGATTTCTGGCTCTCCTTCACGTCCCTGTTTTGTTCTTTGTACAGTGAAGCTCCAGGGAGCTTTCTCCTTTTTTCCACCAGGATTTCACTGTCCTGAGACATTCAGGGATTGGAAACCCAAAACACTAGTGAGCCAGTGAAAGGCGTTGGCCCACAGTCAGACCCAACCCAATGACATAAACTGAGACAATCTCAGTCTGCTGCAAATGTGTTTTTCTGAACACACCCAAATCTCAAAGATTTTCATCTTCTCTTGGCTCCCCAACATCTGCTTTGTCAAATTACAGGCTATTAGAGAGAAGCAAAGCCAGTCTAGATTCCCAGAGGCAATGGGTTTCAGAATCGTCTTTGAACATTTTATTGGTCGAAGATTTTCAAAATCATTTGTTTTGATTGAAGAATCCAGAGAAAGGGAACCAGGTACAAAGCTGTCTGAGTTTGGCAAATGCGAGGATCCTTTAGCAGCAAATGACTTAACAGAAATACATGGAATGTTTTGAAATGAACTTGGTGATTTCTTTTCCATTCTTGACTTTCAGTTTTCTTTTATAAGTAGCTGCATAATTTGCTGGCAGGGAGGAGCAAGTTGGTACTTAAGCATCTATCAACATGGAAAGCAGCACAGCATGGGCAAGTGAGGCAAACCTGGGCTTCAGTCCCAGCTCTGTCACTTACTGACAGTATCACCCTGGATAAATGTTTGAACTTTTCACATCTTTATCTTTCTCGGTTGTGACTTAATAATGCTCTTCTTGGGATGCTAACACGAAGATCTATGTAAGTTGCTTGGTATACAAGATGCAACTCAATAAGCAGTAGCTAATATTCTTCCTTTTTGAAAAATAAACTTATTTATTTTTGGCTGAGTTGGGTCTTCATTGCTGCGCACATGCTTTCTCTAGTTGCAGCGAGTGGGGCTACTCTTCACTGCGGTGTGTGGGCTTCTCACTGCGGTGGCTTCTCTTGTTGCGGAGCACGGGCTCTAGGCACACGGGCTTCAGTAGTTGTGGCTTGCGGGCTCTAGAGCGCAGGCTCAGTAGTTGTGGCGCACGGGCTTAGCTGCTCCGCGGCATGTGGGATCTTCCTGGACCAGGGCTCGAACCCATGTCCCCTGCATTGGCAGGCAGATTCTTAACCATTGAGCCACCAGGGAAGCCCTATTCTTCTTTTTTTCGTCCTCAGCACCTGGAACATAGTTGGACTTTAATCAATTTTGGAGGAAAGGAAGGAAAGAGGACGATGCCTAAAGTCACAAAAGCTTCTCTTCTTCCAAATGCCATTTCCCTTTCCCAAGCAATCATTGAACTTCTCCCTCGCTCCTCTTTGCTTTGCTCATGCTCATCCTGTGTGCTATTGCCCTCCGTCAACATTTTTTTACCTCTTGATTATAATGAATCAACATTCCTTGAACTTCTATGAAGTAATTACTCTGGCATCGCTGAGAAAATAAAAATAAATAAAACAAAAATCCTTCCCTCAAAGCACTTACTGGTTACTGTTCAACAAAAGGTATAAGACATAAAACTGTAACATAAAGGAGGGGAAAAGCATGTAATATAAGTCTACTAACGTGCTTTGGGATAAAGATGGGGAAGGGCTTCCTATAGGCAGCAGCATTTGTGCTGGACTTAAGCAGGATTTGGACTTGCAGAAAAGGAGCCAAATGACATCCCAGAAAGGAGCCAGCAAAAGCCAATGGATGCTGCATAAAAAGGGTAACACAACTCATCATAATAACTACAAGGAACCAAGTACCTACTATGCATCAGGTGCTATTCTAAATGCTTTACATGTATGATTTCATTTAATTATGAAAACAGACTATGAAGATAAATTATGATAGGCCCAAAGTATCTGTTTCTGTCTTGATTAAAATTAATATGTACCCAGAGGGCCCAGGCTCCAACAGAAGGAACTTTAAGGGAGTTAGAACAGTTGAGCTATTAACACAGTGCTTTCAGAATATAGAGCACTAAGTAACCTTAACTTCCTTTTTATACTAAATGTAAGAAAGAAGATGAGACTATTCACCAGTCTGGTAGTTTGAATATATAAACACAGGGCCTAAAGGGGTGAAGAAACTTTCTTATCATATCTATACTTATCCCGTACCTTGTCATTATAAAATTGTGTGGTTTGTTTATAAGAAGATCCCTGTGGGAATCATCTACTCTAACTACAATAATCCTTAACTTAGAGTCTATGATACTTGTTTTAATTAAGAAATTATATTCATTGTTTGAGAAGATTGCATTTACTCATGAATCCTATCATAATAATTGATTTTCTTATACTTAACCTTATAAAAGGCCATCATGTTCTCTTGGAGTTAGAAAAAGTTTGTTTCTTTCCTTGCAAAATTATGTAAGGAAAAATTAAATAGTGATGTTAAAAATTAAATTAAAAATTAAATAGTATAGTTATCTTTAACAGACAATGCAGGTATCTTGGCATTTCACTGCCATGTGATTTTGGTACTACCCCATTCGAAAGACGAGGAAGCTGATTCAGAGAAGTTCAGTGTGGAAGCCACAAGAATGCACCTTGTAGAACTCCAAATAACTCCAGCTTTGTTGTTAAAAAACTGCTTTTGCATTTGCTTCCACCAGAGCCCTGTTTCTCCGTGGCCAGTGGCCAGTTCATCAGGGATACTGGCAGATCCATTCCTGAGAGACGCAGGACTCCTCTGACAGCTGACTTTGACTTGAGGATGTCTGACGGCCTTGCTGAGCTCTCCTTAGACTGCCAATCACTTCCTTCCCTCCTTCTATCTGTCACTAGGGGTCAGGTTTGCACCGTGGTCTGACAGCTCTTCCAGCCTTCCCCATTCCCCCTGTTTTCTCTCACAGATGTTTCCCTGACACAATCCTTGCTCATTTAATCCTGTGTGAACATCTGCTTCTGGGGGTCCTGGACTAACATAACCAATGACTGACCCAAGGTCACACGGTGATAAAGTGTCAAAGCTAGGTCTCATGCCCAGGTTTTGTACCAGAACAGGGGGGTGAGTGGTAGGAAATATGGCTGGAAGAGTGGTTGCTAAAAATAATAATAATAATAAAATTCTGTCTAAATCTCCTTGGTGAAGAGGTTGGTCAAATTACAGTCAATAATTCCCCAAGACCTTATTTTAGAGATAAGGTAGTCAAACACAATTTGGCTTTCTGTCTCAGTGAGTTCCCTTTTGGAAGGTAAATGCCTGCTGGGTTGGTATTTCTTAAATCTTCTTATACAATTTAGCTAACACTTTAGTTGACACATAGGTGTGAGTAAACCTCTACTATAATTGACAGGAGGACTGACATGCTGAGTTTGGAAGTTGAGTATCCAGAGGGAAAGGATCAGGCTTGCTAGGGGTGGGAAGAACTTCTCAAAAAAAGGGGAGATATTCTTTATGTTACAACTGTGCCTCAAGCCAACCTGAGGAGTCTTTATAATAGCCAAACCGAATCTTGCAGAAGCCCTAAAGGATTATGAGTGAGAAGTTCTACTATAAACTATTAAGCCCTGCTCCTGAAAACTGGCCTAGAGTCTAAAAAATGAGTTCAAGAGTCCGAGTTATAGTTAAATCACAATGCACGTTGATGACCCTGAGACTGATAGGACAGGGCCCTTTAGGCAAGCTGTAGGCAGGAATGTGAAGTTGGCCAAGTGGACTCTACTTGCCTTTTCGTGTTCCTTCTAACTGGCGATGATAGACTGACCAATCAGATTGCAGTTCTGCCCTTATTTGCTGTATGACACTAGGAAATACACTGAACCTTTCAGAATCTCAGATTTTTCCACTACATGTAGAGTGAGTAATTGTGAGGATTAGAAGAAAAAAAGAAAGAAAGGCTCTTGATCTACTTCTACCTACCGCTCTTTCCCCATTTCCCTATCTTGCTCTGCTCCCCACACGTGTGTTCCTGCTTTTCATCAAATTGCTCAGCCCCTTGGTGCCTCAAGGCCCTTACACATGTCTATGACTTTTAATAGGGAAGACTCTTTGTATTCTATTACAAGTTAATCTCTAAGGGGATGTTGCCTATGAGCTTAAATTATACATAATGACCCATCTCTGGGAACCCTGCCACCCAGGTAATGAGCATTAAGTTAAAATACCTTTGTTTAGCTCACCTGAAACATCCTGACCAGGTCCACCTGTGCATAACTGCAGGAAGGCTGAAATTAACACATCCCCTCTGGAGGCTGACCGGAACCAGGAAATGTTTGGCTTTACTCCCTCCCCTTTTAGTATAAAAGAAGCCTGAATTCTCACTCAGGCAAGATGGTTCTTTCGGACACTAGCCCACCATCTTCTTGGTCTGCTGGCTTTCTGAATAAAGTCAATATTCTTTGCTCCAATAACTCTTCTCTTGATTTATTGGCCTGTATTGCATCAAGCAGTACAAGCTTGGACTTGGTAACAAATTTTGAGGCGCCAGCTAGGAGCCTTACTGCTCATGGCCAGCCAGCTCCACTTGGGAATTTTTGGGCTAGGCCTTAGCAGCTGCTGGGACCACTTATTCTGAGGACCTGCCCTTCAGAATACCCCGAAGCAACACCTGCTGCCCCAGTGCTTGGCAGTTGGATCAAGGAATCAACATTTGGCAGCCAATGGGCTCCATATAGTAGGGTAAGTCACTCTGGTGTGTACAGCCAGAACTTTATTTCCTCTCCATTTGGGGCTTTTTCTCTGGAATAAGCCAATTTGTTTTGTATTTGAGTGGGGTACCCTGTTGGAGAGAGGAAAGTGTTGTTAGACTTTAGCCGATTTGTGAACTGGTTAGTTTGTTTCTTTGGATGCTAGCATTTGTGTGTTCCATTTGTGTTTTGTCTTGAATTTGTCTTTAAAAATGGGGACTATTTCAACTATCCCTAAAGATAGTCCTCTGAGTTGCATTTTGGGTAAGTGATCTGATTCTAGCCGTGAACCCATGAGTGAGAAGATGTTATTTTATTGTAAAAATGTGTGGTCCGGTACCTATCAGGATCTCAACAAGGGGTTTATGCAGGGTTAGTTTGGGACCCTGTGCACCATGTACTGCTACCCTTGCTGTGTCAATTACGTTGTTTACGATCTCCTGTGTTGTTGGCATATGTAAAACCCTGAGACCAAACTTGGTGGTTTATTTAGGATTTTGGTTGTCCCTTGGGTTTTATGTTTCATTTTGTTGGGTACTGTTTCTCCATTTACAGCCAAATAAATTTTGTGATATTTAAAACTTTTACTGATGTCAAATGAAAGAAAGGAATAGAAAAAAAAAAAAAAACCTGTCTGTGGGATATTTACAGGGAGAAGAGAAAGGTTCCACTCGATTCCTAAAATCACCAAAAGCCCCAGCCCAGAATTCAGCCCAGTTGGTAGATGTCAAGGCAAAAAGGCATCCTTTTAATGGTTGGACGTGATCAATTGCTATCTATGGTTTTCTGGTGGCTAGTCTGTGAAGAAGAGGGGAAGAATGATGGAATTCTTTATGTATAAGCATTTGTGCTATCACATCAGGGAAAATAAGAAAAGAGGACGAGAGTGAGGATATGTTGCTTCAGACTTTAACTCCTCCACCTGAACTAGCTGTTCCAGTCACTCTGATATATCCACCCCTTCCTCCACCTTTCATTCTTATCCGTCCCCAGTCCCGACACTAAGGCTCAGGACTGCCCTTCCTTATAGGGACCACTTAGAAAACCTGTGTTAGTTCCTTGGGCACAGGGTCTTGGTCTGATATCACCATCTAAGACCTGACAGGCACTCAGTTTGGGCAAGGAGTCACTCCCAGGGCAGGGAAATTTCCCTTATGCCCTTATCTCATAGGGGGCTTAAATGCAGATGACCAGCCAGTTGGGTTTCTCAGACTTAATTGGAAAGATCACAACCCTCCTTTACAGGGAGGATCCTCTACACTTGAAGCCTACTTAGCAGTACCCACAGCTGAACCAAATTGGGACCCCAATGAGGGAGGAACACTTATTAGGGCACTGCTTTTTGGTGCATCTTGGCAGGGCTTTGAAAGGAGAACCAAAGCAATAGAGTTTGAATAAAATTCAAGAAATTCAGCAAAAAAAGCAAATGAAGACACCTCCAAATTTTTGGAAGAGATTTATCAGGCCTACAGACATTATACTAATGCAGATTCCAGGGCCCCTGAAAACATTAGAATGGCAAATTTGATAATTTTTGGGCAAAGTGCCTCAGGTATCAGGAGAAAGTTGCAAAGATTAGATGATGCATTTGGAATGAACCCTTCTCAATGGGCAGATTTGCTTTTAAAGTGTTGAGCAGGGAACAACAACAGAAGAAAGAAGATGCAAAATGAAATGAAATGCCACTTTTTTGGCAGTGACATTGGATTCCCAGTGACCTGAAGAGAGGGAAGCCACCACTGAAGAGGAACAATGCACTTACTGTAAGGAAGAAGAACACTGGAAAACAGATTGCCCTAGTCTAAAACATAAGAAGAAAAACAATAAAAGATGAGAGCCTCTCATATATGGTAGAAAGATAGAAACACTCTGAATGAAGAGGCCCAGGGGCTCCCTTGGACTTGAGGTGCCTACTCCCTACAGGAGCCCTGGGTGAAATTGAGTGAGGAATGAGCTGATGAACAGTTTGATGGACCTCACCCTGAAGTTTTTCACTAGAACAGCTTGACATCAGAGTCTCACCAGAACACACTTTAAGCCTACAGGTGATGCTCATGAAAACCCCAGGAAAAGAGACAGAGCTCTTTCCCCCAGAGGTCTAGGAAAAGGGAAGACCAGAGTATGTGCTAACTGCACCCCAGGGAAGGCCAAAAACTCATGGCCAATAGGAATCCCATTAAAAGAGAATGCTGGGACACCTAATCTAAAACCATACGCTCTGAGGCAAGAGGGTCACTTCTCCCACAGATTGATCTGTCTAAATACCAGCCAGTGTATTCAGAAAGGACAAAGAAGGCCAAGAGTTGATTTCACTTAGATCACACCTTGCCAGGCTGGGAATGTAGTGCACAGTTGGTTCGATCCCTGAGGTGACCTGGGACACTGTGCTGTAGCACATTCATAATAGTACCCATTATGGGAGAGATGCCACCTTACAGTGGACTCAAACATATCATGGGGTCTAACCTACAAAAGACTATCCAGCGAGTCACTCAGAATTGCATGCTTTGTGCTAAAAATAACACAAAGGCTGCTGTTGAACCTCCCCAGATGGGGACCCAATACAGAGAAACTTGCACCACTGAGGACTGGATGCAAATGTCTTGAGCTGTAGGAAATTTCAGATACCTGTTAATGATTGTGGACACTTTTTTCAGGATGTGTGGAAGCATATCCCACCTGGGCAGAAAGACTCTGAAGAGTATGCCTGGGTCTTGGACAAACTGAAAGATGAACATGAGTATGATTTCACCATTGACATCTCCCTGTGGAAATTGGAGACCAGCAAGTACTATGTGACCATCATTGATGCCCCAGGACACAGAGACTTGATCAAAAACATGATTATAAGGAAATCTCAGGCTGACTGTGCTGTCCTGATTGTTGCTACTGGTGTTGATGAATTTGAAGTAGGTATCTCCAAGAATGGGCAAATCCATGAGCGTGCCCTTCTGGCTAACACTCTGGGCGTAAAACAACTAATTGATGGAGTTAACAACAAAATGGGTTCCATTGAGCCACTCTACAGCTGGAAGAGATATCAGGGAATTGTTAAGGAAGTCAGCACCTACATTAAGAAAATTGGTTACAACCCTGACACAGCATTTGTGCCAATTTCTGGCTGGAATGGTGACGGCATGCTGGAGCCAAGTGCTAACATGCCTTGTTCAAGGGATGGAAAGCCACCCATAAAGATGACAATGCCAGTGGAATTATGCTGCTTGAAGTTCTTTATTGCATCTTGCCACCAACTCGTCCAACTGACCAGCCCTTGCGTCTGCCCCTCCAGGGTGTCTACATAATTGGTGGTATTGGTACTATCCCTGTGGGTCTAGTGGAGGCTGGTGTTCTCAGCACCTGGCATGGTGGTCACCTTTGTACCAGTCAACTTTACAACTGAAGTAAAGTCTGTTGAAATGCACCATGAAGCTTTTTTTTTTTTTTTTTTTTTTTTTTTTTTTTTTTTTTTTTATTTACTTATGGCTGTGTTGGGTCTTCGTTTCTGTGCGAGGGCTTTCTCTAGTTGCGGCGAGCGGGGGCCACTCTTCATCGCGGTGCGCGGGCCTCTCACTATCGCGGCCTCTCTTGTTGCGGAGCACAGGCTCCAGATGCGCAGGCTCAGTAATTGTGGCTCACGGGCCCTTTTGCTCCGCGGCATGTGGGATCTTCCCAGACCAGGGCTCGAACCCGTGTCCCTTGCATTGGCAGGCAGATTCTCAACCACTGCGCCACCAGGGAAGCCCCACCATGAAGCTTTGAGTAAAGCCCTTCCTGGGGACAATGTGGGTTTCATTGTCAAGAAGGTGCCTGTCAAAGATGTTCATCATGGCAACATGGCTGGTGACAGCAAAAATGACCCACCGTTGGAAGCAGCTGGCTTCACAGCTCAGGTAACTATCTTGAACCATCCAGGCCAAATCGGTGCTGGATATGTCCCTGTGCTGGATTGTCACACAGCTCACATTGCTTGCCAAGTTTGCTGAGCTGAAGGAGAAGATTGATCGTCATCCTGGGATAAAGCTGAAAGATGACCCCAAATTCTTGAAATCTGGTGATGCTGCCATTGTTGGTATGGTTCCTGGAAAGCCCATGTATGTTGGGAGCTTCTGACTATTTTCTTCTGGGTCGTTTTTCTGTTCTTGACATGACTGACTGTTGCTGTGGGTGTCTTCAAAGCAGTGGACGAGAAGGCAGCTGGAGCTGGCAAGGTCACCAAGTCTGCCCAGAAAGCTCAGAAGGCTAAATGAATATTATCCCCAATACCTGCCACTCCAGTCTTAATCAGTTGTGGAGTAACGGTCTCAGAACTGTTTGTCTCAACTGGTCATTTAAGTTTAATAGTAAGACTGGTTAATGATAACAATGCATCGTAAAGCCTTCAGAAGGAAAGGAGAACGTTTTGTGGACCATTTGTTTTGTGTGTGCCAGTTTTAAGTTTTTAACATCAGTACCTTTTAATTGGTTAAAGCCCGTCTTAAGGAAGTTATCCCCTGATTTGGATTAAGGCATTGGAATTACATTCATCCTGGAGACCACAATCAACAGAAAAACTGAGAAAATAAATACTAATTTAACTTGGGATAAGGCCTTGTCAGTTGTTCTGTTACAGATCCATGGCTCCCAGAGCAGGCTTAAATTAAGCCCCTTTGAAATATTGTATGATAGGCCACTCCAGGTGTCTGCCCAGGCAAGAGAATCTATAAATTCTCTAAAAGACCTAGCAGTTGACAATTTTGTTAAAACTTTGGGCACTATAATAACATATATACATACATATATATATATTATAACATATATAACGTATATATACATGAGTTTGCCTCCAACAGGTCTGCCTATCCAACTGAAGTAAATGGTGATTTCATTATAGCTGGAGAAGGGTCAGATCAACCTATTTGCTTAATTTTGTCCAAATACTAAATTCCTGTGCCACTTATATGTATTGGGAACTGGAACTAAAACCCCAAGTTCAGTTACAAATTAGACAACAAAGTGCTAAGGGTTTTTATCAGGTTCAAATAGCTGTAGATAGAAAAGGAAAGCGGATTTTACTACTGACTAAAGTCTCTAAGGCAGCGGTCCCCAACCTTTTCGGCACCAGGGACTGGTTTCGTGGAAGACAATTTTTCCACGGACTGGGGAGGAGGATGGTTTTGGAATGATTCTAACACATTACATTTATTGTGCACTTTATTTCTATTATTATTACATTGTAATATATAATGAAATAATTATACAACTCACCATAATGCAGAATCAGTGGGAGCCCCAAGCTTGTTTTCCTGCAACTAGATGGTCCCATCTGGGAGTGATGGGAGACTGACACCTGAAGTGTTTTCTTTGTCTAGTCTACTCTGTAATCTTTTGGTTGCTGTCACTGCAGAAAACGCTACTTCACAAAGATAGGATGTTGGAAATGGAAACAGGCTTTTCAGGGCTTTTGTGGCAATCTCAGGATATCCTGCCTTGACTTTAATCCAGAATGTATGGAGATTTGAAGTTATCTCAAATATACTTTTAAGGGCACCGTCATTTGCAATCTCAAGCAGTTGATCCTTTTCTAGCACGGACAAAGTCAATTCACCTGGCTTATTCACAAAGGGGCCGTGGATCCATTCCTTCCCAGTTTGGGAGTCTTACTTCTTGGGAAGTAATGCTCAAACTCTTTTGAAAGCTGAAATAGGTGATCATGCATCAGCTGGGAGAAAGAAGGCCCTGGCTCAGTCTCTTTCAAAATCTCTGCTAATGTTTGAAACATGTCAAAAATGCCAATGTTCACCTGTCGTCCCCAGAATTCTAGTTTGGCTTTGAATGCAGCCACTTTATCTGCCGACTTGAACACAGTTGTCGTTTTCCCCTGAAGTGACAGATTGAGTTCGTTGAGCAGGTTGAATATGTCACACAAGTAAGCAAATTTTGCGACCCATTCTGTGCCACTGAAATATGTTGCCAGTGGTGACTCTTTCTAAAAGAAATCTCTAGAGCAGCTCTCATAACTCAAAAACTCTGGCCAGTGATCTACCTTTAGAAAGCCATCTCACTTCTGTGTGTAAGAGAAGACGTGTGTGCTCTATGTCCATCTCCTCACAGGGCTGCGCAAACAGACGTGAGTTAAGGGCAAATACTTTAATGTGGTTGATAATTTTAATCACATCCTGCAAAACGCTGTTAAGTTCAGGTGACATTTTTCGGCTAGCCAGCATTTCTCTATGGATGACACAGTGCGTAGACTCACATTCAGAAGCAACCTCTTCGACCCAAGTAGTGAAACCAGAAAGCCGTCCAGTCATGGCAGCTGCTCCATCCATGCATATACCGACACAAAATGACCAATTCAGTTTTCCTGATATGTAATCATTCAAAGACTTGAATAGTTCTACAGCTGTGGTGTTGGTTGGCAACAAAAGTGCACATAACATATCCTCATGCACATCCTCCTGAAAAATATATCGCACAAAAACAAGCACTGTTGCCTTGTTGTCAACATTGGTAGACTTGTCAACCTGGATTGTGTACCACAGTGACTCATTAATCCTCTCTAACAATTGTGCCTCAATATCCTCTGGTATTTCATTAATTCCTCTAGTTATGGTGCTAGATGAAGGAGGAACGCGTACCACCTTTTGAACTGCAGCCTCTCCTAAAAGTTCACAACAAATGTCCTTAGCAGCAGGCAGGATCAACTCTTCACCAACAGTAAAGGGCTTCTTAGCTTTAGCAATGCAGTTAGCCACTAAGAATCATGCTCTCAGTGCAGTCACATTTGATGAAGTGGTGGCCTTTAATAATTGCTTCTGTTCTTCGTGTTAACATTTTTTTCTTTTGAAAAATTCCAGAGGCTTGTCTTTAGATGCAGGGTGCTTGGTCTCCATGTGGCGAAGCAGTTTTGAAGGTTTCATGGCTTCGTTGGATAGCTGGTTGCCACGTATTATTCAAAGCGGGCTTGGAGAATGTGAATCACCTGTTGCAATGAACCCGTAATTTAGGTAGGACTCTTGGTATTTTCTTTTCTTTTTATTTTTTAAAAATATTTATTTATTTTCCTTATTTTTTCTGGCTGTGTCAGGTCTTAGTTGCGGCACACAGGATCTTTGTTGAGGCATGTGGGACCTTTTTTTTCATCACGGCGTGCAGTCTACTTGGTTTTCTCTCTAGTTGTGGTGCTTGGGCTTCTCTCTAGTAGCGGCGTGTAGGCTTCTCCCTAGTTGTGGCGTGCAGGTTTTCTCTCTCTAGTTGTGGCACGCAGGCTCCAGGGCACGTGGGCTCTGTAGCTGTGGCGTGGGGCTTCCAGAGCACGTGGGCTCTGTAGTTTGTGGCACACAGGCTCTCTAGTTGGTGTGTGTGAGCTCAGTAGTTGGGGTGCATGGAGTTTTTGCCCCATAGCATGTGGGATCTTAGTTCCCCGACCAGGATTGAACCCACATCCCTTGCATTGGAATGTAGATTCTTTATCACTGGACCAACAGGGAAGTCCCTTGGTATTTTCTTTCTTTTTATGGGGGGGGGGGTTAAACTTTTTTTAAAAATTTTTTATTTTTTTGGTATTTTCTTTTAAATGCAGCTCTCTTTTTGTTGGCAGTCTTAGAGTCTTCTGCTGTCTCATCATTGAGTCTTTCCCTGTTTTCAAAGAAGCTCTCCAGCACCTTTTGATTTTTTTCTCATTTTGGCTAGGATTAGCTTGTGGACTTACCAAAACTGTGACTGAGACAGTGCACAGGGCAGGAAAGAGGTGCAGATGGAAATGGTAAATAAAATAATGGGCAGGCCATGTGTGGACTAAAATGAGTGTCAGATTCTGACTTAAAGGCTGCCACTAGATGCAGCTGTACAATTGAAGTACATCAACTCACTCGCCACTATAAAGCCTGCCACCAGATGCAGCTTAATTGTCACTTGCCACTCACTGATAGGGTTTTGATATGAGTCTGCAAGCAATTGATTTATTATGGTCTCTGTGCAGTCAAACCTCTCTGCTAATGACAATCTGTAATTGTAACTGCTCCCCAGTGGTAACATCACTGCCTCAGCTCCACCTCAGATCATCAGGCATTACATTCTCATAAGGAGCGCGCAACCTAGATTCCTTGCATGTGCAGTTCACAGTAGGGTTCGCACTCCTATGAGAATCTAATGGCACCGCTGACCTGACAGGAAGCAGAGCTCAGGCAGTAATGCGAGCGATGGGGAGCGGCTGTAAATACAGATGAAGCTTTGCCTGCTTGCCTGCCACTCACATCCTGCTCTGCGGCCCGGTTCCTAACAGGCCATGGACCGGTACTGGTCTGTGACCTGGGGGTTGGGGACCCCTGCTCTAAGGAATATTCATCACCCCTGTTCAGTAGGAAGTAGCTAGAGCAGTCTTCATCCCTTTCCCCACAAGATTATGGAATGGACATTGACAGTGGGGATTTGTAATAGAGAAGAATCTTTGTACTCTATTACAAGTTAGTCACTAAAGGGATGTTGCCTATAAGCTTAAACTATACATAATGGCCCATTTCTGGGAACCCTGCCTCCCAGGTAATGAGCATTAAGCTAACATACCATTCTTTAGCACACAGGAAACATCCTGACTAGGCCCACATGTGAATGACTGCAGGAAGAATGAAATTAAGACATCCCCTCTGGAGGGTGACCAGAACCAGGAAATGTTTGGCTTTACTCCCTCCCCTTTTAGTATAAAAGAAACGTGAATTCTAACTGAGGCAAGATGGTTCTTTGAGACATGAGTCTACCATCTTCTTGGTCTGCTGGCTTTCTGAATAAAGTCGCTATTCCTTGCCCCAACAACTTGTTTCTCAATTTGTTGGCCTCTCGTGTGGCAAGCAGTCCGAGCTTGGTCTTGGCAACACTTTACTTGGATATTCTTCTGCATATCTTTGCATGACTTCCTCTTTCCTACCATTCAGATCTCTGTTTAAAATTTCTCTTCTGAGTGGCCTTCTTAGACTTTTTAAAAAAATTAATTAATTTTATTTTATTTATTTTTGGCTTCATTGGGTCTCTGTTGCTGCACATGGGCTTTATCTAGTTGCAACGAGTGAGGGCTATTCTTCGCTGCGGTGTGCGGGCTTCTCATTGTGGTGGCTTCTCCTGTTGTGGAGCACAGGCTCTAGGCTTGCGGGCTTCAGTAGTTGTGGCATGCGGGCTCAATAGTTGTGGCTCATGGACTCTAGAGTGCAGGCTCAGTAGTTGTGGCGCACGAGCTTAGTTGCTCTGCGGCATGTGGGATCTTCCCAGACCAGGGCTCGAACCCGTGTCCCCTGCATTGGCAGGCAGATTCTTAACCACTGTACCACCAGGGAAGCCCCTTGGACTTTTCTATACAAAATAGGAGTCATTCACCCATCATTGTCTATTTCTTTAGCATTATTTTATTGTCTTCATAACTCTCATCATGAAAAGAAATTATGTAATTCATGTATTTATACTTACTTGACTAGCTCTCCCACTAGCTGAAGGCTCCAAGGGAGCAGGGTGTTCTTTTCATTGTTGCATTGTTTTTCATGGCTGAATCCCTGTGGTGTAGGAAAGCACCTGGCATGTGGTAGAGGGTCATTAAATATTGTTGCATGAATGAACAAATAAATGAATAAAATGAATGTGCTCAGCTCCAAGTAGATCTTGTGAAAATCTTTGCTTCTTTCCCTTCTGGTATTCCATTAAAGACAATCAAGAGTTTTAAGTTCAATAGTTTTCCAAGAATATGTGCATTTAAAAAGGAGTGTCTAAGAGACAATGTCAAACCATAACCTAGTCGAATGACTGTCTAATGCGAGCATTCAGAGCCTGTGCCTAATTGATATTTTTTTTAATATAAAAGATTTTTTTTAACGTGGATCAAATTTGTCTATCTACTTCTATTTTTATGGTTTTCATATATACAGACAACAACTAGATAGAAACTATTTTAAAACATTAAAGTTTCTTTAATAATAGCAAAAGACATAAAATATATACAGAAAACTTAACTAGAAATGTAGACAAACTATACCAAGAGAACTGTAAAACTCACTTGATAAACACACAATGTAAACTTTTCTAACTGATATTTTTGAGCAGAGGTATTAACCCTTGGCTTCACACACCAGCTAACTGCTAAGCTGTGTCAACGCTAAGAGTCATAAAGGATGACAATGTTAAATTTTAACTGATCCTGGAAAACGGTGAAGGTTAAGAAATCCCCTCTACCTTTGTGTTCTGGAAAATGTCTTACTGAAAAATATCACCTTTCTTCTTATGACTTAGATAAGACTCATGGATTCCCCATTTGTTTACCTAAGACAAGGCCAGACACAGTCCCTTCAAATTCCCATTCTTTGTCTCATAAGTATTTAGCTCAACTACTTGTCCCTATTGATCAATGGGAACAAAATACTTGTTAGCAAATGATTTTGCACTTCTCTCCTTCCCCTAAGTGCCTGAACCTTGCCCCTCACTCAAGTCGGCACACAGCCTCTTCTGAGAATGCACCAGACTCAGGGTGAAACATTCTTTAATCTACTATCTGATCATACCACCCTTTCACCCTGCCTCCCCACACTTGGTTCTTCCCAACCCTGTTTATGACTATCACTTTGCCTAACTCTTGAGACTTTTGCAGATCTTAGGGTCACAGTGCTCTCACTACAACAGTCCCTCCCCCTCCCACCTTGCAATAATCTCTTTCATAATAAAGTCTCTCCTTAAGATGTCTGAATTTGTTGTTATCTAACAAAGACTAAGAATATTGCTTTTTGATGATGGGTTCTGGAGGGAAGTGCTTTTGGTCAAACACTCATAGCTGAGACAGTACAGTGCTTTATTACAACACCACTCTTACACATTCTCTAGATTCTTTAGTTACTTTAATAGTATCTCTATATCAGGGTTGCTGTGAGAACTAAAGATCTAAACACACATACATAGAAAGAGTGTTTTGTTGACACCTTCCTTCTCTGACGCCCACCATTCCATAATGATGTCTTTGGGTTTTACCTTTCAAATATGTTTGCTATTTCTCTCCATCTCCACTGCCATTGCTCTTTATAACCGCTTGCCATCTATCTACTCTTGGCAGGATTACTGCAGTGATCTGCTCACCGATCTCTTCATATTCCTTTTTATCCCACCCTAGTCTCTTCACCACAGCTAAAGCAATGGTACTAAAAAGCAAATCTGAGCAGGTCACTGCACTATGTTCAGCACTTTTGTAGGTGGCAGTATAAATTTTTGGAAGTATAATTTAGATTGATTTTTCCTCTTAGTTTTCTCCCTTTCCTTTTTTTTTCCCCCCCAGTTGAAAAGGGAGCTGATTCTGGGCTTTTTTCTTCAGAGGAGGTTTGTGGCATGGCTCCCTATATTTTTGTTTTTGTTTTTGTTTCCCCAAAATTCCCATTGAAGAGGCTCTAAGAGGAATACTGGCAGCTTTGAGAATAGAGGGAGTGTCTATGAGAGAAACTTGGTGAAGAATTCCTACTCCCCCCACACTCGCCCTCCTGCCCTGGACAAAATAAAATACAATAAAAGACCTGGGGAGGGGAGAGTTGACAGAGGTCTAGGGATTCCAAAATCTCTAGGGCAGTTGAGCTGGGCTCTGTAGCAGAGAGTTGGTATCAAAGGGCTGAGGCCAAGGAAGTACCTGGGCAAAGCCAGTGCTGGTGGGCAGCATGCGGCTGTTGTCAGAAACAAAATGGTGTCCTGCATGTGGATCTGGAGTCGGAGCAACTTGGATTCCCATCCAGCTCTTGCACTAACCAACTCTAAAACAGTTATTTCACCTCTTTTGTTTTATAACCTTGAATTAATTTAATTTTTTAATTTTTTTAATGTTTAAATTTTTATATGATTTTTAAAGCTTACTTTCCATTCACAGTTATTACAGAATATTGGCTATATTCTCCATGGTTTTTTGTTTTTTAAAAATAAATTTATTTATTTATTTATTTTTGGCTGCATTGGATCTTTGTTGCTGTGCACGGGCTTTCTCTAGTTGTGGCGAGCGGGGCTACTCTTTCATTGCAGTGCACAGGCTTCTCATTACGGTGGCTTCTCTTGTTGCGGAGCATGGGCTCTAGGTGTGCGGGCTTCTGTAGCTGTGGTGCACGGACTCAGTAGTTGTGGCTTACGGGCTCTGGAGCGCAGGCTCAGTAGTTGTTGCGCATGGGCTTAGTTGCTCTGCGGCATGTGGGATCTTCCCGGACCAGGGCTTGAACCCATGTCCCCTGCATTGGCAGGCAGATTCTTAACCACTGTGCCACCAAGGAAGCCCTCCATGGTTTTTTAATTTAATTTTTATTTTATATTGGAATACAGTTGAGTTACAGTATTGTATTAGTTTCAGGTGTACAGCAAAGTGATTCAGTTACACATATACATATATCTATTTTTTTTCAGATTCTTTTCCCATATAGGTTATTACAGAATATTGAGTAGGGTTCCTTGTGCTACACAGTAGGTCCTTGTTGATTATCTATTTTATATATAGTAGGGTATATATCTTAATCCCAAACTCCTAATTTATCCCTCCTACCCCAACCTTTCCACTTCGGTGACCATAAATTTGTTTTCGAAGTCTTTGAATCTGTTTCTGTTTTGTAAATAAGTTCATTTGTATCATTTTTTTAGATGCCACAGATAAGTGATATCATATGATATTTGCCTTTCTCTTTCTTACTTCACTTAGTATGATAATCTCTAGATCCATCCATATTGCTGCAAATGGCATTATTTCATTCTTTTTTACGGCTGAGTAATATTTCATTGTATATATGTACCACATCTTCTTTATCCATTCCTCTGTCGATAGACATTTAGGTTGTTTCCATGGCTTGGCTATTGTGGATAGTGCTGCAGTGAACATTGGGGTGCATGTTCATTTCTTGAAAGAAATCTTTTTGAATTATGGTTTTCTCTGGATATATGCCCAGGAATGGGATTGCTGGATCATATGGTAGCTCTATTTTTAGTTTTTAAAGGAACCTCCATACTGTTCTGCATAGTGGCTGTACCAATTTACATTCCCACCAACAGTATAGGAGGGTTCCCTTTTCTCCACACACTGTCCAGCATTTATTGCTTGTAGATTTTTGATGATGGCCATTCTGACTGGTGTGAAGTGATACCTCATTGTAGTTTTGATTTGCATTTCTCTAGTAATTAGTGATGTTGAGCAGCTTTTCATGTGCTTTTTGGCCATCTGCATGTTTTCTTTGGAGAAATGTCTATTTAGATCTTCTGCACATTTTTTGATTGGGTTGTTTTTGTGATAATGAGCTGCATGAGCTCTTTGCAAATTTTGGAGATTAATCCCTTGTCAGTCGCATGGTTTGCAAATATTTTCTCCCATTCTGTGGGTTGTCTTTTTGTTTATGGTTTCCTTTGCTGTGCAAAAGCTTTTAAGTTTAATTAGGTCCCATTTGTTTCTTTTTGGTTTTATTTCCACTACTCCAGGAGGTGGATACAAAAAGATATTGCTGTGATTTATGTCAAAGTGTGTTCTGCCTATGTTTTCCTCTAAGAGTTTTATTACCATCTGGTCTTACATTGAGGTCTTTAATTCATTTTGAGTTTTTGTATAAGGTGTTAGAGAATGTTCTAATTTCATTTTTTACATGTAGTTTTCCAGTTTTCCCAGCACCACTTATTGAAGACTGCCTTTTCTCTCTTATATATTCTTGCCTCCTTTGTTGTAGATTAATTGACCATAGGTGCATGACTTTATTTCTGGGCTTTCTATCCTATTCCATTAATCTATATTTCTGTTTTTGTGCCAGTATCATACTGTCTTGATTATTGTAGCTTTGTAGTATAGTATGAAGTCAGGGAGCCTGATTCCTCTGGCTCCATTTTTCTTTCTCAGGATTGTTTTGGCTATTCGGGTCTTTTGTGTTTCTATACAAATTTAAAGATTTCTTTGTTCTATTTCTGTGAAAAGTGCCATTGGTAGTTTCATAGGGATTGCATTGAATATGTAGATTGTCTTGGGTAGTATGGTCATTTTGACAATATCGATTCTTCCAATCCAAGAACATGGTATATCTTTCTGTTTGTGTCTTCTTCAATTTCTTTCATCAGCAGCTTATACTTTTCAGAGTGCAGGTCTTTTGCCTCCTTAGGTAGGATTATTCCTAGGTATTTTATTCTTTTTGATGCGATGGTACATGGGCTTGTTTCCTTAATTTCTCTTTCTGATCTTTCACTGCTAGTGTATAGGCATGCAAGAGATTTCTTTGTATTAATTTTGTATCCTTCAACTTTACCGAATTTATTGATGAGCTCTAGTAGTTTTCTGGTAGCATCTTTACTTTCCATTTACAGTTATTACAGAATATTTACTACATTCTGCACATATACAATACATCCTTGAGCTTATCTTACACCCAATAGATTATACCTGTCACTCTCACCCTTCAATTCCCCACTTCCACTCCCCATTTGTAACCACGTGTTTGTTCTTTATATCTATGAGTCTGCTTCTTTTTCATTTTATTCACTAGTCTGTTGTATTTTTTAGATTCCATATATAAGTGATATCATACAGTATTTGTCTTTCTCTTTCTGACTAATTTCACTTAGCATAATACCTTCCAAGTCCATCCATGTTGTTGTAAATGACAAAATTTAGTTCTTTTTTATGACTGAGTAGTATTCCATTATATATATATATATAATCTCACAACTTCTTCATCCATTCATCTGTTTTTCTTGTGTGCTTTTTTTTTTCTGCAGTAATTTAAAGTTTTTATTTTCACAATCCACAAGTGCCATTTAGAAGTTACATGAGTATCTTAAATACACATCACACATATTAACATTTTAAGAAAGATCATTAATTTTTTTTCAGTAGCATTGTTTAATCAAAATAATAAAATAAATATACAATCAAATCTACATGAGTAATTATGCAAATATCACCCCACCTACAGCAGTGAATTCTTTTTCTTTCTTTTTTTTTCACAACTCACACACACACACACACACACACTGTATTTTATTTTAACAAGAGATAAATAAACTGACACCAAGCATTGTAAATGGATGACCACAACAAAAGCAACAATGATTGCAATTACCAAACACGAAACACACTCATACTATGTCATAATATTGACATTCAGTCCAGTAATCCTCCACTGTAACAGCTCCTTTACTTGGCAGTGAAAATTGATTTGTATATTTTTTGCCTCTGAGTACTTGTCGGATTTTTTTTTATTCAAACAGAAAGTCACAAAAATTATAATCATCCTCATCAGTTCATTCAGTCCCATGTAATTAATTTTTCTTTTCATCTTGATCTTTTTTTAGTACTTTTATGAATTCATCAGTTTTCCATTAGAGTTCTGAAAATGCTTATTCATTCAGTTCAGCAGTATAGTCAGTTACCAGAAACCTGTACTTGTCAGAGTCTTTTCCTTGAATTCCTTGAAGATAAAACCCTTTTATAGGAACATTTTTGCGAAAGCATCAGAGTACACCCAGAACTGTCTGTAAATGACAGAAGACTTAAAAATGACCACGTTTAAAGATTTGATGAAAGTTCATAATAATGCAATTGACAAGGAAATTTAGTTATTTCTGAGATATACATTTCAAAGTAATAACTAGAATTATGACTTATAACATTATACCAGACATATAAGATTTTAGAAATTTCATGTAATGTCTGAAACATTTATATTAACATATTTCCATAGAAATAACCCAAAGAAAGTTTAGTATTAGTTGTTTTTTTTTGTTTATTTGTTTGTTTGTTTATACTGCAGGTTCTTATTAATCATCAGTTTTATACACATCAGTGTATACATGTAAATACCAATCACCCAATTCAGCACACCACCATCCCCACCCGACCGCGGTTTTCCCCTCTTTGTGTCCATACGTTTGTTCTCTACATCTGTGTCTCAACTTCTGCCTTGGAAACTGGTCCATCTGTACCATTTTTCTAGGTTTCACATACATGCATTAATATACGATATTTGTTTTTCTCTTTCTGACTTACTTCACTCTGTATGACAGTCTCTAGATCCATCCACGTCTCAACAAATGACTCAATTTCGTTCCTTTTTAAGGCTGAGTAATATTCCATTGTATATATGTACCACATCTTCTTTATCCATTCATCTGTCGATGGGCATTTAGGTTGCTTCCATGACCTGGCTATTGTAAATAGTGCTGCAATGAACATTGGGGTGCATGTGTCTTTTTGAATTATGGTTTTCTCTGGGTATATGCCCAGGAGTGGGATTGCTGGATCATATGGTAATTCTATTTTTAGTTTTTTAAGGAACCTCTATACTGTTCTCCATAGTGGCTGTATCAATTTACATTCCCACCAAAAGTGCAAGAGGGTTCCCTTTTCTTCACACCCTCTCCAGCATTTGTTGTTTGTAGATTTTCTGAGGATGCCCATTCTAACTGGGGTGAGGTGATACCTCATTGTAGTTTTGATTTGTATTTCTCTAATAATTAGTGATGTTAAGCAGCTTTTCATCTGCTTCTAGGCCATCTGTATGTCTTCTTTAGAGAAATGTCTATATAGGTCTTCTGCCCATTTTTGGATTGGGTTGTTTGTTTCTTTAATATTGAGCTGCATGAGCTGTTTATATATTTTGGAGATTAAACCTTTATCTATTGATTCGTTTGCGAATATTTTCTCCCTTTCTGAGGGTTGTCTTTTCAACTTGTTTATGGTTTCCTTTGCTGTGCAAAAGCTTTGAAGTTTCATTAGGTCCCATTTGTTTATTTTGTTTTTATTTCCATTACTCTAGGAGGTAGATCAAAAAAGATCTTGCTGTGATTTAGTCAAAGAGTGTTCTTCCTATGTTTTCCTCTAAGAGTTTTATTGTGTCTGGTCTTACGTTTAGGTCTCAAATCCATTTTGAGTTTATTTTTGTGTATGGTGTTAAGGAGTGTTCTAATTTCATTCTTTTGCATGTAGCTGTCCAGTTTTCCCAGCAACACTTATTGAAGAGACTGTCTTTTCTCCATTTTATATCCTTGCCTCCTTTATCATAGATTAGTTGACCATAGATGTGTGGGTTTTTCTCTGGGCTTTCTATCTTGTTCCATTGATCTATGTTTCTGTTTTTGTGCCAGTACCATATTGTCTTGATTACTGTAGCTTTGTAGTATAGTCTGAAGTCAGGGAGTCTGATTCCTCCAGCTCCGTTTTTTCCCTCAAGACTGCTTTGGCTATTCAGGGTCTTTTGTGTCTCCATACAAACTTTAAGATGATTTGTTCTAGTTCCATAAAATTGCCATTGGTAATTTGATAGGGATTGCATTGAATCTGTAGATTGCTTTGGGTAGTGTAGTCATTTTCACAATATTGACTTTTCCAATCCAAGAACATGGTGTATCTATCCATCTGTTGGTATCATCTTTAATTTCTTTCATCAATGTCTTATAGTTTTCTGCATATAGGTCTTTTGTTTCCCTAGGTAGGTTTATTCCTAGGTATTTTATTTTTGTGTTGCAATGGTGAATGGGATTGTTTCCTTAATTTCTCTTTCTGATCTTTCATTGTTAGTGTTGTTGTTTATTTCTTTTTCTTCTCTGATTGCTGTGACTAGGACTTCCAAAACTATGTTCAATAATACTGGTGAGAGTGGACATCCTTGTCTCATTCCTGATCTTAGAGGAAATGCTTTCACTTTTTCACCATTGAGAATGATGTTTGCTGTGGGTTTGTCATATATGGCCTTTTTTATGTTGAGGTAGGTTCCCTCTATGCCCATTCTCTGGAGAGTTTTTATCATAAATCGGTGTTGAATTTTGTCAAAAGCTTTTTCTGCATCTATTGAGATGATCATATGGTTTTTCTTCTTCAATTTGTTAATATGATGTATCACATTGATTGATTTGCATATATTGAAGAATCCTTGCATCCCTGGGATTAATCCCACTTGATCATGGTGTATGATCCTTTTATGTGTTGTTGGATTCTGTTTGCTAGTATTTTGTTGAGGATTTTTGCATCTATATTCATCAGTGATATTGGTCTGTAATTTTCTTTTTTTGTAGTATCTTTGTCTGGTTTTGGTATCAGGGTGATGGTGGCCTCATAGAATGAGTTTGGGACTGTTCCTTCCTCTGCAATTTTTTGGAAGAGTTTGAGAAGGATGGGTGTTAGCTCTTCTCTAAATGTTTGATAGAATTCACTTGTGAAGC
The DNA here is from genome assembly GCF_965194825.1 of Balaenoptera physalus. Lineage (NCBI taxonomy): Eukaryota > Metazoa > Chordata > Mammalia > Artiodactyla > Balaenopteridae > Balaenoptera > Balaenoptera physalus. The sequence goes on from NC_138882.1 coordinate 45,311,978, forward strand.
CATGTGGTCCTGGACTTTTGTTTGTTGGAAGATATTTAATCACAGTTTCAATTTCATTACTTGTGATTGTTCTGTTCATATTTTCTATTTCTTCCTGGTTCAGTCTTGGAAGGTTATACCTCTCTAAGAATTTGTCCATTTCTTCCAGGTTGTCCATTTTATTGGCATAGAGCTGCTTGTAGTAGTCTCTTAGGATGTTTTGTATTTCTGCGCTGTCTGTTGTAACTTCTCCTTTTTCATTCCTAATTTTATTGTTTTGAGTCGTCTCCCTCTTTTTCTTGGTGAATCTGGCTAATGGTTTATCAATTTTGTTTATCTTCTCAAAGAACCAGATTTTAGTTTTATTGATCTTTGCTATTGTTTTCTTTGTTTCTATTTCATTTATTTCTGCTCTGATCTTTATGATTTCTTTCCTTCTGCTAACTTTGGGTTTTGTTTGTTCTTCTTTCTCTAGGTCCTTTAGGTGTAAGGTTAGATTATTTACTTGAGGTTTTTCTTGTTTCTTGAGGTAGGCTTGTATAGCTATAAACTTCCCTCTTAGAACTGCTTTTGCTGCATCCCATAGGTTTTGGATCGTCATGTTTTCATTGTCATTTGTCTCTAGGTATTTTTTGATTTCCTCTTTGATTTCTTCAGTCATCTCTTGGTTATTTAGTAACTTATTGTTTTGCCTCCATGTGTTTTTGTTTTTTACGTTTTGTTCCCTGTAATTCATTTCTAATCTCATAGCATTGTGGTCAGAAAAGATACTTGATATGATTTCAATTTTCTTAAATTTACTGAGGCTTGATTTGTGACCCAAGATGTGATCTATCCTGGAGAATATTCCGTTCGCACTTGAGAAGAAAGTGTAATCTGCTGTTTTCGGATGGAATGTCCTATAAATATCAATTAAATCTATCTGGTCTATTGTGTATTTAAAACTTCTGTTTCCTTATTTATTTTCATTTTGGATGATATGTCCATTGGTGTAAGTGAGGTGTTAAAATCCCCCACTATTATTGTGTTACTGTCGATTTCCTCTTTTATAGTTTTTAGCAGTTGCCTTATGTATTGAGGTGCTCCTATGTTGGGTGCATATATATGTATAATTGTTATATCTTCTTCGATTGAGCCCTTGGTCATTATGTAGTGTCCTTCCTTGTCTCTTGTAGCATTCTTTATTTTAAAGTCTGTTTTATCTGATGATATGAGTATAGCTACTCCAGCTTTCTTTTGATTTCCATTTGCATGAAATATCTTTTTCCATCCCCTCACTTTCAGTCTGTATGTGTCCCTAGGTCTGAGGTGGGTCTCTTGTAGACAGCATATATATGGATCTTGTTTTTGTATCCATTCAGCAAGCCTGTGTCTTTTCATTGGAGCATTAACCCATTCACGATTAAGGTAATTATCGATATGTATGTTCCTATGACCATTTTCTTAATTGTTTTGGGTTTGTTTTTGTAGATCCTTTTCTTCTCTTGTGTTTCCCCCTTAGAGAAGTTCTTTTAGCATTTGTTGTAGAGCTGGTTTGGTGGAGCTGAATTCTCTTAGCTTTTGCTTGTCTGTAAATCTTTAAATTTCTCCATTGAATCTGAATGAGATCCTTGCTGGGTATAATAATCTTCACTGTAGGTTCTTCCCTTCCATCACTTTAATTATATCAGGCCACTCCCTTCTGGCTTGTAGAGTTTCTGCTGAGAAATCAGCTGTTAACCTTATGGGAGTTCCCTTGTATGTTATTTGTCATTTTTCCCTTGCTGCTTTCAATAATTTTTCTTTGTCTTTAATTCTTGTCAATTTGATTACTATGTGTCTCAGAGTGTTTCTCCTTGGGTTTATCCTGTATGGGACTCTCTGCGCTTCCTGGACTTGGGTGGCTATTTCCTTTCCCACGTTAGGGAAGTTTTCAACTATAATCTCTTCATATATTTTCTCTGGTCCTTTCTCTCTCTCTTCTCCTTCTGGGACCCTTATAATGTGAATGTTGTTGCGTTTAATGTTGTCCCAGAGGTCTCTTAGGCTGTCTTCAGTTCTTTTCATTCTTTTTTCTTTAGTCTGTTCTGCAGCAGTGAATTCCACCATTCTGTCTTCCAGGTCACTTATGCGTTCTTCTGCCTCAGTTATTCTGCTATTGATTCCTTCTAGTGTAGTTTTCATTTCAGTTATTGTGTTGTTCATCTCTGTTTGTTTGTTCTTTAATTCTTCTAGGTCTTTGTTAAACGTTTCTTGTATGTTCTTGATCTTTGCCTCCATTGTTTTTCTGAGGTCCTAAGTCATCTTCACTATCATTATTCTGAATTCTTTTTCTGGAAGGTGGCCTATCTCCAGTTCATGTAGTTGTTTTTCTGTGGTTTTATCTTGTTCCTTCATCTGGTACATAGCCCTCTTACTTTTCATCTTGTCTGTCTTTCTGTGAATGTGGTTTTTGTTCCACAGGCTGCAGGATTGTAGTTCTTCTTGCTTCTGCTCTCTACCCTCTCCATTCATCTGTTGATGGACACTTATGTTGCTGTTATTTCCTCTCTTTGAGATTCAACTTCCTCACAGGTAAATAGAGATAATTATTATAAAAAAAATAAATAACTTTCTTATAAGAAAGCTATGAGACAGATACATAACTTGGTGCTGGCATAGACTAAGCACTTCATAAATATGAGTTTCACTTCCTCTATCAAAACCACAAAGTGTGGTTTAAATAAACCTGAACACGGGAGCTTCCCTGGTGATGCAGTGGTTAAGAATCCGCCTGCCAATGCAGGGGACATGGGTTCAAACCCTGGTCTGGGAAGATCCCACATGCCGTGGAGCAACTAAGCCCATGTGCCACAACTACTGAGCCTGAGCTCTAGAGCCCACAAACCACAACTACTGAAGCCTGCATGCCTAGAGCCTGTGCTCCACAACAAGAGAAGCCACCGCAATGAGAAGCCTGCACACCACAACGAAGAGTAGCCCCCGCTTGCTGCAACTAGAGAAAGCCTGTGCACAGCAGCAAAGACCCAACTCAGCCAAAAATAAATAAATAAATAAATTTATAAAGTAAAAAACAAACATGAACACAGCTACGTCCCACTGAGCCAGTCAGAGAAAAGTCTTGTTCGTACAGCTCTTTTTCAGTAGAGATAAGCAGCAAGGCTCTACTTAGATCTGTGCTATTTGAACAATTTTGTATTCACCTCCCAAGGGGAAACTAAGCCACCTACCATTAAATGAATCTATAAGGACACCTACAGCATATATGCATTGACTCTTCTTGATATGGAATCTCCCATAATATCATTTTTCTCGGCTCCTCTCTTAGATTTTCCAATGTTTTGGATTGGGTGATCATTTATTTTAGGGCTTTCTTATTCTGAGTCCCCATATTTTTAATGCCTTTTAGGCATGAAGGCATGAGTTTTGATCAGTGCTGTAACATTATTCATGCAATATGGTTTCTTTTTACTATAATTTCACTGGAAGACTGCTCTTTTTGTTTGTCACACAAGCACAGACTTGCTGCGAAGAAATTTCTGTTGACCAAATACAGCAACACCTTGTATTTTCATGATCAACATTCTGGTATTTAATAATCCCTTCATACCAAACTGCTTATGCTAAATAATAGTTTTATTTTTAAGAATTTATTTTCCCTGGTAATAGTTTTCAATATGGAATGCAAAATACTGATTTATTTAGTCTCATATATTGTGCATATACTGTATACTTGAATTCTAAAAATAACTTGACTCAATACTCTGATCAGATTCCAAAGCAATTATGCTTAGCTCATAAGGATCAAATATCCAGAGTGTCTCAACTTGGAGTATTCAAAAGGCAATTATTGCCATCAGCCTAATTAAATCATGATAATTCACAACCTATGGCAGGTTTCAATGTATCTTAATGAGATTTAACAGAGATTTTCCTTTAGTACTTTTAGGTCTCCTACTCACTTAAGCATACAGTACTTAAAAGTATGATATCTGGGGACTTCCCTGGTGGCCCAGGGATTAAGAATCCGCCTGCCAATGCAGAGGACATGGGTTCGAGCCCTAGTCCGGGAAGATCTCACATGCCACGGAGCAACTAAGCCCGTGTGCCACAACTACTGAGCCTGTGCTCTAGAGCCCGTGAGCCACAACTACTGAGCCTGAGTGCCACAACTACTGAAGCCCACGCCCCTAGAGCCCATGTTTCACAACAAGAGAAGCCACTGCAATGAGAAACCCATGCACCACAATGAAGACCCAACACAGCCAAAAATAAATTTTTAAAAAAAAGTATGATATCTGGATCACTTATATGTGGAATCTAAAATATGACACAAATGAACCTCTCTACAAAACAGAAACAGACTCATAGGCATAGAGAACAGACTTGTGGTTACCAAGGGGTGGTGGGGGAGGGAAGGATTGGGAGTTTGGGGTTGGTAGATGCAAACTATTACATTTAGAATGGATAAACAACAAGGTCCCAATGTATAGCACAGGGAACTATATTCAATATCCTGTGATAAGCCAAATAGAAAAGAATATGAAAAATAACATATATATGTGTATAACTCAGTCACTTTGCTGTACAGCAGAGATTGGCACAGCATTGAAAATCAGCTATACATCAATAAAAAAAAATATGGTATCTGGTTACCTTAAATAGTCACCTATTAGCAAGCAGAGACTATTTTTTGATCTGTCATGTGCTTTATTCTGAAAGCTAACATTATAAATCAAATATAATAAAAATTCAGTAAACTCACAATTTTCATTGTCTATTAGGAGAGAAGACTGTAGCTAGCATTTAATTCCATGCTAAACTGCATTAATCCATTGTGCGTGGATTAACGTTATCTTTATCAGAATTAAGCTGCTTTTGGTTAATCAACTAAGCATTGCTGTTCAGTCCATCAAGTCTGGAGAGATTTTTGGAAATGGTTGAACGTGAGACTGCATTGTAAGGACCAGAGACACATTCCACTGCTGTTAGAGCCTGTCCTAAATGCAACCCTGTTGAACAGCATCCCCTTGAAGAACTTCTGAAGCCTCCAGGATCATAAGCTTTGGTTGTTATTTCAGTAATGCCAAAGGCGCGTGGGTGGGAAGCTCTGTGGGTAGCCGCCATGTATACAGAATCACACTATGTGTAACTGGAGGGTGTAGTCTCAGATTCCAGCTGCATAAAGTCATGAGCAGACTGAATCTCATGTCGTCAATGGTTGTATTAAAAAGTCTAGGTCTTTGACATGGGACTCCTACCGCTTTCACCAAAGTGATACTTGCTTCCTGGGGATGATGACATAGAAGGAATTCGAGTGGATATTGAGATTGTTTAAGAATGCTGGTTTTTCTCAGAATGCATATGGCTTTTGAAAATTTTATTGAAGTATAGTTGGTTTTCAATGTTGTGTTAATTTCTGCTGTATAGCAAAGTGATTCAGTTATACATACATATACATTATTTTTCATATTCTTTTCCATTATGGTTTATCACAGGATAACTGTGCTATACAGTAGGACCTTGTTGTTTATAGCTTTTATGTCCATTTTCCATTTTCTTGATTCCTATAAGCTACTTTCATTAGGTCAAACACAGTATTTATGCCGTTACTCCTCATGACCGGGAGCCTATTTTCTTAGTTATTATCTGGCCATCAGATTGGAATTGACATGTAATTTAGTTAAGTAAGCCAAAGATCAGCCTTAGTAATGCTTTAGAGACAGAAATAACTCATATTTACATACAACATTGTGCAAAATAATTGTGTATTGTGCTTTGCATTGTCTTGTGTCAACTTACCTAAGTTGGAACTAGGTTTCCCAGTATTTTCCATAGTTTTAGGCTAGTGTGGGTCATAAGAAACACCTTGCATGTGATTTGCAAGGTGTAAATAAGCAGCAGCCATATTATTTTTACACTCAGACAGTTGGTGCAGCTTGCACACATAGTTCTGGATCTGTTGGCTTGTCTTGTCGACATGGGACAACAGCTCAACACCTCCAGCTCCCACCTCTCATCCTTCAGCTCCTACTCCTGGGAAAATGCATGTCTAGCTCCATTATGAAGAGTGCCAGCTCCTTTTGTAGGTTACTCGCATCATTGAAGTTGGAGACTTGGAGCCTATAAGAGACCAACATGGTTTCCAGCTTGTCCTATGTGTTCCAATTTGTCATTGCTCTCCACCATTTCACAACCACCTTTCTTCCTTCCTGATTTCTTGCCCTGCTGCCCTCAGGCCCAGCAAGAGATACAGAAACAACAGCAGAAAGTAAACTACTTAACCAGCTCCCATCATTTTGTGAGATCAAATCTCTACAATATAATCTCCTATTACATGCATAACTTTCTAGTGATTTTGCTTCTCTGATCAAACCATGACTGATACAACTGGGATTTGTTTTGGTGCCCAAGAGTATATAAGCCAGAATTTCTTTCCCTAGAAAAATGTAGCTCACAAGGAGTTACAAACTAAGGACCCATATTGATGCAACTAGTCTGCTAATAGGTGAGCTGGAAGGAAATTTAACAAGAATCTGAACATAAAGAAGAAAATGGCTTACCAATTTTGATGACTTTCAAGATTTCTTTTCCTATATATTTACAATCTTACTATGTCTGATAATAGTTTTATGGAGGGATAATTTTATAGGAATAGAAATTCTCTACTGAATCTATGATAGATACATCCTTTTATAACATAAAATAAGATACAGGATAGAAAGCCTGGAATAAGCAGTATGCTTTGTCTTTGATTTATGAGCTAAGCTGATGGATTGCATTGGGTGGTAGTCAGAGCTTGGGTTTTGGAATCAAGCCAAACTGGATTCAGACTTTTATTGTTGTGCAACTGTAGGCAGGTCACTTAACCTCTCTGAGCCTTGGGTTTCCCATACATAAAATTCTGCTTATTCTAGAATTGTTGTGAGGGCTAAGTTAAAATAATATATCAAGACCAAACAAGGTCACAGATGAATGCATGACTTGCCATGTATTTCCATGTCCAGTTGTTATCTGTGCATCTTTTTTTTCCAATTTGAAGACGCCCTTGAGGATGTGGTTGCGTCTTTTTCATCATTGTTCCCAGCACTGTGTGGCATTCAGTTACAGGCATGTAGTTCATGTTCAGTATTATATGAGACAAATGAATGAATGTCCAGAAGCACATCTTTATTGTTGATGCAGCACATCTAGACCTACTGGTTATTATATCTTCTCTTCTGAGATTCAAAGTAAGTAAAGCTGGTTGCTATGTTTGGAAACTTAGGAGAATTCCATGGATGGATGTCTGAGAAGCACCATGCCTGATAAAATGTTTAAGTTAAGGATTTCCTGTTTGCAGATCTTCGAAGCCCTGGCACATGCAGTTATGATTATACACCAGTGGATGTCACTCTCAGAACACACATATGTGCTCAGACCCTCTTTGGGAAGGCAAGGCAGACACTCCACAGATGTTTGCTTCTTTTCCCAGGGTCATGTGAGAAGTAATGTTGGTCTCCAGATGTCACTCATCATAACAGAGCCCTCCACACTGTGTCTTCATCCAAGGGTAAAAACAAAAATTGTGGAATGCTTTGCAAAGCACGCTTTTATCTATAGGAATGGTGTCCATTGATGGATGGAATTTGGGGAATGCCTCTTAGTTAATTAATAGCATTTAAAAATGTTGTTTGGCTGTAATCATAGTTGCCTCTGGGAAGGAAAGTAGGAGATTCAGGCATAGACATGGGAAGAAAACTTACTTTTCACTGTATCTGTTGTTTGTGGTTTTGTTTGTACTTTGTTAATAATGCTAACAAATCACTCATTCAAAAGTAGAGATTAAAGAATAATAATATTTGGCAAAATTTTCATAGTGTACTCTTTCTTCTTTTGAATTGTTTGTCCTATTACTTACTAAGGACATTTCTGTCGTGAAAAAAAAAACACTGATAATGTTCTCTGCAATGTTTCTTATTTCTTTTCCTCAAACTGGTCTCTCATTCAGACGTTAATTCATATTCATTTATTTAAATTTTTATTATGCACGTAACTATGTGTTACCTGTTGGACAAATGCTAAGGTACACTGGTATATAGAAAAAACCACAAGATCTTAAAAGAGAACTCTAACAAGAATTAGAGTTGAAGAAACACATCGGCTGTAAAATTATCCTTGACTGGTTTATAGTTTATAGGTAGATTTACGAATAGGTAAGTTTACCATAAAATGTACAGCTTATAATTTTATAAGAGTAAAAATGTATTTCAAAGTTGACAAAATCAAATGTTTTCCACCTGGGAGTGTAAATTGGTATGTGTTCTCAGAACAATTTGGAGATTTTCTCCGTAACCTCAGGCGTTATCATGATTTTTGACACAGCAATTCCACTTATAGAAATCATTCTTAGGTGACAAAGATATACTTTAAAAGTATGTAAAAGAAACAACTATTTATGATGAAGAAAAATCAGAACTAAGAAGGAAGAAGTATAGTAATCACACCTTAGCAGAAAAAAGCAGCAGGATGTAGCAGTTGACAAAGCATAAATGCAAAGTTGCCTCAAAAAATCCAACCATCCCTTCCCCACTGGGTTGCTTTGTGTCACTTGTGCCCTATGTAAAGTCCCAGATAGGAGGATGGCAAGAGGTGAGTCCTTTTTACTTTGACTTTTGGGGGAAGGACTGAATAAGGTACTGTGTGTACCAGCAGTACTACACACGATGCAAGATACCCCACCAGATAGGCAGAGGTGTGTTTTCGGCAAAAAACTGACACAAGTCCACATGTTTAGCTTGGGGAAATGGAACTTCTCCAGATCTAATTGGTTTCGGTTCTGTCTATTGATAAGATTAAACTTCAGGTTGAAGAAGATAGAACATCGTCAGGATGACACTACGGTGTAAGCATGGGTTGAGATTCACCTGGCTGCCTTCAATGAGTTCCAGTCTCTAGAACTGGAAGATTAAATCCTAGGCTACTGACACAACTGGCAAATGAAATCATCAAGTTGGCTTCAGAGATCTCTGTCCCACTGTGAAGAAGTAGAGAGATGCTGAAAAGCTGAACGTAAGCAAAGATTGTTTTGATTTTCCAAAGGGTAAATATACTGACCATGTTAGGCCTTTGAGCTGAGGAGTGAAGCCCCTTAATTCTACTTCACATCAGGGTACAGTTGGATGACGTCAGGTGCAGGCTTCTCCTCGTGTGCCCCATATTAGTCTCCCAGGGCTGCTATAAGAAAGGACCACAGACTGGGTGACAAAACAACAGGAATTCATTCTTTCACAGTTCTGGAGGCTTGCAGTCCCAAATCCAGGTGTCAAAAAGGGCTCTAAAACCTGTAGGGGAGGACATTTCCTTGCCTCTTCCTGGCTACTGTTGGTGGTTGTCAGTCCTTTTTGTTCATTGACTTGCAGCTGTATCACTCCAATCTCTGCCTCTGTCATCCTTTGACATTCTCCCTGTGTGTCTGTCTCTTCACATGGCACTTTCCTCTTCTTATAAAAACACCAGTCACCAGATTAGAGCCCACCCTAATGACCTCATTTTAACTTGATTGCATCTGCAAAACCCCTATTTTCAAATAAGGTCACTTTCACAGGTACAAAGAGTTAAGACTTCAACATTATATTTTTGAGGGACAAAATTCAATCTGCAACAAGCACCCTATTTCTTCTTTTTCTTTATCTCTTTCTTACTTTATTCTGCTCCATATTTTATAGTCTATTTCTTATTCTATTCTATATTATATGTCCACACCCACAACTCCTACTACCTCCAAACTCTTTCCCATATTTTTATTAGGATTATTTCCATTTTCCATACTCAGGTGACTAAGGCAAATTTTGATTTATAAGTGTAACCAAAAATGAAAAGGTTGGGAAATGCCCTATTGAGTGGCATCCAGCTTAAGGTAGGACCTAAACAACTTGACCTTACCCATAGCAGTCATCCTTTCTGCCCTCGGCTTTCTCACGTGTAAAATGACCTCTAAACTTGCCAGCTTGAAAAGTAATAGTATGTGTGAACAAACTGTGGTAGCCAGCATTTCTGAAACAGAGGTCTTTGATTAGGGACAGAGATTAGGACAGCCTGAAACAAGCCCTACTCTTTGGTCTACTGGGATCTGCAGATAAACTGCCTCCTTATTTGGTACATCCTCATTTCTCTATTGGAGCAGATGTATCAACAATCGTTCTCTTGTTGTTTTTGGCTCACACCTCAAGCTTTCCTCAAAACCAACATCTGAAGCAACCTGCAACAGAATGGAAGAACTGCGGAAGCAGCAGTTTGAAAGAGCCTACCAGGCCAACAGTCAAGTTCAGTCTGTAGGTCTGGTCATTGTTTCTGTTGCATATCAAAGATGCCTATTTTTCATCTCCATACCATGTTGCCAAAGAGGTAATAATAACGAAGTGTGATACTGTGAAGCAACAGCCCTATATCAAATGCGTGTCCTTCTTTGATCCAACTGAGCCAGATGATAGTGATTTTGCTGTCAAGAGAGCAATGACAAAAGGCCAGCCAGTGCTGCAACATTTTAGCTGAGTGTGTGTCAATTGAGGACAGATGCGTGTGCCTGTTCTAACTGGAGGCTAAGGAAGCTCAGCTTCATTTGCTCAGAAACCAGATGTAGCCATTGGTACTCAAAAGTCAGTGTATAGAAACGAAGCTCCTGAGGTGTGAGAAAGATTAAAGTGTCTCCATTTTTTTACCTTTTGTCTGTGGACTAATACCCTGAAGGCAGGAAGCTGAGTGGATCGATGGAAACATTACTTCTTGTTCATTCTCATCTGTTTTGAATGATAGTTTTTGTGCTATGAGGCAATAAAGCATTCTCTCTGTCTCTCAATATATTCTCTCTCTCTCTCTCCTTCCCCCCGCTCCATGTATACTTCTACTTTTTTGGAGAACCATTTTCCTAGAGTGCAATCAGATATTTTGAGTTGTGGTTTATTTCACAATTAAAAACTGCAAACAGGATGGAACACTACTTAGCTTGATAATGTCAATTTAATACATTTTATCCTTGCTTTTAATCTTACTTGATAACAAGTACTTTGGAATTTTGCCTGCCTATTGTAATGGCTTTCCAAATGCTGCCGAAGTGCTCTATTTCCTTCTATAATTTTCCACAATTGTTGGTACCTTTGACCTCACACCAGGGATAAGAATTATCATGAAGACAAACACCCCATGTATCAGCTGCAGCAAGGACGCTGTTTACCTTTTAATGACCAGATTCAGGCTTTTCCAGGGAAGCAGTGGTTGGGCAACCTCAAAATTTTGAGGGAACCCCATTTCTAAGACAGAGAGTACTGGTCTTCTGGTGCCAGTAATTCCACCTTTGACTTCCCGGCCTCCTTGCTAAGTATCTGGTACATCTCATTTAAGAAAGACAAGACTAAAACTCGTTCGACTTCACCACCTAGAATAAGGGCATTCACTCTTGCTTTATGGAAAATAAATGAACTTTAGCAAAGGATGAAACAATCCATTCCTAAATTTCCTCTTGTTAACATGCCTCAGTTTGGGACAAGGACCAACTTCCCAGGGTGGGTTTCATTGAGTCTAGCCTTTCTGGGTCTCTCAAAACATTCTGTTTAACATTACTCTGGAAATAAAGTCAAAACTCCTTAAAGGGCTTTATGGGACCATTCATATTTTGGCATCTGCTTAATTCTCCAGCCTTTTAGCCACACTGAACTACTCACTCACCTCTGAGCCTCTACAAAACTGATGATCTCTTTAGAAAATGGCCTTTATCCACTGACTCACCATAATCTAGGAATAAATTACAGTCCCTACCTCAAGGGATTATTAAAGTATTCATTAACCAATTTAGGTAATATATGTAACTCATGTAGAACTGTGTCTGGCTTAATAAGGGTTAGCTAACGTTGCTGTGATTCAGATTTTCGCCTAGCTGTTACATTCTTCGGGGACCACTTCGTCCTGGTTTAATGACCCTGCATGTGCCCTAATTGCTTTCTGTGATTATCACTTTCATATCACTTATCATGCAGTATTTTCATGTGGGAAAGACGTCTATGCTGAGATGAGGTAGCACAGTCCTATGTGTGGTATTTAATACTATCACCACAGAGTAATTATACTTCATCTCTTTTTACTCTCTCCTGTATTCAATAGTCAAGTCACTTAAAGAATGCCCCTTAAATTCCCAAACCACTAACCTTCAAAGATACCACATAAAAAGTTTTGCTTTCAAAGGAGGACAAGATGAAAGCCATATCTGTGAAACATCCTCTTCCTTTCCTACTGGGTCCACAGAACTTCTTTCACATGCTCATTCTCTACGGTGACTCCAGGAAGCTGTTTTATTTCCTTGGAACGTGACGTACTCTCTTTTACCAAGTTTCTCTATCCCAAAAGGATAGGCTGCTTTGCGGAGTTCAACCTCTGTCATGGATCTATTTCCAGTCCTACATCACACTTGATACATATTCTGATGTATGTAGTACACAGGCAGGCACATATGTCTCATCACACATCTTTTACTACTGCTTCTAAGGCTATTGTCCATATCCTGGAAATGCCATAGGATATACACAAAACCTTGCCCTGTTGGCAGCTGTGATCATTTGGCATTAGGAAATCACTGTTTTTCCAGCCATGTGCTTACTGGGAGTCTGAGCCTTGACTGTGCCTCATCACACAAGAGAAACCCAGGAGAAAGATGAAGTGTTCATCCACCCTTCTGAATGCTTTCAGATATTGGGGAGTGAGGTTTTGTGTAGACCAAACATCTGGGAAAATGACTGATTTTTCATTTGCCATCCAGATGGTTCTATGTTCTGGCCAATTTCTTTCATCTCATTTGGTCTCCTTGACATCAAGACAGCTAATCCATTTAGTAACCACTCTTCTCCACCTCTCACTAAATACTTCATTTGGTCTTACTCTGTACTCCCAAGCTCCTGCTTGTTCCACTTAATTGTTAACTCTTTAAACAGTTCTGTTACTGTAATCTACATGGAAGTGAGTGTGAAGCATGAAGTGAATATAATATGGCATGGCAGAAAATTGGCAGCTTTAATCCCATTAGCCATAACTTCAGGGACCTTTGATTTTGGAGACAAAGATGCCATCCTAAAGAGTTTCTGAGCAACTTTCAAGGATCTTTAAGTTAATGCTTAATATAGTTTTTTTCCTTCCACCTAAAACCAGGCAAATCAGTAAACTTTCCTTACTGGGCTTCCCTGGTGCCGCAGTGGTTAAGAATCCGCCTGCCAGTGCAGGGGACACGGGTTCGAGCCCTGGCCCGGGAAGATCCCACGTGCCGCAGAGCAGCAAAGCACGTGTGCCACAACTACTGAGCCTGCATGCCACAACTACTGAAGTCCGTGCACCTAGAGCCTGTGCTCCGCAACAAGAGAAGCCACCACAGTGAGAAGCCCATGCACTGCAACAAAGAGTAGGCCCTGCTCTCTGCATCTAGAGAAAACCTGCACGCCACAACTAAGACCCGATGCAGCCAAAAATAAATAAATAAAATTAAAAAAACAAAACAAAAACTTTCCTTACTGACCACAATGGGGTTAGGCATATGTACATTCACCCATACATTTATCAAAAGTTCATCAATCCTACTATATGCTGTGCTGAGTGCAGGAGATATATTTATTAAAAAATGTATTAGTATGCACTTACAAGAACTGTGTAAACAGATAATTACCATATAGTATCATTATGGACTGAATTATGTCCCCTCATATTCATTTATCAAAGTCCTAACCCCCAATACCTCAGAGTGTGACTGTACTAGGAGAGAGGGCCTTTATTTTTTTATTTTATTTTTTTAATTAATTAATTTATTTTTGGCTGCGTTGGGTGTTCATTGCTGCACGCTGGCTTTCTTTAGTTGTGGTGAGCGGGGGCTACTCTTCGTTGTGGTGCACAGGCTTCTAACTGCGGTGGCTTCTCTTGTTGTGGAACACGGGCTCAAGGCGCATGGGCTTCAGTAGTTGTGGCACGTGGGCTCAGTAGTTGTGGCTCGCAGGCTCTAGAGCTCAGGCTCAGTAGTTGTGGTGCACGGGCGTAGTTGCTCCACGGCATGTGGGATCTTCCCAGACCAGGGCTTGGATCCGTGTCCCCTGCATTGTCAGGTGGATTCTTAACCACTGTGCCACAAGGGAAGTCCTGAGAGGGCCTTTGAAAAGGTGATTGAGTTAAAATGAGGCCAGTAGAGCAGACCTTAATCCAATCTGACTGGTGTCCTTATAACATGCATTTTGAACACACAGAAACAACAGGGCATGTGTGCACAGAACAATAACCACGTGAAGAAGCCAGGATGTCAATGATTTTTTTCACATTTAAAAATGTATACTATAAGAAGTATAAAGTATATAAACAATTAGGTAAACTTGTGGAGAAGCTGACCAAGATACATGAATTAAGAGATACAAGTGGCCATCCAAATTTTCTATATTTCTTTTTTTTTCTTTTACAGAATATTTGTTAAACTTGCTTCATGTACAATTTCTCATTTATCACTTTGGAAGTTCTTTATTGTAAAGACAATTGTTTTGTCTGATGACAAAAAACAGCCACCTTGTCAGTGATTACGCTGGACCTCTATGGTGGAGTTAAGGAGTGACACCTTTAATGGAAGGAACCAAAGGGTTAAAAGCCTGGGCTTCTATTTGGTGTGTTCTCTTTCTTTCTTTGAACTTTCTCCCTTGGGATTCACAGTCTCTCTTGAATTCTATAGTCTATCTCCCATGCATCTATGGGAGCTACCCCTTTCCTGGAAATGCCCAGGAAAAAGAAGCCCAAAATATCCCTTAGTCTGATTTTGGTGAGGTCCTTGGACCTACTCATAGTGTAAACAAGTGTTCCAGTTCAAGAAGGGCCTATAGTGTCATCCTAACTTTGTATATCTCTCCATGTAAACCGACTGTAATTGGGTGGCAAATGGTTGAGAATCATGGTTGTTGGCTTAATACCAACTCTACATCACGAGCAAGTATTACTGCAGGTTCCAAGGTGGGAGACAAATCCTAGTAGAGGTGATTCTGCTACTGAGTGCAGACTGATGTGAAAGGAGGGAGAACCTACAAAGATGGAAGTAAGCTGATGCAACTAAGATGTCTCATGGCCAGCATGAGGCTTGAGGTGGTAGAAATGAGGAGGGAGGAGCTCATCCAGAAACTTCTGTGAAGAACTTCCAAATTCCCAGGCTGTTCCTCTGAGAATAGAGAATTTGAAACAGAATCTTGGCAGAGGACTGTGATTGGGAAACTACATTTGTTCTGACCAGTTGCATGTTCTACTGCTGCCCCAGCTTGGCAGTGAGCTTTCTGACTCAGTGGAGAGGTGAATACACACTGAAAACTTGGCTTCAGCTTCTCCCCTCCAAGGACCCCTGGGACGCTGCAGTTAATCAAGGGTCACTTGACATTTTGCAAATGTGTTTTAGATACCTGGGCAAGTCTGTTGATACATTCTTTCAGTGTCCCTACAGAGTTGGAACAACCTGCAGCCAAAGGGGCATGTCAGGCATTGTCTCCACACATGGAACTGCTTTACTGGGTAGCCTGGGCCAGAGCACGATGAGCTCCATCCTGCTGTCTGTCTCGGAGGTGGAGGAAACTGGGAACATCAGGATAGTGTGGATTACAAGCTTGAAATCAGGCCGTCTGGGAGCTGAAAATGAATAGGATAGAACAAAGTGGCTCAGGGTGCAAGGGTAGCCTCCTAGCACCAGAAAATCAAGTAGACTTTGTCCCATTGGATCAAAGTCCATTATTATCATTGGGAACATTCTTAGAGTGGCAAAAACACAAGGCTTCTCCTTGGGCTTAAGTGAAATAACACCCCTCCTCTAACACACACACATCCACCTATGGGCACATTATTACTCTGTGAAATCGAGTAAGAATGGTCATTAGTCATGATGAGAAAAACAAATCTCAACAGGAGAGGGAGATAAAACAAAATGCCTTCTTGACCAATTTTTCCTTGAGAATAGTGAGTAGGTAGCTTGTGTGTTGGTTGAATGAATGTAAAATCGTGGGAAGTCTTTAACTTTTTAAAGGCAGCTGGTGGAGTCAATACTTCTTCCTTTTCACAGTCTTCCTACTAGGCTTCATCCTCCTTGTTCCCCATCAACACCCATGCTACCTTAGTATCCTCTACCCACTCAAAGCAACAAAAGCAGAGGATCCCAGGCAATCTCATTCTCTTGCAGAAAGACTTCTTCAACCTGTAACTCTTTGTATCTTCAGTTGCCTACATAGTTCCTGGCATAGAATAATAAATGCCAATATGATAATCATGGCTAACAAGAAACACTGTGCTATGGGCTTAATAGGAAATGTATCTATTGATTCTGAAAAAGTAGAAGCAGGTATTATTATTATTATTATTATTGAATTTTTAAATTTAATTTTATTCATTTTTTTATACAGCAGATTCTTATTAGTCATCAATTTTATACACATCAGTGTATACATGTCAATCCCAATCGTCCAATTCAGCACACCACCATCCCCACACCCCCATGGTTTTCCCCCCTTGGTGTCCATATGTTTGTTCTCTACATCTGTGTCTCAACTTCTGCCCTGGAAACTGGTTCATCTGTACCATTTTTCTAGGTTCCACATACATGCGATAATATACGATATTTGTTTTTTCTCTTTCTGACTTACTTCACTCTGTATGACAGTCTCTAGATCCATCCACGTCTCAACAAATGACCCAATTTCGTTCCTTTTTATGGCTGAGTAATATTCCATTGTATATATGTACCACATCTTCTTTATCCATTCTTCTGTCGATGGGCATTTAGGTTGCTTCCATGACCTGGCTATTGTAAATAGTGCTGCAATGAACATTGGGGTGCATGTGTCTTTTTGAATTATGGTTTTCTCTGGGTATATGCCCAGTGGTGGGATTGCTGGATCATATGGTAATTTTACTTTTAGTTTTTTAAGGAACCTCCATACTGTTCTCCATAGTGACTGTATCAATTTACATTCCCACCAACAGTGCAAGAGGGTTCCCTTTTCTCCACACCCTCTTCAGCATTTGTTGTTTGTAGATTTTCTGATGATGCCCATTCTAACTGGTGTGAGGTGATGCCTCATTGTAGTTTTGATTTGCATTTCTCTAATAATGAGTGATGTTGAGCAGCTTTTCATCTGCTTCTAGGCCATCTGTATGTCTTCTTTAGAGAAATGTCTATTTAGGTCTTCTCCCCATTTTTGGATTGGGTTCTTTGTCTCTTTAATATTGAGCTGCATGAGCTGTTTATATATTTTGGAGATTAATCCTTTGTTCGTTGATTCATTTGCAAATATTTTCTCCCATTCTGAGGGTTGTCTTTTCATCTTGTTTATGGTTTCCTTTGCTGTGCAAAAGCTTTGAAGTTTCATTAGGTCTCATTTGTTTATTTTTGTTTTTATTTCCATTACCCTAGGAAGTGGATCAAAAAAGATCTTGCTGTGATTTATGTCAAAGAGTGCTCTTCCTATGTTTTCCTCTAAGAGTTTTATAGTGTCCAGTCTTACATTTAGGTCTCAAATCCATTTTGAGTTATTTTTGTGTATGATGCCAGGGAGTGTTCTAATTTCATTCTTTTACATGTTGCTGTCCAGTTTTCCCAGCACCACTTATTGAAGAGGCTGTCTTTTCTCCATTGTATATCCTTGCCTCCTTTGTCATAGATTAGTGGACCATAGGTGCGTGAGTTTATCTCTGGGCTTTCTATCTTGTTCCATTGATCTATGTTTCTGTTTTTGTGCCAGTACCATATTGTCTTGATTACTGTAGCTTTGTAGTATAGTCTGAAGTCAGGGAGTTTGATTCCTCCAGCTCCGTTTTTTTCCCTCAAGACTGCTTTGGCTATTCGGGGTCTTTTGTGTCTCCATACAAATTTTAAGATTTTTTTGTTCTAGTTCCTTAAAAAATGCCATTGGAAATTTGATAGGAATTGCATTGAATCTGTAGATTGCTTTGGGTAGTATAGTCATTTTCACAATATAGATTCTTCCAGTGCAAGAACATGGTATATCTCTCCATCTGTTGGTATCATCATTTTTTAAAAATTAATTAATTAATTAATTAATTAATTTTTGGCTGTGTTGGGTCTTCGTTTCTGTGCAAGGGCTTTCTCTAGTTGCGGCAAGCGGGGGCCACTCTTCATCGCGGTGCGCAGGCTTCTCACTATCGTGGCCTCTCTTGCTGGGAGCACAGGCTCCAGACACGCAGGCTCAGTAGTTGTGGCTCACGGGCCTAGTCGCTCTGCGGCAAGTGGGATCCTCCCAGACCAGGGCTCGAACCCGTGTTCCCTGTATTGGCAGGCAGATTCTCAACCACTGCACCACCAGGGAAGCCCTGTTGGTATCATCTTTAATTTCTTACATCAGAGTCTTAAAGTTTTCTGCATACAGGTCTTTTGTCTCCCTAGGTAGGTTTATTCCTAGGTATTTTATTCTTTTTGTTGCAATGGTAAATGAGAGTGTTTCTTTAATTTCTCTTTCAGATTTTTCATCATTAGTGTATAGGAGTGCAAGAGATTTCTGTGCATTAATTTTGTATCCTGCAATTTTACCAAATTCATTGATTAGCTCTAGTAGTTTTCTGGTGACATTTTTAGGATTCTCTCTATATAGTATCATGTCATCTGCAAACAGTGACAGTTTTACTTCTTCTTTTCCAATTTGTATTCCTTTTATTTCTTTTTCTTCTCTGATTGCCGTGACTAGGACTTCCAAAACTATGTTGAATAATACTGGTGAGAGTGGATATCCTTGTCTTGTTCCTGATCTTCGAGGAAATGCTATCACTTTCTCACCATTGAGAATGATGTTTGCTTTGGCTTTGTCGTATATGGCCTTTATTATCTTCAGGTAGGTTCCCTCTATACCCACTTTCTGGAGAGTTTTTATCATAAATGGGTGTTGAATTTTGTCAAAAGCTTTTTCTACATCTATTGAGATGATCATATGGTTTTTCTTCTTCAATTTGTTACTATTGTGTATTACATTGATTGATTTGTGTATATTGAAAAATCCTTGCATCACTGGGATAGATCCCACTTTATCAGGGTGTATGATCCTTTTAATGTGTTGTTGGATTCTGTTTGCTAGTATTTTATTGAGGATATTTGCGTCTATATTTGTGAGTGATATTGGTCTGTAATTTTCTTTTTTAGTAGTAAGTTTGTCTGGTTTTGGTGTCAGGGTGATGGTGGCCTCATAGAATGAGTTTGGATGTGTTCCTTCCTCTGCAATTTTGTGGAAGTGTTTGAGAAGCATGGGTGTTAGCTCTTCTCTAAATGTTTGATAGAATTCGCCTGTGAAGCCATCTGGTCCTGGACTTTTGTTTGTTGGAAGATTTTAAATCACAGTTTCAATTTCATTACTTGTGATTGGTCTGTTCATAATTTCTATTTCTTCCTGGTTCAGTCTTGGAAGGTTATACCTATCTAAGAATTTGTCCATTTCTTCCAGGTTGTCCATTTTATTGGCATAGAGTTGCTCATAGTAGTCTCCTATGACGCTTTGTATTTCTACAATGTCTGTTGTAACTTCTCCTTTTTCATTTCTAATTTTATTGATTTGAGTCCTCTCCCTCTTTTTCTTGATAAGTCTGGATAATGGTTTATCAATTTTGTTTATCTTCTCAAAGAACCAGCTTTTAGTTTTATTGATCTTTGCTATTGTTTTCTTTGTTTCTATTTCATTTATTTCCACTCTGATCTTTATGATTTCTTTCCTTCTGCTAACTTTGGGTTTTGTTTGTTCTTCTTTCTCTAGTTCCTTTAGGTGTAAGTTTAGATTGTTTACTTGAGGTTTTTCTTGTTTCTTGCGGTAGGCTTGTATAGCTATAAACTTCCCTGTTATAACTGCTTTTGCTGCATCCCATAAGTTTCGGATCATCGTGTTTTCATTGTCATTTGTCTCTAGGTATTTTTTGATTTCCTCTTTGATTTCTTCAGTGATCTTTTGGTTATTTAGTAACGTATTGTTTAGCCTCCATGTGTTTGTGTTTTTTACTTTTTTTTCCCTGTAATTGATTTCTAATCTCATAGCGTTGTGGTCAGAAAAGATGCTTGTTATGATTTCAATTTTCTTAAATTTACTGAGGCTTGATTTGAGACTCAAGATGTGATCTATCCTGGAGAATGTTGCGTGCACACTTGAGAAGAAAGTGTAATCTGCTGTTTTTGGATGGAATGTCTTATAACTATCAATTAAATCTATCTGCCTATGTTGAGTGCATATATATTTATAACTGTTATATCTTCTTCTAGGATTGATCCCTTGATCATCATGTAGTGTCTGTCCTTGTCTCTTGTAACATTCTTTATTTTAATGTCTATTTTATCTGATGATATGAGTATAGCTACTCCAGCTTTCTTTTGATTTCCATTTGCATGGAATATCTTTTTCCATCCCCTCACTTTCAGTCTGTATGTGTCCCTAGGTCTGAAGTGGGTCTCTTGTACACAACATATATATGGGTCTTGTTTTTGTATCCATTCAGCAAGCCTGTGTCTTTTGGTTGGAGCATTTAATCCATTCACGTTTAAGGTAATTATCGATATGTATGTTCCTATGACCATTTTCTCAATTGTTTTGGTTTGTTTTTTAGGTCCTTTTCTTCTCTTGTGTTTCCCTCTTAGAGAAGTTCCTTTAGCATTTGTTGTAGAGCTGGTTTGGTGGTGTTGAATTCTCTTAGCTTTTGCTTGTCTGTAAACCTTTTGATTTCTCCTTCAAATCTGAATGAGATCCTTGCTGGGTAGAGTAATCTTGGTTGTAGTTTCTTCCCTTTCATCACTTTAAGTTTATCATGCCACTCCATTCTGGCTTGGAGAGTTTCTGCTGAGAAATCAGCTGTTAACCTTATGAGAGTTCCCTTGTATATTATTTGTTATTTTTCCCTTGCTGCTTTCAATAATTTTTATTTGTCTTTAATTTTTGCCAATTTGATTACTATGTGTCTCGGCATGTTTCTCCTTGTGTTTATCCTGTATGGGACTCTCTGCGCTTCCTGGACTTGGGTGGCTATTTCCTTTCCCATGTTAGGGAAGTTTTCGACTAAAATCTCTTCAAATATTTTCTCTGGTCCTTTCTCTCTCTCTTCTCCTTTTGGGACCTCTATAATGTGAATGTTGTTGCATTTAATGTTGTGCCAGAGGTCTCTTAAGCTGTCTTCAATTCTTTTCATTTTTTTTTCTTTAGTCTGTTCTGCAGCAGTGAATTCCATCATTCTGTCTTCCAGGTCACTTATCCGTTCTTCTGCCCCAGTTATTCTGCTATTGATTCCTTCTAGTGTAGTTTTCATTTCAGTTATTGTGTTGTTCATCTCTGTTTGTTTGTCCTTTAATTCTTCTAGGTCTTTGTTAAACGTTTCTTGTATCTTCTCGATCTTTGCCTCCATTGTTTTTCCGAGGTCCTGGATCGTCTTCACTATCAGTATTCTGAATTCTTTTTCTGGAAGGTTGCCTATCTCCACTTCATTTAGTTGTGTTTCTGGGGTTTCATCTTTTTCCTTCATCTGGTACATAGCTCTCTGCCTTTTCATCTTGTCTATCTTTCTGTGAATGTGGTTTTTGTTCCACAGGTTGCAGGATTGTAGTTCTTCTTGCTTCTGCTGTCTGCCCTCTGGTGGATGAGGCTATCTTGAAGCAGGTATTATTAATACCCCCATTTTAAAGATAAGGAAATTGAAGTTTAGAGACATAAACTTGTCCAAGATTATGCTGTGGGAAATAGAACTAGAGGTGAATTCAGGTCATCTGACTCCAGTATCTATTTTGCAACCATTTTTCTATGATACAGGAATAATTTTAATCTCCCAAATTTATCTATAGCTTTAATATAATCTCTACCAAAATCTCACAGGCTCTTTTGAAGAAATTGACAAGCTGATACTAAAATTTATGTACAAATGCAAGGGACCCAATATAGCTAAAATATTCTTGAAAAGGAACAAAAAATTAGAGGACTTGCACTTCCTGTTTACAAAACTTACTATAAAGTGTCAGTAATCAATTTTTGGTCAATTAATTTTTGACAGTAATACCAGGGCAATTCAATGGGAAAGAGGAGCTTATTCAAAAATGGTGCTGGGACAACTGGATATCCTTAGACAACAAGATGAATTTAGATCTTTACCTCATCGCATACACAAAATTAAATCACTTTTTCATAAACCTAAATGTAAGATCTAAAAATCTAAAGTTTCAGAAGAAAACATAGGAGAAAATTTTTGAGACCTTAGTTTAGACAAAGATTTCTCAGCTACAGCACTAAATACATGATCCATTAAGAAAAAATTAATAAATTGAACTTCACAAAAAATAGCATTTTTGCACTTCAAAAGACAGTATTTAAAAAATGAAAAGATAAGCGACAGACTGGGAAAAATATTTCCAAATCAGATATCTAACATATATAAAGAACTCCTGCAATACATTAATTAGACAACCCAATTTAAAATGGGCAAAATATTTGAATAGATATCTTGCCAAAGAAGATATCCAAGTAACAAATAAGCACATGAAAAAAATGCTCATAATTCGTAGGGAAAGGCAAATTAAAATGAGATACTACAAAAGGATTTCTGGACCCATCTCCAAGGTATGTTCATGGAGGCATCCCTACACCAACAAGCAGTACTTGGACTCCAGCAGGGTGTCTGAGAATTCAATTCAATTCTATATACCTGGGAGATTGATTCAAGATGGTGGAGTAGAAGGATGTGTGCTCACTCCCTCTGTGAGAGCAATAGAATCACAACTAACTGCTTAACAATCATTGACAGGAAGACACTGGAACTCACCAAAAAAGAAACCCAATATCCAAAGACAAAGGAGAAGCCACATTGAAACAGTAGGAGGGGTGCAATCACAATAAAATCAAATCCCATAACTGCTGAGTGGGTGACTCACAAACTGGAGAACAATTATACCACAGAACTCCACCCAATGGAGTGAGGGTTCTGAGCCCCATATCAGGCTTCCCAACCTGGGGGTCTGGCAACAGGAGGAAGAATTCCCAGAGAATCAGACTTTGAAGGCTAGTGGGATTTGATTGCAGGACTTCGACAGGACTGGGGGAAACAGAGACTCCGCTCCTGGAGGACACACACAAAGTAGTGTGCGCACCAGGACCCCAGGGGAAGGAGCAGTGACCCCATAGGAAACTGCACCAGACCTACCTGTTAGTGGTGGAAGGTCTCCTGCAGAGGCAGGGGAAAGCTGTGGCTCACCGTGGGGACAAAGACACTGGCAGCAGAAGTTCTCAGAAGTACTCTTTGGTGTGAGCGCTCCTGGAGTCCACCATTAGCCCCACCAAAGAGTCTCTAGGCTCCAGTTCTGGGTTGCCTCAGACCAAACAACCAACAGGGTGGGAACTCAGTCCCACCCATCAGCAGGTGAGCTATTAAAGTTTTACTGAGCTCTGCCCACCAGAGCAACACCCAGCTCTAGCCACCACCAGTCCCTCCCATCAGGAAGCTTGCACAAGCCTCTTAGATAGCCTCATCCACCAGAGGACAGACAGCAGAAGCAAAAAGAACTACAATCCTGCAGCCTGTGGAATGAAAATCACATTCACAGAAAGATAGACAAAATGAAAAGGCATAGGACTATATACCAGATGAAGGAACAAGATAGAACCCCAGAAAAACAATTAAATGAAGTGGAGATAGGCAACCTTCCAGAAAAAGAATTCAGAATAATGATAGTAAAGATGAACCAGGACCTCAGAAAAAAAATTCAGAATAATGAGAGTGAAGATGATCCAGGACCTCAGAAAAAGAATGGGGACAAAGACTGAGAAGATGCAAGAAACGTTTAAAAAAGACCCAGAAGAATTAAAGAACAAACACCTAGAAGAATTAAAGAACAAACAAACAAAGATGAACAATACAGTAAATGAAATGAAAAATACAATAGAAGAAATCAATAGCAGGATAACTGAGGCAGAAGAACGGTAAGTGACCTGGAAGTCAGAATGGTGGAAATCACTGGCATGGAACAGAATAAAGAAAAAAGAATGAAGAGAAGTGAAGACAGCCTAAGAGACCTCTGGAACAATATTAAATGCACCAACATTCGCATTATAGTGGTCCCAGAAGGAGTAGAGAGAGAGAAATTACCCGAGAAAATATTTGAAGAGATTTTAGTCAAAAACTTCCCTAACATGGGAAAGGAAATAGCCACCCAAGTCCAGGAAGCGCAGAGAGTCCCATACAGGATAAACCCAAGGAGAAACACTCTGAGACACATAGTAATCAAATTGACAAGAATTAAAGACAAAGAAAAATTATTAAAAGCAACAAGGGAAAAACAACAAATAGCATACAAGGGAACTCCCATAAGGTTAACAGCTTATTTCTCAGAACTCTACAAGCCAGAAGGGAGTAGCACATTGTTTTTAAAGTGATGAAAGGGAAGAAACTACAACCAAGATTGCTCTACCCAGAAATGATATTCACATTCGACGGAGAAATCAAAAGCTTTACAGACAAGCGGAAGCTAAGAGAATACAGCACCACCAAACCAGCTCTAGAACAAATGCTAAAGGAACTTCTCTAAGTGGGAAACACAAGAGAAGAAAAGGACCTACAAAAACAAACCCAAAACAATTAAAAAATGGTCATAGGAACATACATATCAATAATCACCTTAAATGTGAATGGATTAAATTCTCCAACCAAAAGACACAGTCTCATTGAATGGATACAAAAACAAGACCCATATATATGCTGTCTACAAGAGACCCACTTCAGATATAGGGACACATACAGACTGAAAGTGAGGATATGGAAAAAGATAGTCCATGCAAATGGAAATCAAAAGAAACCTGGAGTAACAATACTCATGTCAGATAAAATAGACTTTAAAATAAAGAATGTTACAAGAGACAAGGAAGGACACTATATAATGATCAAGGGATCAATCCAAGAAGAATATATAACAATTATAAATACATATGCACCCAACATAGGAGCATCTCAATACATAAGGTGAATGCTAATAGTGATAAAAGAGGAAATTGACAGTAACACAGTAAAAGTGGGGGAGTTTAACAGCTCACTTACAACAATGGACAGATCATCCAAACAGAAAATTAATAAGGGAACAGAAGCTTTAAATGACATAATAGACCAGATAGATTTAATTGATATTTATAGGACATTCCATCTGAAAACAGCAAATTACACTTTCTTCTCAAGTGTGCATGGAACATTCTCCAGGATAGATCACATCTTGGGTCAGGAATCAAGCCTCAGTAAATTTAAGAAAATTGAAATCATATCAAGCATCTTTTCTGACCACAACGCTATGAGATTAGAAATCAATTACAGGGAAAAAATGTAAAAAACACAAACACATGGAGGCTAAACAATATGTTACTAAATAACCAAGAGGTCACTGAAGAAGTCAAAGAGGAAATCAAAAAATACCTAGAGACAAATGACAATGAAAACACGACGATACAAAACCTATGGGATGAAGAAAAAGCATTTCTAAGAGGGAAGGTTATAGCAATACAATCCTACCTCAAGAAACAAGAAAAATCTCAAAACAACAATCTATCCTTACACCTGAAGGAACTAGAGAAAGAAGAACAAAGAAAACACAAAGTTAGCAGAAGGAAAGAAATCATAAAGATCAGAGCAGAAATAAATTAAATAGAAACAAAGAGAATGAAGCAAAGGTCAATAAATCTAAAAGCTGGTTCTTTGAGAAGATAAACAAAATTGATAAACCTTTAGCCAGTCTCATCAAGAAAAAGAGCGAGAGGACTCAAATCAATAAAACCCTGATGGCACAGTGGTTAAGAATCTGCCTGCCAATGCCGAGGACACGGGTTTGATCCCTGGTCCAGGAAGATCCCACATGCCACAGAGCAACTAGGCCCGTGTGCCATAACTAATGAGCCTGTGCTCTATAGCCCGTGAGCCACAACTGTTGAGCCTGTGTGCCACAACTACCGAAGCCTACATGCCTAGAGCCGGTGCTCTGAAACAAGAGAAACCACCACAATGAGAAGCCCATGCACCACAACAAAGATTAGCCCCTGTATGCTGCAACTAGAGAAAGCCCACACACAGCAATGAAGACCACTGCAGCCAAAAAAAAAAATATTTTTAATTAAAAAAAAAAAAGAAATAAAAAGGAGAAGTTGCAACTGACACCAAAGAAATACAAAGCATCATAAGAGACTACTACAAGCAGCTCTATGCCAATAAAATGGACAATCTGGAAGAAATGGACAAATTCTTAGATAGGTATAACCTTCCAAGACTGAACCAGGAAGAAACAGAAAATATGAACAGACCAATCACAAGTAATGAAATTGAAACTGTGATTTAAAATGTTGCAACAAACAAAAGTCCAGGACCAGATAGCTTAACAGGCGAATTCTATCAAACATTTAGAGAAGAGCTAACACCCATCCTTCTCAAACTCTTCCAAAAAATTGCAGAGGAAGGAACACTTCCAAACTCCTGCTACAAGGCCACCATCACCCTGATACCAAAACCAGACAAACTTACTACTAAAAAAGAAAATTATAGAGTAATATCTCTGATGAAGAAGATGCAAAAATCCTCAACAAAATACTAGCAAACAGAATCCAGCAGCACATTAAAAGAATCATACACCATGATCAAGTGGGATTTATCCCAGGAATGCAAGGATTCTTCAGTATACACAAATCAATCAACGTGATACACCATATTAACAAATTGAAGAAGAAAAACCATATGATCATCTCAATAGATGTAGAAAAAGCTTTTGACAAAATTCAACACTCATTTATGATAAAAACTCTCCAGAAAGTGGGCATAGAGGGAACCTACCTCAAGATAATAAAGGCCATATATGACAAACCCACAGCAAACATCATTCTCAATGGTGCAAAACTGAAAGCATTTCCTCTGAGATCAGGAACAAGGCAAGTATGTCCACTCTCACCACTATTATTCAACATAGTTTTGGAAGTCCTAGCCACGGCAATCAGAGAAGAAAAAGAAATAAAAGGAATACAAATTGGAAAAGAAGAAGTAAAACTGTCACTGTCTGCAGACGACATGATACTATACATAGAGAATCCTGAAGATGCCACCTGAAAACTACTAGAGCTAATCAATGAGTGTGGTAAAGTTGCAGGATACAAAATTAATGCACAGAAATCTCTTGCATTCCTATGCACTAACAATGAAAGATCAGAAAGAGAAATTAAGGAAACAATTCCATTCACCATTGCAACAAAAAGAATAAAATACCTAAGAATAAACCTACCTAAGGAGGTAAAAGTCCTGTACTCAGAAAAGTATAAGACACTGATGAAAGAAATCAAAGATGACACAAACAGATGGAGAGATATACCATGCTCTTGGATTGGAAGAATCAATATTGTGAAAATGACTATACTACCCAAAGCAATCTACAGATTCAGTGCAATCCCTATCAAATTACTTACCAATGGCATTTTTTTACAGAACTGGAACAAAAAAATCTTAAAATTTGTATGGAGACACAAAAGGCCCTGAATAGCCAAAGCAGTCTTGAGGGAAAAAAACGGAGCTGGAGGAATCAGACTCCCTGACTTCAGACTATACTACAAAGCTACAGTAATGAAGACAATGTGGTACTGGCACAAAAACAGAAATATAGATCAGTGGGACAGGATAGAAAGCCCAGAGATAAACCCACGCACCTATGGTCAACTAATCTATGACAAAGGAGGCAAGGATATACAATGGAGAAAAGACAGTCTCTTCAATAAGTGGTGCTGGGAAAACTGGACAGCTACATGTAAAAGAATGAAATTAGAACACTCCCTGGCATCATACACAAAAATAAACTCAAAATGGATTAAAGACCTGAATGTAAGACCGGACACTATAAAACTCTTAGAGGAAAACATAGGAAGAACACTCTTTGACATAAATCACAGCAAGATCTTTTTTGACCCACTTCCTAGGGTAATGGAAATAAAAACAAAAATAAACAAATGAGACCTAATGAAACTTCAAAGCTTTTGCACAGCAAAGGAAACTATAAACAAGATGAAAAGACAACTCTCAGAATGGGAGAAAATATTTGCCAATGAATCAACAGACAAAGGATTAATCTCCAAAATATATAAACAGCTCATGCAGCTCCATATTAAAAAAACAAACAACCCAATCCAAACATGGGCAGAAGACCTAAATAGACATTTCTACAAAGAAGACATACAGATGGCCAAGAAGCAGATGAAAAGCTGCTCAACATCACTCATTATTAGAGAAATGCAAATCAATACTACAAAGAAGTATCACCTCACACCAGTTAGAATGGGCATCATCAGAAAATCTACAAACCAAAAATGCTGGAGAGGGTGTGGAGAAAAGGGAACCCTCTTGCCCTGTTTGGTGGGAATGTAAATTGATACAGCCACTATGGAGAACAGTATGGATTGTCCTTAAAAATCTAAAAACAGAATTACCATATGATCCAGCAATCCCACTACTGAGCACATACCCAGAGAAAACCATAATTCAAAAAGACACACGCACTCCAATGTTCATTGCAGCACTATTTACAATCGTCAGGTCATGGAAGCAAGTTCAATGCCCATTGACAGATGAATGGATAAAGAAGATGTGATACATATATACAATGGAATATTACTCAGCCATAAAAAGGAATGAAATTGGGTCATTTGTAGAGACGTGGATGGGTCTAGAGACTGTCATACAGAGTGAAGTAAGTCAGAAAGAGAAAAACAAATATTGTATATTAATGCATATATGTGGAATCTAGAAAAATATTACAGATGAACCAGTGTGCAAGGCAGAAACAGAGACACAGATGTAGAGAACAAACGTATGGACACCAAGTGGAGAAAGTGGGGGGGCTGTGGTGGTGTGATGAACTGGGAGATTGGGATTGACATATATACACAAATATGTGTAAAATAGACAACTAAAAAAAAGTTCTATATACCTGCAGATAGAATTAGATTCCACAGTTAAAGGGCTCAGTCCCACAAGACCACCCTCCACTTCAGATGCCAGTTGCAAGCCCAGGTTGTTACCCGTGCTTCTGACAATTCGGATATCAGATGTTCCCACAACCCCATCCTTGGGTTCAATTAATTTGTTATAGTGTCTCACAGAACTCAGAAAAACTCATTTACTCACTAGATTATCAATTTATTATAAAAGAATAATAAAGAATGCAAAACAACAGCCAGATGAAGAGATACACAGAGCAAGGTTCTGAACAAAGGAGCTCTGTTCCTCATAGAATGTAGTGGCATGCGGAGGCTTTCTGGTTCCCCAACGTGAAAACTCTCCAAAAGAGGCCGAGAAGCTGTCTTTTGGGGGTTTTTATGGAGGCCTCATTTAGTCTTAGTTGAGCAAATCATTGACCAATGGTGATTAATTCAACCTCAAGCTTCTCTCCCCTCCCTGGAAATCAGGGAGTGGGACTGAAAGTTCCAACCTTCTAATCACAAGGTTAATGCTCCTGGCAAACAGCCTCCATCCTTAGGTGCTTCCAAAAGTCACCTCATTCACATAACAAAAGACACTTTTATGACTCTCAGCACTTAGGAAATTCCAAGGGTGTGGGAAGCTTTGAGCCAGGAACTGTGGACAAAGACCAAATATATATGAGAATGACCTGAATGATCAAATATATATTTCTTATAAATCACACTATTGGAGATACCACTCCATACCCACTAGAATAGATAATAACTAGTGTTGGTGTGGTTGTGGAGAAACTAGAATCTTCATATATTACTGATCAGAATATAAGCGTTGCAGCCACTTTGAAAAACAGGTTGACAATTTCTTAGAAACTTAAACATAAATTTACGTGTTAAGTCTTTGTGTAGACATCTCTTGCATAGATACCCAGGAGTAAAATTGTTAGGTTCTTGGGTGTTCAAGGTATCTATGCAAGAGAAATGAAAATATATGTCTGCACAAAGACTTACGTATGAATTTTCATGGCAGTATTATTCATAATAGCCAAAATCAGGAAACTGAGTCACAGGTAAATAAAAGTGGCATATTCACACAATGGAATACTATTCAACAATAAAAAGGAATGAAATACTGACAGTATGGATGAACCTCAGGAATGTTGTGCTAAGTAGAATGAGCCAGATGCAAAAGACAACATACTGTATAATTCCATTCATATGAAATGTCTAGAAAAGGCAACTTTATAGAGACAGAAAATTAATTACTGGTTGTATAGTGTTAGAGGTAAAATTAGGGAATATCTGCAAATGGATATGAGGGATCTTTTTGGAGTGATGGAAACATTCTAAAATTAGATTGTCATGATAGTTGCACAACTCTGTAATTTATTAAACATGATTAAATTTTACACTTACAATGGGTAAAATTTATGGTTTATAAATTATACTTCCAATAAAGCTGTTGAAAAGAGAAATAGTTTTCAAATGAGCAAATTAATCTTCATGCCTTTAAATTTTCCTTGCTTTTTTGGTCTTATTATTCATTTCTTGGTTCCACTTTTTTTTTTCTCTCTGGCCTACACTCCACATCCATTTCTTTAGACATCGCTCTCAGTAACACCATCAACTCCATTGCCCCAACTTCCCAGCACTTTACCTGCTCAGAAAAGCTCGGATTGTGGACAAATTGAATCATCTACATTCTCCACTCCATTTCAACTGCTGACACAGCGTTAACTGTACTGTTGTCCATAAATATTCAAGTTTTCTGATGATCTCTGTTATGCTCTTAACAACATTTGCCAATTTTAGTGCAGGTCCCTGTGATTCTGATTCTTCTTGGCTGCTATTCCACAACTTGACTCTTCTTCTCAAGCCCCCAATTCCTCTGTTTTAACATCTATTTCACAGAAAAAGCAGAGGCTGTCTAGTATGAACTCCTAACTTCTTGTCTTCATAATGACAATGATGTATCCATTTGTAATGCCAATTATCACTCCACACATCAAACATTTGTTGAGTTTGACAATGTTTCTCCTCTCTTCAAAGACTGTAAACCCTTAACTCTGCATCAAAATATCTGAGGAGGCTCAAAGTCTCTTGTAAGGGCTTTAGGAGAGACCATTACGGGCTATTTAGACAAAGAAGACTAATTTCCTCAGAGGAAGCACTGTCTCTATTGGTGGAAAAGACACATCAGATTTGGGGTTCAAGTTTTCTAACTTCATCAAAATCTGCTCATATGCTTCCATCCCAAGTTTTAGGATCACACTTCTTTTTCAATCAGTGCTCTAACTTTAACATAAGAGATTGGGAGTTAAGTTTGTACTGTAATCTAAGCACTCTCAGAGCTAGATCTTTGTTTTGGTTTTTGGAGAAATTGGCTCTGCAGTTATAGGAGATCAAGGTTTCTTTTTCGTCATCATTCAATTTTTTTTTTAATAAAGTCTTTTTAAAATTTTTATTTGTTTTATTTTTGGCTGCGTTGGGTCTTCGTTGCTGTGCGCAGGCTTTCTCTAGTTGCAGCGAGTGGGAACTACTCTTCGTTGTGGTGCGTGGGCTTCTCATTGTGGTGGCTATTCTTGTTGTGGAGCACAGGCTCTAGGCACGTGGGCTTCAGTAGTTGTGGCACACGGACTCAGTTGTTGTGGCTCATGGGCTTAGAGCGCAGGCTCAGTAGTTGTGGTGCACAGGCTTAGTTGCTCCGCGGCATGTGGGATCTTCCTGGACCAGGGCACGAACCTGTGTCCCCTGCATTGGCAGGCAGATTCTTAACCACTGCACCACCAGGGAAGCCCTCATCATTCAATTTTATATCATTTTGCAGAACCTTAGTTGGGAATTTAAAGCCCTGAACTCATTATTTTCTTTCTCCTCATTCTCCAGTGCACTAAGAAGCAAGCAAGCAACATACTTTCCGTTTTCACCAAAATGATCTGTGGGAGTAAATACTTGACTGTTCAAAGGCTTGCCTTCCATAAACACTTGATAGGAATGTCTATTGGAGACAATCTGAGTACCATTTTGGCACTGCCTCCCATGAACTATCAGTGTCCACTGTACCACTTGAGGCAGCTTATTAATACTAGTAAATCTGACTAGATCACACACCAATTCAAGTTAACTCAGAACCAATTCAGAGAATCCATTTAAAGTCTGTATCATCTTTATCCATTCATCTGTCGATGGACACTTAGGTTGCTTCCATGTCCTGGCTATTGTAAATAGAGCTGCAATGAACATTGTGGTACATGACTCTTTTTGAATTATGGTTTTCTCAAGGTATATGCCCAGTAGTGGGATGGCTGGGTCATATGGTAGTTCTATTTTTAGTTTTTTAAGGAACCTCCATACTGTTCTTCTTAGTGGCTGTATCAATTTACATTCCCACCAACAGGGCAGGAGGGTTCGACAGATGAATGGATGTGGCACATATATACAATGGAATATTACTCAGCCATAAAAAGGAATGAAATCGAGTTATTTGTTATGAGGTGGATGGACCTCGAGTCTGTCATACAGAGTTAAGTAAATCAGAAAGAGAAAAACAAATTCCGTATGCTAACGCATACATATGGAATCTAAAATAACAGTACTGATGAACCTAGTGGCAGGGCAGGAATAAAGATGCAGATGTAGAGAACAGACTTGAGGACATGGGGTGGGGAAGGGGAAGCTGGGACAAAGTGAGAATAGCACTGACATATATACACTACCAAATGTAAAATGGATGGCTAGTGGGAAGCAGCTGCATAGCACAGGGAGATCAGCTCGATGCTTTGTGATGACTTAGAGGGGTGGGATAGGGAGCGTGGGAGGGAGGCTCAAGAGGGAAGGGATATGGAGATATATGTATACATATAGCTGATTCACTTTGTTCTACAGCAGAAACTAACACAACATTGTAAAGTAATTATACTCCAATAAAGATATTTAAAAAAAAAGTCTGTATCAGTCAGGTTCTATCACAGAGACTTAATCATTAGGAGACTGTGTGTGTGTGTGTGTGTGTGTGTGTGTTTGAGCTTTTGCAATTGGAGTGTGAATTAATATCACTATAAAGTCTCTATAAAACATTGCCTTTGAGGTGGGAGTTTGATGTCAGCAGAGCAGGGACTTGGGAAGATGGATGTGCAAGGGAGAGCAAGGCAAAACTGAAATCCATGAATATGAGTTGGAACCCATGAGGACAGACTGGAAGCGGTGTTAGTCTCTCATTTCCAATCTTCTGGCTTTGATGGTCTGGGTCTCTTGCAGGAAGAGATGGGGCTCTTTGACACAGAGATAAATACTTATGTGGCCCAGAGATTGTAGAAGGAGATCCATTGAGAGGTAGAATAGCTGACCTGCACCAATGACTATCTCACACCAGCAAGGGGAGACAGACTATAGTGACAATGTACATGAGTTGCCACAGTACCTGGGACCCCTGCACTGACCTTCAAAGTGTAAAAGCAGTTGACTGTATCTTCACTTCTGCCTCCCAAGTCTTGTGAGAAATGTCTCTTATGGACACACTCTGAACAGTGCAGAGAAAGGATATGTAGTTCCAGCTTACCTAAGCTGACACAGTAGGGAGGAACCAGATCATATAAGAGTTTTAGCCATGAAAGAAAAGAATGGAAAGTCATTGATGGAATGACACGGTCTGATGTTTTTAAAAGATCTGTCTGGTAGAAAATGGAGTATAGCAGAGAAGTGGAGAATGAACCAGTAAGGAGTGTATTGTGTGAGATGATGGTGGTCTTGCTTAGTGTCTTAGTCAGTTCTGGCTGCTTTAACAGAATATCATAGCCTGGGTGGGTTATAAACAAGAGAACTTCATTTCTCACAGTTCTAGAGTCTGGGAAGTCCGAGGTCAAGGCATTGGCAGATTAGGTGTCTGCTGAAGGCCTGCTTTCTGGCTTAGAGATGACTGTGATTTTGCTGTGTTCTCACATAGTAGAAGGGGCTAGGGATCTCCCTGGGGTCTCTTTTACAAGGGCACAAATTCTATTCATGAGGTGGAGTACTCAGAACCTAATCACCTCCCAAAGTCCCCACCTGCAAATACCATCACACTGGGGGTTAGGTTTCAACATATGAATTTGGGGGAGATACAAACATTCAGTCTATAGCACCTAGGGTAATAGCAGTAGAGGTGGAGAGTTATCATTTCATGAATTGAATTTGGGGAGTTTGGGTGAGTGAGACATTATGAGTGAATCCCAGGGTTTCAGCTGGAGTAACTGGTTGAATGGTAGTACCATTAACTTAGTTGGGGAAGACTAGGGAAGGATAAGATTTGGAGGGTCATGCCCTAGGCATGAATGTATAGACAATGCAACAAACAAGGGATTGAATAAGCAAGGGGTTTATCGCCCTCACACAACCAGAAGTTATTCCAGTGCTTATAGGGTGGTTCAACAATGTCACATAAGGTCTCAGCTCTTTCCTTCTTTCTCCGCCTTAGTATGTAGGTCTTCATCCTCAGAATTGTTGCCTCATTGTTGCAAATTGGCTGCTACCTTTCTCTCCACGTTCTGAGCATGGAAAGATGGAAATCGGCAAAAAGCCAAACTAGCATGCCACCAAAACTTCCCTTTTATTTGTTTTGTTTTGGAGGGGTAGAGATGTCTTTTTTTAGGTGTGTCTGGCTTCTTTTGCTTCTTTTATTCTTTTTAATTAATTAATTACTTAAATTGAAGTATGATTGATTTACAACGTTGTGTTAGTTTCAGGTACAGCAAAGTGATTCAGTTATATATTTTTTTTCAGACTCTTTTCCCTTATAGATTATTACAAAATATTGAGTATAGTTCCCTGTGCTATACAGTAGGTCCTTGTTGGTTATCAATTTTATATATAGTAGTGTGTTTATGTTAACTCCTAATTTATCCTAAATTAGGAGTTTGTGATTAACAAGACCCTCCCTTTTAAAGCAAGTTCCCCAAAATCCCAAGTGACTTCTGCTTACATTTTATTGGACAGAATGGAGTCACATGACCACTGTAGTAACTCGAATGTTGCTAGGGAACAGGGAATACGTGGACAGGGTTTGGGTTAACCATATGTTGGATTATAAATTTGAGTTGATCATGAGACAATAGCAAGTAGTCAGTTTGACAAAGGGTCTTGGAAGGGAGTGTCATATCTCCTCCCTACCTTGCTCACCCAGACAGATTGAAATGTAAAATAAGTTCTGGTGAGTGTGCTGTCATCTAGCCCTGCAAAGCATGTTCCTCTGGGCATGGCTGTGTTTATGAAGGGAGTGTGAGGCTTGAACATGATTGCTATTTTAACAGCTAAGTCTACGGACTGGGATAATGTAAAGATTGAGAATGGGTTAGAGAGATGCGGTAGGATTGCATATGCAGACTCCTGTTACAAAACTTGATCAGAGCCATTGCCTAGTGTCTGTACTTTGAGCTTGGATTAGGCTGAATGATAAAAAGAATTATACTCATTGTGTAGAGCATAGGTTCAACTATGTCCCACAGGCCAAACCCAGCCTGATTTTGTAAATAAAGTGATAGTGGAACACATGTATACATACTATCTGTGGCTGATTTTGTGACAAAACAGCAGAGTTGACTAGTAGCAAGAGAAACCATATGGCCTATGGAGCCTAAAATATTAACTACTTTTCCCTTTACAGAAGAAGTTTGCTGACCACTGGTGTAGATCATACTTCTTTCTACGTTAACATCAGATTACTTAATTATATCGTAGGTAGACTTCCTATGACATATAAGGAATTGTAAATATGTGAGTCTTCTATTACCTATTAGATTTCTCACTTGCCCCTTGGTTTCCTGCCCTTGGAGACCTTCCCTTTTATGCTATTATGACTGTAATAACAACATACAAGATGTGGACTTGCTCCTTACAGCTTTGCTAGATGCCATGGAGAGCTTCAACACCCTGTCTTGTCATCCTAAGGAAATATTCAAGCTTGATAATTGATATCACTGTCAAACTCTTCTCAACCACTAGGGTTGTAATAGGGAAGAAACTATGTACTCTATTACAAGTTAATCACTAAAGGGGTGTTGCCTGTAAGCTTAAATTATACATAATGGCCCATCTCTGAAAACCCTGCCTCCCAGGTAATGAGCATTAAGCTAAAATACCATCATTTAGCTCACCTGAAACATCCTGACCAGGCCCACCTGTGAATGACTGCAGGCAGGAAGAAATGAACACATCCCCTCTGGAGGCTGACCGGAACCAGGAAATGTTTGGCTTTACTCCCTCCCCTTTTAGTATAAAAGAAGCCTGAATGCTCAGGCAAGATGGTTATATGGGACACTAGTCTACCACCTTCTTGGTCTGCTGGCTTTCTGAATAAAGTCGCTATTCCTTGCCCCAGAAACTCATCTTTCGACTTTTTGGCCTGTTGTGTATCAAGCAGTATGAGCTTGGACTTGGTAACAAATTGTGAGGAGCCAGCCAGGAACCTTGCTGCTCGTGGTCAGCCAGCCTGTTGGGGAATTTTCAGGTCAGGCCCCAGCAGTTGCCAGGACCACTTGTCCTGAGGACCTACCTGCCCTTCAAAATTCCCCAAAGGGGCACCAGCTGCCCCGGTGCTTGGAAATTGGATCAAGGAATCAATATTTGGGATCCAACGGGCTGCATACATTAGGGTAAGTCGCTCCGGTGTGTACAGCCAGAAACTTTATTTCTTCTCTGTCTGGGGCTTTTGTTCCCCTGGAATAAGCCAATTTGTTTTGTATTTGAGTGGGGTACCCCACTGGAGAGAGAAAAGAGTTGTTGGACTTTTACCTGATTTGTGACCTGGGTCATGTTTCTATGGATGCTACATTTGTGTGTGCCATTTGTGTTTTGTTTGTCTTGAATTTCTGTCTATAAAAATGGGGAATGTCCCAACTATTGCTAAAGAAAGTTCTCTGAGGTGAATTTTGGATAAGTGATTTGATTCCAGCCATGAACTCATGAGTGAGAAGAAGATGCTCTTTTACTGTAACAATGTGTGGTCACAGTACCTGTCAGGATCTCCACAAGGGGTTTAGGCAGGGTTATCTTGGGACCCTGTGCACCATGTACTGCTGCCCTTGCTGTGTTAATTATATCCTTTGTGGTCTCCTGTGTCATTGGTATATGTAAAACCCGAGACCAAACTTGAGGGTTTATTTAGGATTTTCTGTTTGACCTTTGGGTTTTCCATTTCTTTCTCCATTTACAGCCAAATCAGTTTTCTGATATTTAAAACTTTTACACGTGTCAAATAGAGGAAAGGAATTAAAAAAAAAAAAATGACCTGTCTGTGGGATATTTACAGGGAGAAGAGAAAGGTTTCACTTGGTTCCTAAAATCACCAAAAGCCCCAGCCCAGAATTCAGCTCAGTTGGTTGATGTCAAGGCAAAAAGGCATCCTTTTAATGGTTGGATGTGATCAACTGCTATCTATGGTTTTATGGTGGCCCTTCTCGAAGAAGCGGAGAAGAATGATGGAATTCTTTAATATGCAAGCATTTGTGCTATTACATCAGGGAAAATAAGGAAGAGAATGAGAGTGAGAATAGATTGCTTCAAACCTTAACTCCTCCACCTGGGCTAACTGTCTCAGCTGCTCCAATATATCCACCCCTCCCCCACCATCTGCTTCTATTCAACCCCAGTTCCCGACACTGGGGCTCAGGACTGTCCCTCCTTACAGGGACCACTTAGAAAATCCTGTATTAGTTCCTGGGGCACAGTGACTTGGTCTGGTATCGCCATTCTAAGACCTGACAGGGCATCCTTTTTGGGCCAGGAGTCACTCCCAGGGCAGGGCAATTTCCCTTATGCCCTTATCTCATAGCGGGGCTAAACGCAAATGACCAGCCAGCTGTGTTTCTCAGACTTGTTTAACTGGAAAGACTGCAACCCTCCTTTATAAGGAGGATCCTCTACACATGAAGCCCACTAGGCAGTACCCACAGCTGAACCAAACTGGGACCCCAATGAGGGAGGAACACCCTTATTAGGGCACTGCTTATTGGTGCATCTTGGCAGGGCTTTCCCTGAAAAAGTTCCCCTGAAAAGGGGAACCAAAGCAAAGAGTTTGAGCAAAATTCAAGAAAATCAGCAAAAAAACCAAATGAAGACCCTTCCAAAAATTCGGAGAAAATTCTTGGAAAAGATTTATCAGGTCTACAGACATTATACTAACGCAGATTCCGAGGTCCCTGAAAATATTAGAATGGTAAGCTTGAACTTTTGGGGGGCAAAGTGCCTCAGATATCAGGAGAAAGTTGCAAAGATTAGATGATGCATTTGGAATGAACACTTCTCAATGGGTAGATGTTGCTTTTAAAGTGTTGAACAGGGAACAACAACAGAAGAATGAAGATGCAAAATGAAATGAAATGCCACTTTTTTGGCATTGGCATTGTCCCAAGAGAGGAAAGCTACTACTGGGGAAGGTACAATGTGCTACCGTAAGGAGGAAGAACATTGGAAAACATTGCCCTAGAGTAAAACATGAGAAAAAAAAACGAGATGAGAGCCTCTCATATGGTAGAAAGAGAGGGTCACTCTGATGAATGAAGTGGCCCAGGG
Source organism: Balaenoptera physalus (assembly GCF_965194825.1). Classification (NCBI taxonomy): domain Eukaryota; kingdom Metazoa; phylum Chordata; class Mammalia; order Artiodactyla; family Balaenopteridae; genus Balaenoptera; species Balaenoptera physalus. The sequence goes on from NC_138882.1 coordinate 45,350,434, forward strand.
GCTCCCTTTAACTTGAGGCACCTAATTCCCCACAGGACCCCCAGGTGAAACTGACAGTGAGGAATGAGCTGATGAACAGTCTGATGGACCTCACCCTGAAGTTGTTCACCGGAACAGCTTGACATCAGAGTCTCACCAGAACACACTTTAAGCCTACAGATGGCGCTAATGAAAACCCCAGGAAAGGAGACAGAGCTCTTTCCCCCAGAGGTCTAGGAAAAGGTAAGACCAGAGTGTGTGCTAACTGCACCCCAGGGAAGGCCAAAAACACATGGCCAATAGGAATCCCATTAAATAAGGGATGCTGGGGCACTTAATCTAAAACTATGTCCTCTGAGTCAAGACGAACACTTCTCCGACAGATTGACTTGCTAGAATACCAGCCAGTGTATTCAGCAAAGGCTAGAGAGAGGGCCAGAGTGGGGTCTGACTTGGATCACACCTCGCCGGGCTGGAAATATAGTGCACTATTGTTTTGATTCCTAAGGCGTTCTCAGACACCGAGCTGCAGCACATTCATAGTAATAGCCATTACGGGAGACATGCTGTTGCAGGAGAGGGAAATGTCACATCCTGGGACCCGCAGGAGCCCTTAGGACGGACCACCAAGTGAGGGTTCTTGGATCTGAGCAGGAAGGAATTCAAGAGCAAGCCAGAGTAAAGGGAAAGCGAGTTTATTTAGAGAGATACACATTCCATAGGCAGAATGCAGGCTGTCTCAAAGTGAGAGCGACACCAGGGCATGGGGTCATAGGTGTTTATGGGCTAAGTAATTTCACAGTGGGAGGAATATTCTTGCTATTTTGGGGTAGGGTGGGGATTTCCCAGGAATTGGGCCACTGCCCACTTTTTGGCCTTTTTTGGTTTTCCTCGGAACTGTCATTGTGTAAGGGGTAGTGATTTTTAGTATTACAATGAAGGTTATAACGAGCTAAATGTCAATGCCTGGATTATTCTCAAAGCCCCCTTGGTTTCAGCTGGTTCCAGCCAGTCTTTACTGCTTCCCAAAGGCTGCACCCCTTCTTCAATATCAGTGTTCGTGTCCTGCCCCTTTCCCTCCTAACTCATTCCTCCCCTGAAGATTTTACTCCTATTCTTATGGGAAGCAGAGAGGCAGTGGTCCATCTTCAGTAGTTGGTTCAGGGCTGAGCAGTGGTGTTGACCCTGCCTATCAGAGAGTGAAAATCTCTGGATGCCTGGTCTGGGGTCCCAAGGGTAGGACAGTTTCTTGCTTTAAGTCAGGGTTTTAGGGGGTGGAATCCTCACATAGCCATCGTTTTGAGGTGGAACTGTTGTAACCTGGAAGACACGAACTTAACCAAGAGGTTAAAGACGAAGGGTCCAAAGAGGAGGAGGAGGAGTATGACCCTTATTGGGTCCAGGAGGGGCAGGAACCAAGTAAGGCTAGGGAGGGTGCTGTTAATCATGGACCACGTGGCGTTAGGGCCTGACCCCCGGTTGTAGTGGTGTAACCATGACGCTTGTTCATAAATCTTTTTGATGTCATCTCAATCTGGACCAAATTATTAACATGGGTACAGCAGGTTTTGTTTATGACCGCACAAACACCACCCTGCTCAGTCAGCAAGTAATCCAAGGCCAATCTATTCTCCTAACTACACTGGCCAGTGAGCTTAAAGAAGTTGAAAGTCTATTTAGGGCACTTTCAGTGGTCATGGCTAGGCTCTCCAAAGTGTTGCTTAGATTTTCTAGGGTTACCTCATAGTAGGCAAAGCCTCCCTGTGGAGCTGCCAATTCCCCTGCCATTCCTATTCCTGCCGACATTAATCTGATGGCCCCTCTAGGATGGTGTTGAGTATTACATATTGTGACTGTGAATGGGACCAAGTGTCCTAATGTACAAGCTTCCTTGTGCCACACATTATTGATATAAGGATAAGCAGTTACATAGGGGCCAAATATTCACTGGCGTGTCCTTGTCTTTGGGCCCTCATTCTAGGGAGTGCTACATAACCAGATATATCCTGAAGGTTCAGTAAGAGATATGGGAATAGAAGAATTTAACAAGGAAGCAGCCGTCCAGATCTATGGACGGGACAAGTCATGAACACAATGCGGAGACAGGGGCCCATTAGTATATTCAAAATCATGAAGTCTGGGAGTACTCCATGCCCTCGGCTTAGATGAGATGGTAAAGTAAGAGGATTTCACCCATTGTTGCCATAGAGCCTGACAATTTCTAGCCCAACTTTTAGTCCATTCCATCCCTATCCAGTAGGCACCTTGGGTCTGGTCTTCATTATAAGCACACAGAGTAGAGGCATTTGTGGGAATGCAGTTTCGGTCTGGGTTCCAAAACACTGGTGATATTAGCATCTGGTGGCCAGGGGGTTGTTCCAGAGAGGCTCACCATACCCAAGAGAACCATTAGAGGTGTAGTGGCATTGGAAGCATGACTGGTTTTCTGAATAACGAAAGTAACCATGATTAATGGAAAAGGTATGTAACCCTTTTAAAAGGAGTCAAACATAGGCAAGGTATTGGACCTGACGGGGGTATTGCCCAGTGTGCTCGAATTGGTGGAGAGCGGGATTTTCCCTGTGTTTGAATTGATCAAACTCGTTGTACGAACATATTTGTACCTGTAAAGCGTGTTGTAAGCCAGGATTTTTATGGCAGACCCGGCAATTAACTAGTTTTTCTCCCTGGGGCACTATTTTAGATGTTTACTGAAGCATGATTTTCCATTCTTTCTGAACTGCAAGTATCACGAGTATCATGGCTTTTGACATCATATTACATATTTTTTTTCAGACCCAGCAGGGGCAAATGTTTATCAAGGGGGGGGGGTTCTGAAAAGCAGCAGAATAAGTGCATGATAGTGAGGAACACAAGGAATACTAGGCCTGCCCACCACCACAGCCACATGGAGTCACTTAACTGTTTTGTTTTGTTTTTTGGGGCTCACTGCACTATTTATTTGTTAATTGAAGTATAGTTGATTTACAATGTGTTAGTTTCAGGTGTACGACAAAGTGGTTCAGTTACACATATACATATATCCATTCTTTTTCAGATTCTTTTCCCCTATAGGTTATTACAGAGTATTGAGTAGAGTTCCCTGTGCTCTACAGTAGGTCCTTGTCGATTATCTATTTTATATATAGTGGTGTGTGTATGTTAATCCCAACCTCCTAATTTATTCCTCCTCCCTTTCCCCTTTGGTAGCCATAAGTTTTTCTATGTCTGTGGGTCTATTTGTATATAAGTTCATTTGTGTCATTTTTTTAGATGCCACATGTAAGCGATCTCATATGATATTTGACTTTCTCTCTCTGGCTTACTTAGTATGATAATCTCTAGGTTCATTCATGTTGCTGCAACTGGCATTATTTTATTCTTTTTTAAGGCTGATTAATATTCCACTATATATATATATATATATATATATATATATATATATACACACACACACACACACACACACACACACACACACCACATCCTTTTTATCCATTCATCTGTTGATGGACATTTAGGTTGCTTCCATGTCTTGACTATGGGAAACAGTGCTGCAATGAACATTGGGGTGCATGAGTCTTTTAGAATTATGGTTTTCTCTGGATATATGTCCAGGAGTGGGATTGGTGAATCATATGGCAGCTCTATTTTTAGTTTTTTAAGGAACCTCCACACTGTTTTCCATAGTGGCTGCGCCAATTTACATTCCCACCAACAGTGTAGGAGGGTTCCTTTTTCTCCACACCCTCTCCAGCTTCTATTATTTGTAGATTTGTTGAAGATGGCCATTCTGACTGGTGTGAGGTGATACGTCATTGGAGTTTTGGTTTGCGTTACTCTAATAATTAGTGCTATTTAGCATCTTTTCATGTGCTTTTTGGCCATCTGTATGTCTTCTTTAGAGAAATGTATATTTAGATCTTCTGCCCATTTTTTGATTGGGTTGTTCCCATACTGAGCTGTATGAGCTGTCTGTATATTTTGGAGATTAATCCCTTGTTGGTCGTAGCATTTGCAAATATTTTCTCCCATTCTGTAAGTTGTCTTTTCATTTTGTTTGCTTTCTTTGCTGTGCAATAGCTTTTAAGTTTAGCTAGGTCCTATTTGTTTACTTTTGTTTTTATTTCCATTACTCTAGGAGATGGATCCAAAACGATATTGCTGTGATTTATATCAAAGTGTGTTCTGCCTACGTTTTCCTCTAGGAGTTTTATATTATCCAGGTTCACATTTAGGTCTTTATTCCATTTTGAGTTTATTTTTGAGTATGGTGTTAGAGAATATTCTAATTTCATTCTTTTACATGTGGCTGTCCAGTATTCCCAGCACCACTTATTGAAGAGACTATCTTTTCTCCACTGAATATTCTTGCCTCCTTTGTCATAGATTAACTATAGGTGCATGGGTTTATTTCTGGGCTTTCCATCCTGTTCCATTAATTTATATTTCTGTTTTTGTGCCAGTACCATACTGTTTGATGACTGTAGCTTTGTAGTATAGTCTAAAGTAAGGGACCCTGATTCCTCCAGCTGTTTTTCTGTCTCACGATTGCTTTGGCTATTTGGGGTCCTTTGTGCTTCCATACAAATTTCAGAATTATTGTTCTAGTTCTGTGATAAATGCCATTGGTAATTTGATGGGGATTGCATTGAATCTGTAGATTATTTCGGGTAGTATAGTCATCTTGACAGTAGTGATCCAATCTGAGAACACAGCATATCTTTTGATTTGTTTGTATCATCTTTGATTTCTTTCATCAGCATCTTATAGTTTTTGGAGTATCGGTCTTTTGCCTCCTTAGGTATTTTATTCTTTTTGATGTGATGGTAAATGGGACTGTTTCCTCAATTTCTCTTTCTGATCATTCATTGTTAGTGTATAGAAATGCAACAGATTTCTGTGTATTAATTTTGTATCCTGCAATTTTACCAAATTCATTGAAGAGCTCTAGTAGTTTTTTGGTAGCATCTTTAGGATTTTCTATGTATAGTATCATGTCATCTGCAAACAGTGACAGTTCTACTTCTTCTTTTCCAATTTGAATTCCTTTCATTTCTTTTTCTTCTCTGATTGCTGTGGCTAGGATTTCCAAAACTATGTTGAATAAAAGTGGTGAGCGTGGACATCCTTGTCTTGTTCCTGACCTTAGAGGAAATGTTTTCAGCTTTTCACCATTGCATACGATGTTAGCTGTGGGTTTCTCATATATGGTCTTTATGCTGACGTAAGTTTCCTCTATGCTCACTTTCTGGAGAGTTTTTTTATCATAAGTGGATGTTGAATTTTATAAAAATCTTTTTCTGCATCATATGGCTTTTATTCTTCAATTTATTAATGTGGTATATCACACTGATTTGCAGATATTAAAAAATCCTTGCATACCTGGGATAAATCCCACTTGATCATGGTGTATGATTCTTTTAATGTATTGTTGGATTTGGTTTGCTAGTATCATGTTGAGGATTTTTGCGTCTATGTTCATCAGTGATGTTGGCCTGTAATTTTCTTTTTTGTGGTATCTTTGTCTGGTTATCAGGGTGATGGTGAACTCATAGAATGAATTTGGAGATGTTCTTTCCTCTGCAATTTTTTGTAATAGTTTGAGAAGGTTGGGTGTCAACTCTCATCTAATTGTTGATAGAATTCACCTGTGAAGCCATCTGGTCCTGGACTTTTGTTTGTTGGAAGTTTTTATTTTATTTTTTAAAATTATTTTTGTTCATTTATTTGGCTGCATTGGGTCTTTGTTGCTCTGCGTGGGCTTTCTCTTGTTGTGGCGAGCGGGGGCTACTCTTCGTTGTGGTGCACAGGCTTCTCATTTTGGTGGCTTCTCTTGTTGAGGAGCACGGGCTCTAGGTGCACAGGCTCAGTAGTTGTGGCTTGCGGGCTCTAGAGTGCAGGCTCAGTAGTTGTGGTGCACGGGCTTAGTTGCTCTGCGGCATGTGGGATCTTCCTGGACCAGGGCTTGAACCCGTGTCCCCTGCATTGGCAGGCTGATTCTTAACGACTGTGCCACTAGGGAAGCCCCAGTTGTTGGAAGTTTTTAAATCACAGTTTCAACTTCAGTACTTGTGATTGGTCTGTGCATATTTCCTATTTCTTCCTAATTCAGTCTTGGGAGATTGTACATTCGTAAGAATTTGTCCGTTTCTTCTAGGTTGTCCACTTTATTGGCATATAGTTGTTTGTAGTAATCTCTTATGGTCCTTTGTATTTCTGTGGTGTTGGTTCTAACTTCTCCTTTTTCAATTCTGATTTTACTGATTTAGGCCATCTCCTTTTTTTTGATGAGTCTGGCTAAAGGTTTATCAATTTTGTTTATCTTTTCAAAGAATCTGCTTTTAGTTTCATTGCTCTTTTCTATTGTTTTTTAGTCTCTATTTCACTTATTTCTACTCTGATCTTTATGATTTCTTCCCTTCTACTAACTTCGGGTTTTGTTTGTTCTTCTTTCTCTAGCTGATTTAGGTGTAAGGTTAGGTTGTTTGAGATTTTTCTTGTTTCCTGGGGGTAAGCTTGTATCACTATAAACCTCCCTCTTAGAACCACTTTTGCTGTGTCCCATAGGATTTTGGATCATTGTCTTTTTCATTTGTCTCTAGATATCTTTTGATTTCCTTTTTGATTTATTCAGTGATCAATTGCTTGTTCAGTAGCACATTGTTTAGCCTCCATGTGTTTGTGTTTTTTGCAATATTTTCTCTTGTACAGTAAGTCCCCTATATATGAACCTTCAAGTTGTGAACTTTCAAAGATGTGAACGTGCATTTGTATGTCCAATCATGTAAGTTAGTTCACATGTCTGGTGTACATTGTCATGTGCGTGCTTCCTCTACAAGTGGTTGTGTTTTTGTGTACTTTACTGTACAGTGCTGTATAGAGTACAGTAGCACAGTATCTTTATTTCAAGCCTGGGATGTCCGGAAGCAAGCGTAAAAGCAGCAGTGATGTAGCTGGTCCTGCTAAGAAGTGCCAGGAATTGGAGGCCCAGAGAAAGGATGAAGAGGGACAAGAGGAAGAAGTAACTGAAGAACCGAAGAGATTCACAATGCAGGAAATGGCAAGGGAATTTTCTTTATTTGAGGAGGCACTGTTAGTTTTTGAGGCACAGGACCCGAATGTAGAACAGTACATGAAGGTTGCAGCAGCCATCCAGAATGCAAACCAGGGCTACCATGTCATCTGTGATGAGAAAAAAAGAGCTACTACCCAGACATCACTGGATGGTTTTTTTCAAGAGGGTAGGTAAATTGAATCCAGCAAGGAACCAAAACCTGTACCATTGATGTCAGGCGTGAGTGAAATTGCAGCTTGCCCTTGCTCTCCATCTCCTATTGCTGATGATCCTTCAGCTCTACCATCTCCCACCTCCTCTCCTGCCTCCAGTCAGTAACTCTTCTTGCCTGTTCACTCGATGCTGGCCCCTGTATGCCATCTGTTGTACTGTATTACTGTACATTCAAAGGTACTGTAAGATTAAAAGTGTTTTTTGTTTTTTAATGTATTATTTGTAAGAAAAGTATTATAAACCTGTTACAGTACAGTACTATATAGCTGATTGTGTTAGTTGGGTACCTAGGCTAACTTTGTTGGACTTACAAATTGGACTTATGGACACGCTCTTGGAATTGAACTCATTTGCATGTAGGGGACTTACTGTAGTTGATGTCTAATAGCGTTGTGGTTGGAAAAGATGCTTGATAAGATATCAATTTTCTTAACTTTACCGAGGTTTGCTTTCTGGCCCAGTATGTGATCTATCCTGGAGAATGTTCCATGTGCACTTGAAAAAAATGTGTATTCTGCTTTTCCATGGAATGCTCTATAAATATCAAGTCTATCTGGTCTAATGTATCATTTAAGGCCTGTGTTTCCTTATTTTATTTATTTATTTATTTATTTATTTATTTATTTATTTATTTATTTATTTATGGCTGTGTTGGGTCTTCGTTTCTGTGCGAGGGCTTTCTCTAGCTGCGGCAAGTGGGGGCCACTCCTCATCAAGGTGCGCGGGCCTCTCACCATCGAGGCCTCTCTTGTTGCAGAGCACAGGCTCCAGACGCGCAGGCTCAGCAGTTGTGGCTCACAGGCCTAGTTGCTCCGCGGCATGTGGGATCCTCCCAGACCAGGGCTCGAACCCGTGTCCCCTGCATTGGCAGGCAGACTCTCAACCACTGCGCCACCAAGGAAGCCCCTGTGTTTCCTTATTGATTTTCTGTCTGGATGATCTCTCCATTGACGTAAGTGGGGTGTTAAAGTCAGCATGGTTTAATTAAGAAGAAGCTCAATGGTCAAGGTCATGTGCTGGAATTGTTTACCAAAGTAGGCTGTAAAGTATCCTTTCTAAAGACTAAGGAGTTGAGCAGATATCTTGATTATATTAAACCAGCATTCTCCAAATGTTCAGTGATATATTACAATACATTGGGGGCAAATGTTTGTGATTAAATATTTTGGTAATTGTGGACTTGAACAATTTAAATTTGTTTACTACTGAATTTCTAAGATTATTTAAGTATCAGTACTCATAGTAAATATTTAATAGGAGGACATGATATATAGTGTTTCACAAACTTCTTGATATTGGAACTCAGTTGACTCAAAGTACCTTACCTGGGCTATTGTTCTGTAGAATATTCTTTGGCAAACATTGATTTAGATAATCACCCTCCTGACTGCCTGGCTGTGGACTACATGATTTTTCCAGGTTTCTTTGAATAATGTGAGCTAGGTAAACATTCTTCAATCAATCATAGGCCATGATCAGAACTTTGCTAGCTTATTACCTATCAATCACAGGTAGATGAAGTCACTTCATGTGATATAAAACTGTTTAGCTAGGTGAGAAAACTGTCATGAAATGGAGATACTGTTTAACTTGGAGTCATGGGAAGTAGAAGGTATGACATTTTTGTGACTAATTAGCTGTGTTGTCTTAAGGAAGTTACATAAGTTATCTGAATCCTAGGATCCTGACATAAAAAATGTGACTAATACTATCTCAAGAGTTGTGATGATTAAATTATGATATGTATGACATACACATATATGTATGTGTGTCTATAAACTTTAATACTTTAGCTATAAGGAAACAAATTTTAGGTTTTAAAAAAAGTTAAGAAAAAGGATGTGAAAATTTTATTTAGGCGGGTTTTACTGTAACAATGTTATTTTTTTATAAAATAACTTTATAAAAGAGTCCATCAAGATATTATATAGAAAATACACACTAAGGAAATATATGTACACTTCATAAAAATAGAATACATCCTGGCAATTGCTTCCAGAGTTTGTTACCACCATTTACAGTGTATTGACGTTTAACGTTTATGCTAATTTGAACATACAAGATTTTCAAGAAAAACAAAACTGTCCCACTGGTATTTAAAAAAAATTGTTTCCAATTGACAGGAAAATTTAAAAAGTCTAGAATGTAAAAGTTATGGAGATGGGACTTCCCTGGCAGTCCAGTGGTTAGGACTTCACCTTCCAATGCAGGGGGTGTGGGTTCAATCCCTGGTCGGGGAGCTAAGATCCCACATGTCTCATGGCCAAAAAACCAAGACATAAAACAGAAGCAGTATTGTAACAAATTCAATAAAGACTTTTAAAAAAATTAAAAAAAAAAGTTATGGCGCTAACTGAATGGAAGGCCATGTCAAAAATGTTAGAGCAAAGATCCATGCCATAAATAATCATTGAGGACAAAAATACTTTTTTCCTACTATCCTAACTGGTTCAGCTGGTTCCAGAAAGTCACTGAAAATAATCTCCTTATTTTGGATGTTCAATCAAGGTGAGCATCATTTGGTATCAAAACTTTCTAGAAGCTGTACTATATTTCTACAATGAGTGGTATTTCTTTCTTTCCTAAGTGAACATAAGTAAGTCCTATTATAAAGTATTAATACATAAAAAAGCATCTTCATAAGTTACTTGGTAAGCTTTGATCAAAACACATAGCAACCAGTTTTATTATTCTAAAAATGGTTAAATGCTCAAATCCACTTGGCTTTTTTTTTTTTTTTTTTTTTTTTTTTACAGGAAATTATCTTAGCTACTATGTTACTATAAACACATCACTGATGGGTCCTGTTAGATGTTCAGAATAATCTTTGCAAAGTAACTGCTCCAGTGTAATAAATAAAGAAAATACTAAGGGACTTTTCTAGACCTTACCAAAAGATATGACCATGGTGGGATCGTGAAAATACCTCAGCAGTACCAAGGAAGGCACACAAAAGAGCATAGCACCATTTTCAAGTTGCCAAGATTGCAACTGTTCAGGAGACAGTAATCTGGAAGAGAACTTGATTCCCATGATATATGCAGTTTAATTATGTGGATTAGGCTTTGGAGAGCTGCTTAGTATGGATAGGCAGACACAGCTATATAAACTATGAATGTGGTCTGATATTCAATGGTCCTGTTGGCACTGTAGGATAAGGCTTGAACCCTCATGCGGTAGGTCTCTGGTTCTCGTAGTGGTCGTGTTGTGTACACCACTCCTTTAAGGTTTTCATCCCTTAAGGCAAAAGGAACAGTCTGTTCCTCATCTATCATGAGGAAAGTTGTCCTGGGATGCATCACTCCATCCTGTGTGTATGCAACCAGCCGGATCAAATCCTGATTGGCGTCTATTCCAAATGGGAGGGAGACAAGTTTGTATTCCAAGGCATACGGGCTCAAGGCACATTCCAAATCATTGGGTGGACAGTTCTTGAGGCAGAACCTAAGGACAACAAACACATGAAATGTATACAGTTATCTTGTCTTGGAAGCAGGAGAAAGCATGATGCAGGTGATCGTGATGCATGACAACTTTTGGGCGTTAAAGGCAGGAGACAGTCTGACTGCAAAGCACTAAGGCTCACCCCACGTTCTGTGTCATTAACGGAAACCAGATGCCAGATGGTGATGAGAATGTGCTGGTCTAGAGTCATATATCTCTCTCTCAGCTCTATTAAAATCAGAAGCTTTGGAACCACTGAAGAAAGTATGAGTACCACAAGATTGTCTTTAATATGAAAAGTCAGTTTTGGAAAGAGAAGCATCTGCACATATATTGGAAACAAGGACTTCTTAAAGAGAGGAATATAAATGATTTAAAAATTTTAACATCTACCCTAAGACTATTTGAAAGCAGAAATAGAATATATTGATATTTGGTTTACTTTTCCAAAAATAATAAAAGGTCAATTAGGACTCCTGAAAAAAAAACTTCCTTCTGTATTTGCCTTCCACATGATTTTAGATTAAAAATACTATATTTTCTTTTTCCAGGGCCCACAGTGGTTGTTCTTGAGTCGTCGTGACTTTTAAATTGTCTGCCAGAAATCACTGGTAATAAAGAGTAAAACTAAAAAAAAAAAAAGAAAGTACAAAGGACCATGTTCTGAAGATAGGGATTCTTCAGTCATAGTATTTTTTTTTTTTTTTTTAACATAGCTACTTTATTTATTTATTTATTTTTAGCTGTGTTGGGTCTTCGTTTGGTGCGAGCAGTCATAGTATTTTTAAAAGTATCCTAAGTCTGCACTTTTAATTTTTTCCCTTTCCTTCCTATTACCCTCAGACAGATTACAAATAGGTTTTTGATGGATCCTGGCCAGTCCGCACTTGACCATGTTACAGTAACATGGTAGTCACCGCTGTGAGGAAAACAAAGTGTGAGATCCAACCAGCATTTGGTTTCAGAACCACCTTATTAGTGGATCCTATTCATGATGGCCATTATCTCATTTTCCAAGCACCCCACTAACTTGGTACCTAAACAGAATACAACATTTCTGTAAGGGGAGGGAGAAAATAGAAGAGTGGTTTATTCAGAACCCAGAAAAGACAGTGTTTCAGACAGCAGGATACGTAAGCAAGATGAGTTGTGAATGGACAGACCACTGACTCATCTTTGCTCTCCTCCACGCTCTCATGGAGTCATGTTGACTCATCACCGTAACAGCCGTGATACTTCTTGGAGCGCTCTAACGGCTGAGAGCCCTGAAAACCCTGAGGCAACACCAACGGAAATGAGACAATTTCAAAGAAAAGCAGGCTCTATCACCCTATAAAATGCTTCCTGCTGAGGCGGAATTCTAGATGTTGCCTGGTGAATTACATGCTGGGGAGACTTGCTCCAAGAAACCCTGCAGCTCAAAGTGATGGTTTCAGCTGCAGTGGCTGCTGCAGGATGAGCTCATTTTTTTGCCAGTTCACTGAAGAAGAAACACACCGTCACTCTCTGTCCCCTGGGGGGCTATTGACGTCCTGTGAGTGAAACATGACTGCAGACAGGGGTTGTTGGTCAAGGAGAGAGAGGAAGAAGGATGTTCAAAAGCATGTCTGGGAAGAGAAGGCAAGACATACCCTGACACAGGATCCCGTTGGTAGTCGGGCGGACAGGGCGTCTGGATGCACTGGTAACTTCCCCTCATATTGAAGCACATGCGATTCGGCCCACAGTGCACATTCTGCTCCAGACACTCATCAACATCTACGATAGCACAAGGAACATGCAGCATCAGCAACTCGGGTCAGAACACGCCATCAGGGCAGGCATTGTGGATACCGGACTGGAACGTTGAGGGCTAGCTCTCTCCTCACCATGAATGAACCTGGTAGCTGCACTTAAGCTTCTTCACCCACCAAGTGGGGATCCTGATTCCTGGTGTGCTATTTCCCAGACTGCTCTAAGTTTTTTTTAAACATACGTGAAAAGACATTGAAAAATACGAGCTATAAAAGTAGAAGGGAAGCTATTAAGAAACCTGTTCTTTATATTTAGGAAACAGAATGCATTTGAGTTTTGTAAAGCCAATAATACTTTAAGTTCACTAAAAACAAGCTAAAAATTTAAAGGACACTTGTGAACCTTTCTGTAAAGTGAAGAATCTCTTTAAAACATGAGTGATCCTTGATCCTTCCCTAGTATTTTCTTTTGTAAGTTCAAATTGTTGAGTCGGAAGCAGGGTAGTGGAAATTAAAGAAGTTATAAATTTAGGGGAGACTGTACAGGTCATTCAGATCTTGTGGAGAGAGATGGAATAAAGAAAAAAAAAAAAAACAGAATCAAGAACCATAATCCAAGTTTGATCAAATCTGAACTGTGTAGAAGCCAGCCTCAGTTGTTATAGGTGGGATGCTTTCCCTAAAGTATCTCTCCCTAGGATACTGGGGGGACATGCAAATGAAATGCTCTTTATTTTGTTGTTTTCTATACAAAGTTGTTAAATAAAAACACTCTTAAATCACCAAAATTAAGAAGCATCAAGATGAAGCTAAAAGAAACTTATTTTTGAGCTTTCTGAAAATCAGTGTTTTTAAGCCATGATTCTTAACTTGAGGTCCATATTTGAGCATCAGGAGATCTGTGAATGAAAATGTTTCTGTGCGTGAGTGTGTAGGTACACATGCATGAGTAAGCAAGAGAGATAAAGCAAGGCTGAGACTGGACCCTCCTTCCAGAAAATTTATCATAGAGTTCAACACAATTTAAAGGATTGAGACCCCAAAGTTAAGAATCATATTTTAGAGCAATAGTTTCAAACTGTGCTATCTGTGTTCCCCTGGTAGTGCATGAAAATTCCCAGCAGTATGAGAGCAGGCAAATATTTTGGGAATCAATTTCCATTCAGATTTAAAAAATTTTTTTTAGTAAAGTACAGTTGATTTACAATGTTGTGTTAGTTTCAGATGTACAGCAAAGTGATTCAGTTATACATACATATATATATATGTATATATATTCTTTTTCAGATTCTTCTCCCTTATAGGTTATTACAAAATGTTGAGTATAATTCCCTGTGCTATATAGTAGGTCCTTGCTGGTTATCTATTTTATATATAGTAGTGTGTATATGTTAATCCCAAACTCCTAATTTAGCCCTTCCCCCTTTTCCCCTTTGGTAACCATAAGTTTGTTTTCTATGTCTATTAGTCTATTTCTGTTTTGTATAGAAGTTCAATTTTTTTTTTTTAGATTCCACATATAAGTGATATCATATGATATTTGTCATTCTCTGACTTCATTTAGTATGATAATCTCTAGTCCATCTATGTTGTTGCAAATGGCATCATTTCATTCTTTTTATGGCTGAGTAACATTCCATTGTATATATATACCACATTGTCCTTATCCATTCCTCTGTCGATGGACATTTAGATTGCTTCCATATCTTGGCTATTGTAAATAGTGCTGCACTGAACATTGGGGTGCATGTATATTTTCGAATTATGGTTTCCTCTGGATATATGCCCAGGAGTAAAGTAGCAGGATCATACGGTAGCTCTACTTTTAGCTTCTTAAGGTACCTCCGTGCTGTTCTCCATAGTGGCTGTATCAATGTACATTCCAACCAACAGTGTAGAAGGGTTCTGTTTTATCCACACCCTCTCCAGCATTTATTATTTCTAGACTTTTTGATGAGGTCCATTCTGATCAGTGTGAGATGATACCTCATTGTAGTTTTGATTTGCATTTCTCTCATCATTAGGCATGAGCATCTTTTCATGTGCCTTTTGGCCATCTGTATGTCTTCTTTGGAAAAATGTCTAATTAGAGCTTCTGCCCATTTTTTGATTGGGTTGTTTTTTTTGGTCATGAGCTGTATGAGCTGTTTGTATGTTTTGGAGATTAATCCCTCTCAGTAGCAGCATTCACAAATATTTTCTCCCATTTTGTAGGTTGTCTTTTCATTTTGTTTATGGTTTCCTTTGCTCTGCAAAAGATTTTAAGTTTTTTTTTTAATCAGTCATCAATTTTATACACATCAGTGTATACATGTCAATCCCAATTGCCCAATTCAGCACACCACCAACAGTGCAAGAGGGTTCCCTTTTCTCCACACCCTCTCCAGCATTTGTTGTTTATACATTTTCTGATGATGCCCATTCTAACTGGTGTGAGGTGATACCTCATTGTAGTTTTGATTTGCATTTCTCTAATAATTAGTGATGTTAAGCATCTTTTCATGTGCTTCGTGGCCATCTGTATGTCTTCTTTGGAGAAATGTCTATTTAGGTCTTCTGCCCATTTTTGGATTGGGTTGTTTGTTTCTTTAAAATTGAGCTGAATGAGCTGTTTATATATTTTGCAGATTAATCCTTTGTCCGTTGATTCGTTTGCAAATATTTTCTCCCATTCTGATGGTTGTCTTTTCATCTTATTTATGGTTCCCTTTGCTGTGCAAAAGCTTTGAAGTTTCATTAGGTCCCATTTGTTTATTTTTGTTTTTATTTCCATTACCCTAGGAGGTGGATCAAAAAAGATCTTGCTGTGATTTTTGTCAAAGAGTGTTCTTCCTATGTTTTCCTCTAAGAGTTTGATAGTGTTCAGTCTTACATTTAGGTCTCTAATCCATTTTGAGTTTATTTTTGTGTATGGTGTTAGGGAGTGTTCTAATTTCATTCTTTTACATGTAGCTGTCCAGTTTTCCGAGCACCACTTATTGAAGAGACTGTCTTTTCTCCATTGTATATCTTTGCCTCCTTTGTCATAGATTAGTTAACCATAGGTGCGTGGGTTTATCTCTGGGCTTTCTATCCTGTTCCATTGATCTATGTTTCTGTTTTTGTGCCAGTACCATATTGTCTTCATTACTGTAGCTTTGTAGTATAGTCTGAAGTCAGGGAGTCTGATTCCTCCAGCTCTGTTTTTTTCCCTCAAGACTGCTTTGGCTCTTCAGGATCTTTTGTGTCTCCATACAAATTTTAAGATGATTTGTTATAGTTCCGTAAAAAATGCCATTGGTAATTTGATAGGGATTGCATTGAATCTGTAGATTGCTTTGGGTAGTATAGTCATTTTCACAATATTGATTCTTCTAATCCAAGAACATGGTATATCTCTCCATCTGTTGGTATCATCTTTAATTGCTTTCATCAGTGTCTTATAGTTTTCTGCATACAGGTCTTTTGTCTCCCTAGGTAGGTTTATTCCTAGGTATTTTATTCCTTTTGTTGCAATGGTAAATGGGAGTGTTTCCATAATTTCTCTTTCAGATTTTTCATCATTAGTGTATAGGAATGCAAGAGATTTCTATGCATTCATTTTGTGTCCTGCAACTTTACCAAATTCATTGATTAGCTCTAGTAGTTGTCTGGTGGCATTTTTAGGATTCTCTATGTATAGTATCATGTCATCTGCAAACAGTGACAATTCTACTTCTTTTCCAATTTGTATTCCTTTTATTTCTTTTTCTTCTCTGACTGCCATGGCTAGGACTTCCCAAACTGTGTTGAATAATAGTGGTGAGAGTGGACATCCTTGTCTCGTTCCTGATCTTAGAGGAAATGCTTTCAGTGTTTCACCATTGAGAATGATGTTTGCTGTGGGTTTGTCATATATGGCCTTTATTATGTTGAGGTAGGTTCCCTCTATGCCCACTCTCTGGAGAGTTTTTATCATAAATTGGTGTTGAATTTTGTCAAAAGCTTTTTCTGCATCTATTAAGATGATCATATGGCTTTTATTCTTCAATTTGTTAATATGGTATATCATATTGATTGATTTGCGTATATTGAAGAATTCTTGCATCCCTGGGATAAATCCCACTTGATCGTGGTGTATGATCCTTTTAATGTGTTGTTGGATTCTGTTTGCTAGTATTTTGTTGAGGAGTTTTGCATCTATATTCATCAGTGATATTGGTCTGTAATTTTCTTTTTTTGTATTATCTTTGTCTGGTTTAGGTGTCAGGGTGATGGTGGCCTCATAGAATGAGTTTGAGAGTGTTCCTTCCTCTGCAATTTTTTGGAAGAGTTTGAGAAGGATAGGTCTTAGCTCTTCTCTAAATGTTTGATAGAATTCGCCTGTGAAGCCATCTGGACCTGGACTTTTGTTTGTTGGAAGATTTTTAATCACAGTTTCAATTTCATTACTTGTGATTGGTCTGTTCATATTTTCTGTTACTTCCTGGTTCAGTCTTGGAAGGTTATACCTTTCTAAGAATTTGTCCATTTCTTCCAGGTTGTCCATTTTATTGGCATAGAGTTGCTTGTAGTAGTCTCTTAGGATGCTTTGTATTTCTGCGGTGTCTGTTGTAACTTCTCCTTTTTCATTTCTAATTATGTTGATTTGAGTCCTCTCCCTCTTTTTCTTGATGAGTCTGGCTAATGGTTTATCAATTTTGTTTATCTTCTCAAAGAACCAGCTTTTAGTTTTATTGATCTTTGCTATTGTTTTCTTTGTTTCTATTTCATCTATTTCCACTCTGATCTTGATGATTTCTTTCCTTCTGCTAACTTTGGGTTTTGTTTGTTCTTCTTTCTCTAGTTCCTTTAGGTGTAAGGTTAGATTGTTTACTAGAGATTTTTCTTGTTTCTTTAGGTAGGCTTGTATAGCTATAAACTTCCCTCTTAGAACTGCTTTTGCTGCATCCCATAGGTTTTGGATTGTCGTGTTTTCATTGTCATTTGTCTCTAGGTATTTTTTGATTTCCTCTTTGATTTCTTCAGTGATCTCTTGGTTTTTTAGTAACGTATTGTTTAGCCTCCATGTGTTTGTGCTTTTCACGTTTTTTTCCCTGTAATTGATTTCTAATCTCATAGCGTTGTGGTCAGAAAAGATGCTTGATATGAGTTCAATTTTCTTAAATTTACTGAGGCTTGATTTCTAACCCAAGATGTGATCTATCCTGGAGAATGTTCCGTGCGCACTTGAGAAGAAAGTGTAATCTGCTGTTTTTGGATGGAATGTCCTATAAATATCAATTAAATCTATCTGGTCTATTGTGTCATTTAAAGCTTCTGTTTCCTTATTTATTTTCATTTTGGATGATCTGTCCATTGGTGTAAGTAAGGTGTTAAAGTCCCCCACTATTATTGTGTTACAGTCGATTTCCTCTTTTAGAGCTGTTAGCAGTTGCCTTATGTATTGAGGTGCTCCTATGTTGGGTGCCTATATATTTATAATTGTTATATCTTCTTGGATTGATCCCTTGATCATTATGTAGTGTCCTTCCTTGTTCCTTGTAACATTCTTTATTTTAAAGTCTATTTTATGTGATATGAGTATAGCTACTCCAGCTTTCTTTTGATTTCCATTTGCATGGAATATCTTTTTCCATCCCCTCACTTTCAGTCTGTATGTGTCCCTAGGTCTGAAGTGGGTCTCTTGTAGACAGCATATATATGGATCTTGTTTTTGTATCCATTCAGCAAGCCTGTATCTTTTGGTTGGAGTATTTAATCCATTCATGTTTAAGGTAATTATCGATATGTATGTTCCTATGACCATTTTCTTAATTGTTTTGGGTTTGTTTTTGTAGGTCCTTTTCTTCTCTTGTGTTTCCCACTTAGAGAAGTTCCTTTAGCATTTGTTCTAGAGCTGGTTTGGTGGTGCTGAATTCTCTTAGCTTTTGTTTCTCTGTAAAGCTTTTGATTTCTCCATCAAATCTAAATAAGATCCTTACCAGGTAGAGTAATCTTGGTTGTAGGTTCTTCCCTTTCATCACTTTAAGTATATCATGCCACTCCCTTCTGGCTTGCAGTGTTTCTGCTGAGAAATCAGCTGTTAACTTTATGGGAGTTCTCTTGTATGTTACTTGTCGTTTTTCCCTTGCTGCTTTCACTAATTTTTCTTTGTCTTTAACTTTTGCCAATTTGATTACTATGTGTCTCGGAGTGTTTCTCCTTGGGTTTATGCTCTATGGGACTCTCTGTGCTTCCTGGACTTGGGTGGCTATTTCCTTTCCCATGTTAGGGAAATTTTCGACTATAATCTCTTCAAATATTTTCTCGGGTCCTTTCTCTCTCTCTTCTCCTTCTGGGACCCCTATAATGCAAATGTGGTTGTGTTTAATGTTGTCCCAGAGGTCTCTTAGGCTGTCTTCAGTTCTTTTCATTCTTTTCTCTTTAGTCTGTTCCGCAGCAGTGAATTCCACCATTCTGTCTTCCAGGTCACCTATCCGTTCTTCTGCCTCAGTTATTCTGCTATTGATTCCTTCTAGTGTAGTTTTCGTTTCAGTTATTGTATTGTTCATCTCTGTTTGTTTGTTCTTTAATTCTTCTAGGTCTTTGTGAAACATTTCTTGCATCTTCTCGGTCTTTGCCTCCATTCTTATTCCGAGGTCCTGGATCATCTTCACTATCATTATTCTGAATTCTTTTTCTGGAAGGTTGCCTATCTCCACTTCATTTAGTTGTTTTTCTGGGGTTTTATCTTGTTCCTTCATCTGGTGTATAGCCCTCTGCCTTTTCATCTTGTCTATCTTTCTGTGAATGTGGTTTTTGTTCCACAGGCTGCAGGACTGTAGTTTTTCTTACTTCTGCTCTCTGTCCTCTGGTGGTTGAAGCTATCTAAGAAGCTTGATGGGAGACTCTGGTGGTGGGTAGAGCTGACTGTTTCTAAAAGCTTTTAAGTTTAATGAGGTCCCATTTGTTTCTACTTTATTTTATTTATTTAATTTTATTTTTATTTCCATTACTCAAGAGACAGATTCAAAAAGATATTGCTATGATGTATGTCAAAGAGTATCCTGCCTCTGTTTTCCTTTAGGAGTCTTGTAGTATCTGGCTTTATATTTAGGTCTTTAACCCATTCTGAGTTTATTTTTGTGCATGGTGTTAGAGAATGTTCTAATTTCATTCTCTTACACGTAGCTGTCCAGTTTTCCCAGCATCACTTATTGAACAGGCTGTCTTTCCTCTATTGTATAGTCTTGACTCCTTTGTTGTAGATTACTTGACCATAGGTGTGTGGGTTTTTTTCTTGGCTTTCTATCCTTTTCCATTGATCTATGTTTGTTTTTGTGCCAGTACCATACTGTTTTGATTACTGTAGCTTCGTAGTATAGTCTGAAGTAGGGGAGTCTGATTCCTCCAGCTGTTTTTCTGTCTCAAGATTGCTTTGGCTATTTGCGGTCTTATGTGTTTCCATATAAATTTTAGAATTATTTTTTCTGGTTCTGTGAAAAATGCCATTGGTAATTTGATAGGGACTGCATTAAATCTGCAGTTTGCCTTGGGTAGTATAGTCATGTTGACAGTATTGATTGTTCCAATCCAAGAACATGGTATATCTTTCCATCTGTTTGTTTTCTTTGATTTCTTTCATCAGCATCTTATAATTTTCAGAGTATAGGTCTTTTGTCTCCTTAGGTAAGTTTTTTTTTTTTTTCCTTAGGTAGGCTTATTCCTAGGTATTTTATTCTTTTTGATGCAATGGTGAATGGAATTGTTTCCTTAATTTCTCTTTCTGATCTTTCATTGTTAGTGTATAGAAATGCAAAAGATTTCAGTGTATTAATTTTGTATCCAGCAATTTTACTGAATTTATTAAGGTCTAGTAGTTTTTTCGTTGCATCTTTAGGATTGTCTATGTATAGTATCATGTCATCTGCAAATAGTAACAGTTTTACTTCTTCTTTGTCAATCTGGCTTCCTTTTATTTCTTTTTCTTCTCTGAATGACATGGCTAGGACTTCCAAAATAATGTTGAATAAAAGTGGAGTGTGGATATCCTCGTCTTGTTCCTGATCTTAGAGGAAATGCTTTTAGCTTTTCACCATTGAATATAATTTTAGTTGTGGGTTTGTCATATATGGCCTTTATGATGTTGAGGTAGGTTCCCTCTATGACCACTGTCTGGAGAGGTTGTTTTTTTTTTTATCATAAATGGATGTTGAATTTTATCAAAAGCTTTTTCTGCATCTATTGATATGATCATATGGTTTTTATTCTTCAATTTGTTACTGTGGTATATCACACTGATTGATTTGTGGATATTGAAAAATCCTTGCATCCCTGGGGTAAATCCCACTTGATCATGGTGTATGATACTTTTAATGTATTGTTGGATTTAGTTCGCTAGTATTTTGAGGAGTTTTGCACCTATGTTCATCAGTGGTATTGGCCTGTGTTTTTTCTTTTTTTGTGGTATCTTTGTCTGGTTTTGGTATCAGAGTGATGGTGGCCTCATAGAATGAGTTTGGAAGTGTTCCTTCCTCTGCAATTTTTTGGAACAGCTTCAGAAGGATAGGTGTTAACTCTTTTCTAAATGTTTGATAGAACTTGCCTGTGAAGCCATCTGGTCCTGGACTTTTGTTTGTCTGAAATTTTTTAAGCAGTTTCAATTTCAGTACTTGTGATTATTCTGTTCATATTTCCTACTTCTTCTTGATTCAGTCTTGGGAGATTGTACCTTCCTAAGAATTTGTCCATTTTTTTCTAGGCTGTCCATGTTATTGGCATATAGTTGCTTTTAGTATGGTCCTTTGTTTTTCTGTGGTTTCAGTTGTAACACCTCCTTTTTCGTTTCTGATTTTATTGATTTGGGCCATCTCACTTTTTTTCTTGATGAGTCTAAAGGTTTATCAATTTTGTTTATCTTTTCAAAGAACCGGCTTTTATTTTTTATTTTCACTTTAATACTTTGACTTATTTTTATTTTATTTAAAAAATTTTATGGAGTATAAGTGATTTGCAATGTTATGTTAGTTTCAGGTGTATAGCACAGAAATTCAGTTATACATATACATAGGTTCATTTTTTTTTAAGAACCAGATTTTAGTTTTACTGATATTTTCTACTGTTTTCTTCATCTCTATTTCATTTATTTCTACTCTGATCTTTATGATTTCTTTACTTCTACTAATTTTGGGTTTTGTTTGTTCTTCTTTCTGTAATTGCTTAGGTGTAAGGTTAGGTTGCTTGAGACTTTTCTTATTTCCTGAGGTAAGCTTGTACAGCTATAAACTTCTCTCTTAGAATTGCTTTTTCTATGTCCCATAGGTTTTGGATCATCATGTTTTTGTTTTCATTTGTCTCTTGGTATTTTCTGATTTCCTCTTTGATTTCTTCAGTGATCCATTTGTTTAGTAGCATACTGTTTAGCCTCCATGTGTTTGTGTTTTTTGCAGTTTTTTTCTTGTAGTTGATTCCTAATCTCATAGCATTGTGGTCAGAAAAGATGCTTATGATTTCAATTTTCTTAAATTTACTGAGGCTTGCTTTGTGGCCCAGAATGTGATCAGTCCTGGAGTATGTTCCATGTGAACTTGAATGTGTATTCTGCTGCTTTTGGATGGAATGCTCTATAAACATCAGTTAAGTCCATCTGGTCTAATGTGTCACTTTAGCGCTGTGTTTCCTTACTGATTTTCTGTCTGGATGATCTGTCCATTGATATAAATGGGGTTAAAGTCCCCCGCTATTACTATGCTACTGTCAATTTCTCCTTTTATGTCCGTTAATAATTGCCTCACATATTATGGTGCTCCTATGTTGGGTGCATATATTGGGTTGGCCAAAAAGTTCGTTCGGGGTTTTCTGTAACATCTTAAGGAAAAACCTGAAAGAACTTTTTGGCCAACCCAATATAGTTACAATTGTTATCTCTTCTTCTTAGATTGATCCCTTGATCATTACGTGGTGTTCTTCTTTGTCTCTTGTAGCAGTCTTTATTTTAAAGTCTCTTTTGTCTGATATGAGTATTGCTATTGCAGCTTTCTTTTGATTTCCATTTGCATGGAATACCTTTTTCCATTCCCTCACTTTCAGTCTGTATGTGTCCCTATATCTGAAGTGGTCTCTTGTAGACTCTATATATACCAGTCTTGTTTTTCTATCAATTCATCCGTTTGTAAACATGTCTTTTGGTTAGAGCATTTAATCCATTTACATTTAAGGTAATTATTTATATGTATGTTCTGACTGCCATTTTGTTAATTCTGTTGGATTTGTTTTCATAGGTGTTTTTTCTTCCCTTTCTCTTTTGTTCTCTTCTCTTGTGATTTGATGACTATCTTCAAAGTTGTGTTTGGATTCCATTTTTTTGTTTGTTTGTGTGTGTATATCTATTACAGATTTTTGGTTTGCATTTGCCATTAGGTTTTCATATAGCTGTCTATGTATATACATGATTGTTTTAAGTTGTTGGTCTCTTAATTTCAAGTGCACTTCAAGTATCCTGCATTTTTACTCTCCTCTCACGATTACTGGGTTAGATATCATATCTGAATATGGATGGTTTCCCACCTTTACTGTAGGTGTGCCTTTACCAGTGAGCTTTCCCATTTTGTAATCTTCTTGTTTCTAGTTGTGGCCTTTTCTTTTCCACCTAGAGACGTTCCCTAAGCATTTGTTGTAAAGCTGGTTTGGTGGTACTGAATTCTTTTGGCTTTTGCTTGTCTGTAAAGCTTTTGATTTCTCCATCAAAATCTGAATGAGAGCCTTGCTGGGTAGAGAATCTTAGGTTGTGGGTTTTTCCCTTTCATCACCTTATTTATATTGTACCACTCTCTTCTGGCCAGATTTTCTGCTGAAAAATCAGCTGATAACATACAAGGGAACCCCCATGAGGTTACTTGTTTCTTTTCCCTTGTAGCTTTTAATATTTTCTCTTTGTCAGTTTGATTACTATGTGCCTTGGCATGTTCCTCCTTTGGTTGATCCTATATGGTACTCTCTCCACTTCCTGGACATGGGTTTCTGTTTCCTTTCCCATGTTAGGAAATTTTTGGCTATTATCTCTTTATATCTCCTCAGGCCCTTTCCCCCTCTCTCCTCCTTCTGGGACCTCTACAATGTGAATGTTGGTACGTTTGATGTTGTCCCAGAGGTCTCTTAAACTATCCTCATTTGTTTTCATTTCTTTCTTTATTCTGTTATGTGGCAGTGATTTCCACCACTCTGTCTTGCAGCTCACTTATCCATTCTCTGCCTCACTTATTCTGCTACTGATTCCTTCTAGTGTGTTTTTCACTTCAGTTATTGTATTCAAGTCTGTTTGGCTGTTCTTTATATTTTCTAACTCTTAGTTAAAAACTTCTTGTAACTTCTTGCTCTGTGCATCCATTGTTTTCCTGAGTTCTTGGATCATCTTTATGATCATTACTCTGAACTCTTTCTCAGGTACATTGTCTATTTCCACGTCACTTAGTTGTTCTTCTGGGGTTTTATCTTGTTCCTTGGTCTGGAACATACTCCTCTCCCCCTCATTTTGTCTAGATTTCTATTTGTATTTTTATGTATGTGGAAGGTTAGTTATGTTTCTTGACCTTGGAGAAGTGGCTCCCTGTAGGGGTTGTCCTATGTGTCCCAGAAGTACATTCCCTTCTTGTCACCAAGGGCCAGAGACCAGCTAGTCCTGGGGTAGGTTCTTATCTGTGTTTGTGGACTCAGTTCTGCAGGCTGCCAGACTGTAGTTTTCTTGCTTCTGGTGGGTGGAGCTGGGTCTTGACCCTCTGGTGGGTAGGGCCATGTCAAAGGGCATGTCTAGAGGTGGCTGTGGACTCAGGAAGTCCTTATGCAGCCTGTCTGCTGATGTGTGGGGCTGTGTTCCTGCCCTGTTGCTTGTTTGGCCTGAGGAGTCCAGCACTGGGGCCTACAGGCTGTTGGGTGGGGCCAGATCATGGTACCAAGATGGCAGCCTCTAGGGGAGCTCATGCTAATAAATAACCCCTGGTATCTCTGCCACTGGTGTCCTTGTCCCCACAGTGAGCCACAGCTGCTCCCCCACCTCCCCAGGAAATCCTCCAGGACCAGCAGGTAGGTCTGGCCCAGGCTCCTAATGAAGTCACTGCTTTTGCCCTGGGTCATGGTGTACACAAGACCTTGTATGCACCCTACAAGAGTGGGTCTCTGTTTCCCCTACTCCTGTGAAGCTCCTGGACTCAAGCCCCGCTGGCCTTCAACATCAAGTGCTCTGGGGGCTCCTTCTCCCAATGCCAGACCCCCAGGCTGGGAGCCTGACATGGGGTTCAGAACTCACTCCTGTGGGAGAACTTCTGTGATATAACTGTTCTCCAGTTTGTGGGTTGCCCACCTGGGGGTCATGGGGTTTGATTATATTGTGAGTGAGCCCCTTGTACCGTCTCATTGGGGTTCTTAATGTCTTTGGATGTAGACTATCTTTTTTGGTAGGTTCCAGTCTTTTTTTAAATCAATGGTTGTTGAGCAGTTAGTTGCGATTTTGTTATGCTTGTGAGAGGATGTGAGCTCAAGATCCATCTACTCCACCATCTTGTCCTGCTCTCCATTCAGATTTTGATTTTCCCTAAGTAAGTTCTCCTTCCTAAAATCAATCTGCTTGAGAATTTCCTATGGCCTGGAGTTCTCCTTTCCCAAACTCTTCCCTCTTACATCCTTCTTCTGCTTTACAGGAAAATGTTTCCACAAATTGCAAATCTCTTTATGATACAGGGTATACAATGCTTCCAGGCACATAGGAAGCGTAAGAGAATTGGTGGCATATGTTGATAGTGGCAGGCCTTATTTCATCATGGCTAAAAACCAATGGTCTTAGCTCTCCATTTTAAATTAGATTTCAGAAGTGAGTTGGCTGTCATAGGAACACCTACTAACACTTTTAGTTGAACAGAAAAATGACTTTAGACATTTTTCTGACAGTCTGGTTGGCTTTACAATGAGTACACACTTTTAAATTATATGGTGGTCATCCTCCAGTAACTGAGTTAAGTGTGCAGTTCCAAAGTTTTGATGAAAATACATTGAAAGCACGTAAACACCAAATAACAATGCCAGAACTCACATTCTCTGTAACTATTTAAACATGGTAAGAAACTTTGGAGGTTGATTTTTACAAGTATGAGTGAAGTATAAGGTTTTCAAATTTCTTTTTGGAGTAGGTAAACAAAAAATATGAAGACTAATTTTAGAGAAAGTTTAAGTCAATGGGCTGCACAGAGCCACTTGTAACATTTTCTTCTTTAGTATTTGAATAAACATAGATTCTGATGTATAATTGGACCCAAATCAGCTTTTTGGAGAGAGAGGTTCTAACGGTCAAATGTACTTCAGTCATGGAATTGGTGCCACAAGCAATGGGTATGTGTAACTATTATGTCATTTCATAGTAGTGACTTGGTATCTGCATGATAGTATTTATATTGATCTTGGGTTAAATTCGTGAAGTTCTTTCATGAACTTGTAAATAACTTGGAATATTACTATAAAAAAAAGGCGAGAAGATATTCCAAGAGACAGTATATAAATCGTGGAGAATAAATGTTAAATTTTAAAATTATTTGCCATTTGCATTTCTGTGTCAAAAATGAGCATTTTTAGATTTGGTTCTAAATATATTCCATTTCTTAAGGAAATGACATACAATGTAATTAGTTACTTTAAACTTAACAATAGTCTGCACAACGTCAAAAGATATTAAGCTAGAATGATATGGAGTAAATCACTTACTTGACTTTTTAGTGACTTAGATGTGCTGATAATGACATAATGTGCTTTCTATTACTCATTTTATATTAGGACTAGTTTTCCTCCAGGAATGGAACAGAGTGAAACATGTTTTATTTCAGTTAAATCTTGCCTTTTGTTTCTGCAAACCAATTTCTAATTATGATTTTATCTGCCAGAAGTGCTCCATCTCCTTGACAAAATGAGATTGTCTCAGAATGAAGTAAAAAGTCCTTTAGGAAAATGTGAAAGAAATTCAATTAATCTTATCTTCTTTTCTCTCCATAAAAAAAAATTCCCTTCCCATCCATACTCCAAATTTCATTTTAGCTTTAATTTTTAGAGTGAACTCATGCAGAAACATGGAGGCCAGTGGGCTTCTACGGTCCATGAAAATGGTGATTGGAGGTCAGAATCTGGACACACATCCAGGCATAATAAGAACAGCTACCTTATCACAGATTTTCATTGGCTGCAAATAAATCTATCAGAGATATGAGAATCTAATATACTAAGTGTTTGTCTCTAGCTCCATAATAATGTACACTTGCTATAGAAGAGCTTTCATAAAGCATTTGAGCTTTGGGGAAGGTAGTAGCTCTCCTTTGTCTTCTGTCTACTGCTATCTCCTCAGGAGTAAGTATCCTGTAGGCATTCACTCTAGTCACTCTGTTCATTCACTTTACTCATTGGTCTTAAAAAAAAGAAGCTAGTAAAGATGGAGAAATCAGATTGTCTTCTGTTAACTGACAGTGTGGTGATGTCTGGTTTTTATAAAACATTATGAGAAAATTATGATTAAAAATTAAAGTATAGGGATTTCATAACATAAATATTATTGCTACAAGAAAAGAATACCAAGATGAGCTGGAAAACTTTCACAATAATAGCTTTAGAACATATGAATGCATTTAACCAAGTGCTCTGGATACATTAAAAAAGTAATTTAGGATAAGCATACTTGAAACATTTGTCTTATAGAGGGTGTAGAGTAATTCAGATTCTTGACAAACATTATGAATTGCTTCTTAAAAACTTGGATAGATTAGAACACTCATTTCGAATGCAATGCCAACATGTAGCGTTCTTACAGTTTTAGAATTAGATTAATGGTGCTTAAAATTAGCATATGGATTTTTTTAGTTTCTCCTCTCTGCTTCTGGGGCAAATTATGATTGGCATGTTTTTTGTTTTTCATTTTGCAGTCTGGTGACTTCCACTTTAGACTAGTCTTTGTCCTCATTCAATGTCAAAGTCACTTTAATATCCCTTTCATTACTGACGTTTCTATCACTAATGTATAAAGCTTCAAAAATTTATCTGTGAATGAAAAGTAGCATTTTGTTCCTCATAAATGCCTCAAACACTTTCTAAAGCTATAAAGACTCCAAGTTATTCTTTAGAGTAAAGACTTCTTTAAAGGTCATAATTGTTGTCTCTCATGTCTTTTCTTAGACAACTTTTAAAATAATTAATTAATTAATTAATTAATTAATTTTTGGCTGCATTGGGTCTTCGTTTCTCCATGCAGGCTTTCTCTAGTTGTGTTGAGTGGGGGCTACCCTTTGTTGAAGTGCGCAGGCTTCTCATTGAGGTGGCTTCTCTTGTCACAGAGCATGGGCTCTAGGCGCGCGGGCTTCAGTAGTTGTGGCACGTGGGCTCAGCAGCTGTGGCTCTCGGGCTCTAGACTGCAGGCTCAGTAGTTGTGGCACACGGGCTTAGTTGCTCCACAGCATGTGGGATCCTCCTGGACCAGGGATCAAACCCATATTCCCTGCATTGGCAGGTGGATTCTTAACCACTGTGCCACCAGGGAAGTCCCTCATGTCTTTTTTTAAAACCACAAAAATATGTAACTCATTTAAATTGCAAACATTTTAAATGACACCTGTTTCTGATTTGTGCACATTATTTTCCACTCTCTGGAGTACAAGTGAAAGCTGAAAAATGTTTTGAACTGAATGAGTGACAAGGGCAACTAAAAAAAACAAACTGGAATAATTTAGAGAGGAAAAAATCCTCTAATGAGAATATGACATAATATAACCCTTAAAAATCTGGCTAAAGGGGCTTCCCTGGTGGCGCAGTGGTTAGGAATCCACCTGCCAATGCAGGGGACACGGGTTTGAGCCCCAGTCCGGGAAGATCCCACATGCCACAGATCATATAAGCCCGTGTGCCACAACTACTAAGCCTGTGCTCTAGAGCCTGCAAGCCACAACTACTGAGCCCACGTGCTACAACTACTGAAGCCCACGTGCCAAGAGCCCATGCTCCGTAACAAGAGAAGCCACTGCAATGAGAAGCCCGTGCACCGCAACGAAGAGTAGCCCCCACTCGCCACAACTAGAGAAAGCCCGTGTGCAGCAACGAAGACCCAATGCAGCCAAAAATAAATAAAATAAATAAATTTATATAAAACAAATCTGGCTAAGGAGTTTGCAGTTAGTTGGCTGGTTATTCCAAATGCTTCAGTATCTACCCCCTTCCTTCCTTGGTGCCTGGTGCACCTGTAGAGAGTGTAATGTTAGTGTTGTGCACTGCCACCTCTTCAGAAGGATTCTTGGATTGAAGAGCTGGAGAAGTTATAAAATATGGACAACGTAAGTGCTCTAACCTCTGTCTGCTCCCACAATACAATGACCCTGCTGTTCACAGCATCACAGGAGAGACAAAGGACCATTCCTGACATTGTGAGATCTGTGATCAAGTCCTACCCTTGCTCTTGATGGTTCTAGGACATTGAGACTCACATAATCACTCTGAGAATTAGTTTTATCATCTGTAGAATGGGTACAAATTATTGTTCTTGACAAAACTATACTGCTGATTAAAATGAGGTAATAGTTGTTTTGGAAAAGCATAAAACTATAATGTAAATATGTTCTTCCAGTATTTCAAAACTTAGTAAGATGTTCCTCACAGGGTAAGTTCTTCATAAATGTTTGAGTGATGGCTGGGAGTAAAGGTTATTATTGAGTTCATTTTCCTTCTCCAGCCCACATGATCAGTGGGGGCTCTCAGGGAGTGTGATGGGTGAATGAGTTGAGTAAGCGTGTGGAAGCTCATGGTAGCTCAGGTGAAGCCATTGTGCATCCTGGTCTTGGCTTCTGGAACACATTTCCATGAGCTGCATCCTAGCAAGTCTTTTGTGAAGGGAAGTCTTTTATACATGACAGAAACTAATAAAATTCAGAGGCTTATTAAAACCTATATAATATTCTTAGATTTTGTCCATGGAATTGAGGTGGTTTCTTAGAAGATTTTAACGATTTATACAAGTTCATATTCTTTTGATCAAGGACATGTTACAACATACTACACCTCATCAATATACAATGCTCCTTTCACATTTTTGTGTAACAATTTTGCTATTGAAATTGATTTTCTTTCTACCATCACTACACATTATCTAAAACAGTTATAACACCTACAACCTTGTATGTTGATTATGCACTTATTTGCATGTCTGTCTCCACTAGACTCTAAGATCATAAAGGGAAGAGAGTGTACATTATTCATCTGTTTTAACCTCCTGTATCCTGCAACTCTGTCACATGATTGTTACTCATCATTTGACTCAAAGAATGAGTGGATTAATCAATTACCCACTGATCACTAAGACAAAGTATAAAATAATGCCTAATACTGAGGTACGTTTACTGAGAACTCTTCTCATTTCTCCTTTCTTCTTAGCTGAACTGTGAAAACATGTTTGAAGAGGTCTATTTCCATTTAGTTTTAAATATATATATGATATGAAGTGGCTTAGGCATTCTTGCTCCTTCTAGTAAGACCATACCAAAAGTGCTTCTCAACTCTTCCTTTGCTTAATTGCTTTCTCCTGCTTGCAAAAGCAAGGATTATAGATAAGTCGGACCCATGGGAATGTGAGAGGAGAGGAAGCAACTAGAAGAAAAATTATTCAAAAAAAAGACATTTCTCACACTATCCTGTACTGGTTTTAGGTTAAGTTGTAGCGATAAATGTCCCAACATTTTCTCACCTTGACATGTCTTTCCATTGAGCATGAGTTGATAGCCAGGTGGGCAGATACACTGATAGCTCCCAAAGGTATTTTTACACTCATGCTGGCAGGTGTCTCTATTTTCACATTCATCAATATCTGTGCAGAAAAAAAGCAGTGTGTGTAACCATGCAAAACAAAGGCGGAAACTGTGACAGAATCAACTATAAACAAGTTGTTGACATACAACAGAAAACTTGATTTTATACTTGTGCTTAAAAATGTTCAAAGCTGTTTCATATCAGTATGTTTTTAATGGAGTACAGTATAAACTGTCCTGTATTATAAAATATGAACATCTCTTCTGTGTATAAGCATATATGAGCTGAAGCCCCAAACTGGCCAATTGCAATATTAGTTAAGTAATTAAGATTGGAATGACAGATGAAACAGACCTGTACAGGATCCTAAACCACCAAGGTACTAAACTCTTGACAGAACACAGTAGAATTTACCTAAAAGATAAAGTTTCTATTGAGATTAATTGGGAAAGGAAATACTCGTTTCTATTTTATTTAAAGTTTAGCGGGCCCTCTCTCTCCAACAGCCATGCCTGTAGCTTTCCCATACGCAGATATCATTAAGTGGAGGCGGTTTTATCTTTGTGATAGGAATATTCATCCAACTTCATACAATTGTAAAGTACTAATGGCAACTAGATATACATATAGTTGCTATGTTACTTTGGGCCAGTCACCTAACTTCTCAGGATCTCAGTTGATTCTTCTGCCAACAGGAGTCACTGATACAATCTCCCTACTTCACAGGCTTGTTGGAAGGTTCAAACATGTAATATATGAAAAACATTGTATAAATTATAAAGAGCTAAGCTACCTGCTATTACTAAACAAAGTCAAGAAAACAGCAATAAAAAGAGTGGGAATAGATAGTAAAAAATTAATGGATATTTGCTTTCAGAATGAGAGATGGGATTTGAGAAACCTCAGATTTCTTGTCTCAGTTGTGCTTTGCCTAATATCAAAATGTGCCAACCAGTGTTAGAAGGAAGAGAACGTGGTATGAAATGGGAGCAGGAGTGCTGAGGGCTGGAAGTAAAGGGAAGACAAAGTGAAACCTGGAGATGACTCAGCAAAAGGACCTGTTCATCGCGCATATGCTCAGACGATAATTGCAATGACTCAAAATCTGTTAATGACAAACGCTCATCAAATATTTGTCACTGTTTCTGCCCCAGTTTGGTTAACCAAAGCACTCGTGGCAGAACTTTTGCTATATTTTTACTTTTTCCCTTTATAATCGGCTTTAACCTAAGATAACAACAGAAATGTAAATGACGTTGAACTCCAAGTAGTCGACATCACACTTTCCAGAGTATGAGTTTTAAAGTGGCCCCAAGTGTGATTTTGGTGTTCAGAGAAGCAATGCAACGTTCGTTTTTCTCTATTAAGCTTTGGAATCAATTCCCTAAAAAGCTAAATCTTAGCCCAAGTCTAACAAAATTCCATGGTGTTAATCTGAATCTTTTGTAAGCTGTCTATCCTAGATGGGTAATTAAAGGCATTTGGTGTTTACTGCAGGTTGCTTGTTACATAATTCCAAAGCTGTCTGCAATCTTAGTGTAAATTTCTTTATTAGTACCAACGCCAGAAAATACTCACCATATTTTAAGAAATATTTCTAAATGTCTAAGCCTATTTATTACCCCCAAATAAAACTTAAATATCCAGTCATGGACTAGTTATAGAAATTTACTTTAGAGTCTCCAAGATTGGTTCTCACTCTGAAATAGTAGCTCGCTCACATAGTAGATGGTTTTGGGAAGGTAATTCATATAAACATATTAGTGTAATATAAACACAAAGACACAGAAAACATTCATAAGACTCTACTGTGATGAAACTACAGGGCACAGATTGTGATAAAGAAATGGAGAACTGGTTATTAATCAGGGACTCTTTCTTCAAATGACTTGGACCTTCAGATGATCTAGAAGAAATCGACTAGATGGTGTGGGAAATACCGTTTCACTCATTTATCAGAGCATAAACAAGGATTTTTGGAGCAGGAGAGTAAAGGTAGAAGAGTTGTCTAAGATGAAGGCAGAGAATGGAATGTTAATAGGATATGAAAACCCTTCAGTGGGAATGACTATTCAGAAGAAACACTGAAAGACAAAATGTCAGATGTTAATTCTGTCAATAAAATAGTGAAAAGTTTCACTAACAAAGAGGTAAAAATTGTGGGCATGAAAAATTACCAAAATTACCACTGGAAAAAAACCAGTAAGAATGGTTTGGAGCAGGCTGAGAGCAATGTTTGACATACTCCCAAGGACAGTGGAGTCCACAGGTTTAGTAATTAAGTAGTGTTTGACCATATGGGGCAAAATGTTGAGAGTTGTTAATGAACCCATGAATGTTTCAAGTTCAAGGAGTGAAAGAAACTAGCACTGTCCACACAGTTCTAGGAAGCTGATCACAGGGAGGAGATTCCATGTGCATCATATTACGCTTTAGGTACTTCAAGACAGCCAGACAGAAAAGTTCTGGGAACACCTGGGCCTAGAGAATAAAGGTTAAAGAGTAAGGATCCAGAGGGTTTGAAGGTCCAGCTGAGTGGAGATAATGTGAGAAGCTGAGTCTGCCTAAGAGTGACTAAGGAAGCATGTCTAAGAAGATAATGATGCAGGAACAGGGCTTGGAGAAGGGTAGAAAAAGAAATGACAAAAACTGAAGTCAGAAAATATTTCTTTTAAATATCTAAAAAATGTTTAACAGAGAGTATATCTGGGAGAGAATAAGCAACGTGTGGAACGCTTAAGAAAAATTCAAGAACATGAGGTTAGCATAGGGGTCTTCAAATTTAAACAGAATTTCTTTCTTCCCTCCCCTCTTGCCTCCCTCCTCCCTTTCTTCTTTGCTTTCTCATTTCTTCTGACAAACTGTGGGGCTAATTTGTGTTTGCTAATTCCCCTTGGTGCATAGCTCAGTGACATGCAAACTGTGGATACTCACAGCAAAT
Source organism: Balaenoptera physalus (assembly GCF_965194825.1). Classification (NCBI taxonomy): domain Eukaryota; kingdom Metazoa; phylum Chordata; class Mammalia; order Artiodactyla; family Balaenopteridae; genus Balaenoptera; species Balaenoptera physalus. Next base: position 45,383,573 of record NC_138882.1, read on the forward strand.
TGAATTAAATGAATGACAGATGGAATTGTTTGCAACTTAACTGAAGACAAGGTCTCAATTTTTGAGCTGCAAATTACACTTCACTTTTGCAAACAAGTTAAATTACAGACTTGAGTTTAGGTAAAGATACTGAAAGCACATATGTTAGAACAATGGAAACAAATTAGTTTTGTCCTGGCTTACATTATCTTTTCAGTGACTTACATATATACAAAATAATTGAACTGAGAGGTTCCATGGGGAGTGTGTAACAACAGTCAGGGCAGTGCTGGTTGCAGACAGAACAAGCAGTCGACACAGTAGCTGAGAGTTTCACTTTTAACCCACTGCTTTGGCACCCATCACATAAAGCCATAATCTGATAGTATTATATTATGGTGGCAAGATGCATATTCTTTTTTTAAAAACCATATTCTGGATGCCACTGAATTTTATTTCTATATAGCATTAAATTTAGTAACACTTTCAGGGGTGATCAAAAAAGAGAAACTGACAATACAAAACAATACATTATCAGAATGTACACATGTAAATACATCATTTGATAAAACTGGCAATAGTTTTAGGTGCCAGAGTAAATGTCTTGAAACTTGGGTCATCCCAGATTTGAGATCAGCTGTAGTTCACTACACCCAAACTCTCACAGGTGCTGTATATATGCTTAGACTCTGGTCCATGAAGTGAGCCCACAGAAAGGAAATGGAATATGGCTGACATTTACCTACACATGTGTCATGGCTCGCCTCAGAGCCTGCAGGGCAAGTTTTTCTAATAGTCCTTCTAGTCTTGGAGAGAGACGTTCTGCTGTTCCTATACTCTGAGTAGGAGCTGTAGAGATGTGAGTACTGTCTGTAATGCTGTTGAGGTTGATAGTTGTTTCTCACGGGGGAGAACCGTGCAAGGTTATAGCTATTGTACTGAGTGCCATAATTTGGCAGCCTCTCCAATCCAGCGCAAGATTTCCCGTCCCCTAATAAATGTTGTCCTGGTGGACAGATACACTTGAAGCTGCCGGGGGTGTTGGAGCACTGATATGCACAAGGCTTAGGCACTTGTTCACATTCATTAATGTCTGCTCGTGTGCCATGATACATAAAAAAGAGAAAAAAAAACATACACACATATACACACAGAAAACACAGGAATAAAGAATCAGTCTGTGAAACAAACTGAAGACATTATGTTACCCTCCAAAGCAGGGAATACAGTAATTTCTCAGCTGTTGTGAACTTTTGAAAAAGCTTTCTTCATTCAGCTATGAATATATAGATTCTATGACTCTCCCTGAAGATTGTTTCACATGTACAGTAGAATCATATAGGGTCATAATGGAAAATGTGGTCTTGAATCCAGAAAAACTAGAGTTCAAAGCTAACATATAGATCTTAATTTTGTTGGTGGAGTGAAGAATGCAGTCAGATCTCTAGTTTGCATTTAATTACAATATTGATCACTAGTGCTTCTAATCTTTTATATAATTACAAGTTTCAGATGCAAGAATGTACAATGTACACCTACAAATAGTTTTATTTTCCTTTGTTTCTTTTGCATCAATAATTATTAATGAATAATCAGGTCAAGCACATTTTCTTAAAAAAATTAAAAAGAAGGAAATGAAGATACAGAATCATTCTTCCTGAGATAAACTCAAAGTTCAAAAATTAAAGTTATTTTTCTTTCTATTCCTACGTCAACACAGAGTATGTACTCCTAACTCTTCTTGTAAATTGAAAAAGTGAATAAAGACCAGAGATCAAAACCAAATTCTTTAATTCATTACCACAGTGGCATGAAAGAAAACAATATGAATAAGTAGAATAAAAGTAGTAAATTGTGCTTTAAAAATTATTTTAGTAGGCAAAAGTTAAAATTAACATTTTACATCTCTTTAAGGCAATGGCCCTACCTTCTTCACTGACTTATCCCCCAGCCCAATTTCTGACATTCAGCTTCAAGTCAAATTAGTGAACAAATAAACACATTTCATTCTGCTAGGTCACTGTAATGACTGATCAAAATGTTAAATTATATACAAATCACAATATCTAAATAGAAGACTAAAATGATATATATTCCTGCTATTAAAAAGTATTTATTTTAAAAGCATTCATAATAATGATACTACATTAAACATTTTCTATGCGCAAAGTACTATGCTAGGGACTACATAAAGACAGAACTAAGTCTTTATGGAAGAATTTGCTATAAAGAATTAAATAGACAACCAAGGCATCCAATTTTAAAAGTATTGATATAATAGCATGCAAACCAAAGGCCAGTATTTAAAAGCTCACACAATTTTTTTTCTGCGTGTAAATGTAAATATTCTAAGGTGAAATATAATTTTATAGGTCAGTTTCTTGATTGTAAATGTATTAATTAAAAAAAAAGCATATGGTTACCTTCTTATAGACATCTTCTACTATCGTTACCTGCCTTACTTTACATTCAACTATAAGATGGAAACAAATAGGCAATTGGGAGAATTAAATGAGATTCTTAGCACAGGGAATGGCATATAGTATGCACAAAACATGATAAAGTAATAATTATCAATTCACTTAAATTGTGTGTTCACATTTTAATCCTTCATAACTAAACCTTCATAGTACATACAGATATACTTTATATTCAAATAAAATATATCTATGCAAACATTTACATCACATGCATAGAGAGATACTCAATGAGCTAATCTTCATAATTAAGTTGTCGTGGTAATTATACCACAGCCTCACTTTGATACGTATAGTGCATAGTAAGCACTCCGTAAGTAGTTATTATTATCACTTGAAAGTCAGTGTAAATTGAGTTCAATATGAAGTCTCTAAGAAGTAATTCAACTTATGTAATGGACTACTTAAGCCAACTTACAAATCTAATTGTAGCAAGAAAGTATTTGAGGATAGAGTGGTCCTAACCAAGCTGGTAAAATAGTTACCCAGCCTTTATTACTCAATAAGAGTTCCTGTTAACTTACCCATACAGGGTCTTCCAATTCCTTGAGACCAGTAACCTCTTGGACATACACAACGATAGCTGCCTCTCATATTCTCACATATCTGGTTATATCTGCACTGATGGGTCCCATCTCTACACTCATCAATATCTAGAGACATGGAGGGCAATAAAAAGCAATAACATTTCCTATTTCAAAACCTAAAGTCATTATATTTATTTATTTATTTATTGTTTAACATCTTTATTGGAGTATAATTGCTTTACAATGTTGTGTTAGTTTCTGCTTTATAACAAAGTGAATCAGCTATACATATACATATATCCCCATATCCCCTCCCTCTTGCATCTCCCTCCCACCCTCCCTATCTCACCCCTCCAGGTGGTCACAAAGCACTGAGCTGATCTCCCTGTGCCATGCAGCAAGTCACTATATTTAAAATGAACATTTTAATTGCTTAGAACGTTGCATTTCTCACCACGTGGTTGAGACCTGGAGTCAGAAAACCTGGGTTCAAGTCCCAGCTCTGCCACTTGTTAACGGGCCCCTTTTCCTCTTCTTGCTCCCTACTACAGGAAGAGTTTTCTTCTCAGCTTTCCCCCCTTCACTATATCCCTCCTTTTTTGGCCATCCTATTTATATTAGTGACTCTAGTGAGCTTGCTGATGTGGACTTAACAGCAACATTTCCACATTGCTACTTATCCACAGTCCCAAATTTCTAGCTGTTGGCTGCTCATCTCCAACGCCAAGTTTTACTAGTATTTCAAACTCAGCATGTCTCCAGTATCTTATCACTACTCCCTGATTTATAATAACAGTATTCTTTCATCCCCAGTCAACCTGGCTGTGAACCTCAGAGTTATCTTTAAACCTATTCTGTTTCCAAGATTGGGTAATTCTACTTCCTTCAAACCCATATATCCCCACTTTCCATTTCCTCATTTAGCTATATTTTTGCTGTAGCTTCTTAAACATCTTCTGATATTTCAGCTTCTCTCATTTCTAATTAATCTTATACATAATTACAGAATCAATATTCTTAAAAATACTTAGTTACACATAACTGCATATGATGCTGTGAGTTGGCTACTATTCTTAGGAATTAAGAAAAATATTTACCTATATCCATATTGCTGAGGAGTCTTTGAAATCTGATAGTCCACCCCCCTTACTATTTTTTTAAATTATACTAAATTTCCATTTACCTCAACTAGTATCAACAAGTGGTCAATACTCCCTCATTTATATCTACACCCTCCCCTCACTCTTATATTATTTTGAAACAAATCCAAGACAGATTGTAACTTTATTAATAAATACTTCAGTATGAAATTCTTAAAATGTCCCATTTTTTAAAATGAGAAACTTAAACTCAAATTTCTGTGTCATCTTAAGACTTGTTCAAGGTCAGATAGCTGTCAAGAAGGGAGGATGAATTTTAACATGTTTTCTCTAAATCCAGTTCTTTCCCCCTCATACAGGGCTATTTATCTTTCCTTTTTCTACCACCTCCATCTATTAACATTCCATTCAAGACTATATTTAAATGTGATCACTTCTATGACACTGCTGATAGTCACTCCTATTAGATATGATCATTCGTTCAAGTACTCTGGTACAATTTTATTTGTACCTCTTTTATGATATTTCATCCCAACTTGAATAATAGTTTTTTTTTTTTTTTCTTTTGGTGAGGGGAGTGGAGTTGGCCAATCTATCCCAGTTGATTGTAAGTACATGAGAGCAGGAATGCTATCAGTTTCAGTTTTGTACATTGTGCAGTTCATAGTTCTGCTAACTATGGCAGACTGGTACAGAATAGGCACACAAAGAACAAACTTAGGGAGAAATATAATTTACTTTATTGCCTGGTAATTGATTTGACATTTAAAGAATATTTAGTTTTAAAATAATTATATTTTGAACTTTTAATAAATCTCTACAAACATAATTTTTTTCTTAACCCTTCCAATGAAATTCTTAGTATATATGCTAAATTTCATATTAGAAATTATATGACATAATATTAATGTATGTGGATAAACTATATAAACCAATTGTGTAACTGATGGGAGCTCAAAATGGGCTATGTCTCCCTGGTGAGCTTTCATTTCCTGGTACAGCCATGACCCTGGGACCCCAGAGCTCAACAATACTAGAAGTTGGGAGTAAAAACCTATAGAAAAAGATATTTCCTTGTTAGATTAAATTTATTCTAATCATTAGTTTTAAGAATGGATGCCTTATTTGGCTTGTTGATGGTAAATGAATCTCAGTCACTGAGACAGCCAGACACTCACCAATGCAGGTTCCGTTTTCTGCCTTGGTCATTCCATTTGGACAAAGATCAATGCATTTATAGCCACCGCGGGTGTTCTTGCAGTGCTGATCTGGTCTGCATACATTCTGTCTACACTCATTTACATCTTGATAAAAGGACAAAGGTAATGCAGATTGAGAAAGTGATTTCTTCTGACTTTACATAAAAATTATACCTTCAGATTTTAAGGATATCATAAACTAATATAGATGATTATATAATCATGGTGTAAGGTTAAAGTGTTTAAATCAATCAAGTTATATAATGTACTTTATTTTAAAACGTTATGATAAAAATAAAAAACAAAATATTACTTCACATAGCTGGTAGCCATACCAACCACTTCCTCCTCCTAGAAAAAGAAAAATTATATATTTATACATTATATATAAGTATATATATATACATATACATTATGATTTTGTGAAAAAAATTGGTAATATAATAGGGGAAATGTTAAAAAAATGGTTATGTAATTAGAAGATGAAACCTGTAATGTATAGCATTTGCTTCCATTTCATTTTTGCATGGATCACATACATGATGCATGGTATTACAATCCAGCCCAGGACACAGCACATGGATTAGATAAGGCACCATTAAGAAGTTACAAAGGGAGATTGGAACCAAGATGGCGGAGTAGAAGGATGTGCTATCACTCCCTCTTGTGAGAACACCAGAATCACAACTAGCTGCTGGACAATCATCAACAGGAAGACACAGGAACTCACCAAAAAAGATACCCCACATCCAAAGACAAAGGAGAAGCCACAATGAGTGGGTAGGAGGGGTGCAATCACAGTAAAATCAAATCCCATAACTTCTGGGTGGGTGACTCACAGACTGGAGAACACTTATACCACAGAAGTCCACCCACTGGAGTGAAGGTTCTGAGCCCCACATCAGGATTCCCAACCTGGGGGTCCAGCAACAAGAGGAGGAATTCCTAGAGAATCAGACTTTGAAGGCTACTGGGATTTGATTGCAGGACTTCAACAGAACTGGGGGAAACAGAGACTCCACTCTTGGAGGGCACACACAAAGTAGTGTGCACATCGGGACCCAGGGGAAGGAGCAGTGACCACAGGGGAGACTGAACCAGACCTACCTGCTAGTGTTGGGGGGTATCCTGCAGAGGCGGGGGGTGGCTGTGGCTCACCGTGGGGACAAGGACACTGGCAGCAGAAGTTCTGGGAAGTACTCCTTGGCGTGAGTCCTCCCAGAGGCTGCCATTAGCCCCACCAAAGAGCCCAGGTAGGCTCCAGTGTTGGGTTGCCTCGGGCCAAACAACCAACAGAGAGGGAACCCAGCCCCACCCATCAGCAGTCAAGCAGATTAAACTTTTACTGAGCTCTGCCCACCAGAGCAACAGTCAGCTCCACCTACCACCAGTCCCTCCCATCAGGAAATTTGCATAAGCCTCTTAGATAGCCTCACCCACCAGAAGCAAGAAGAACTACAATCCTGCAGCCTGTGGAACAAAAACCACATTCACAGAAAAATAGACAAGATGAAAAGGCAGAGGGCTATGTACCAGATAAAGGAACAAGATAAAACCCCAGAAACAAAACTAAATAAAGTGGAGATAGGCAACCTTCCAGAAAAAGAATTCAGAATACTGATAGTGAAGATGATCCAGGACCTCGGAATAAGAATGGAGGCAAAGATCAAGAAGATGCAAGAAATGTTTAACAAAGACCTAGAAGAATTAAAGAACAAACAGAGATGAACAACACAATAACTGAAATGAAAACTACACTAGAAGGAATCAATAGCAGAATAACTGAGTCAGAAGAATGGATAAGTGACCTGGAAGACAGAATGGTGGAATTCACTGCTGTGGAACAGAATAAAGAAAAAAGAATGAAAAGAAATGAAGACAGCCTAAGAGACCTTTGTGACAACATTAAATGTAACAACATATGCATTGTAGGGGTCCCAGAAGGAAAAGAGAGAGAGAAAGGACCAGAGAAAATATTTGAAGACATTATAGTTGAAAGTTTCCCTAACATGGGAAAGGAAATAGCCACCCAAGTCGAGGAAGCACAGAGAGTCCCATACAGGATAAACCCAAGGAGAAACACTCTGAGACACATAGTAATCAAATTGACAAGAATTAAAGACAAAGAAAAATTATTAAAAGCAACAAGGGAAAACAATAAACAGCATACAAGGGAACTCCCATAAGGTTAACAGCTGATTTCTCAGCAGAAACTCTACAAGCCAGAAGGGAGTGGCCTGATATAATTAAAGTGATGAAAGGGAAGAACCTACAACCAAGATTACTCTACCCGGCAAGGATCTCATTCAGATTCGATGGAGAAATCAAAAGCTTTACAGACAAGCAAAAGCTAAGAGAATTCAGCACCATCAAACCAGCTCAACAACAAATGCTAAAGGAACTTCTCTAAGCGGGAAACACAAGAGAAGAAAAGGACCTAAAAAACAAACCCAAAACAATTGAGAAAATGGTCATAGGAACATACATATTGATAATTACCTTAAATGTGAATGGATTAAATGCTCCAACCAAAAGACACAGGCTCGCTGAATGGATGCAAAAACAAGATGCATATATATGCTGTCTACAGAAGACCCACTTCAGACTTAGGAACACAATCAGACTGAAAGTGAGGGGATGGAAAAAGATATTTCATGCAAATGGAAATCAAAAGAAAGCTGGAGTAGAAATACGCATATCAGATAAAATAGACTTTAAAATAAAGAATGTTACAAGAGACAAGGAAGGACACTACATAATGATCAAGGGATCAATCTAAGAAGAACATATAACAATTATAAATATATATACACCCAACATAGGAGCACCTCAATACATAAGGCAACTGCTAACAGCTATAAAAGAGGAAATCAACAGTAACACAATCATAGTGGGGGACTTTAACACCTCACTTACACCAATGGACAGATCATCCAAAATGAAAATAAATAAGGAAACAGAAGCTTTAAATGACACAATAGACCAGATAGATTTAATTGATAGTTATAAGACATTCCATTCAAAAACAGCAGATTACACTTTCTTCTCAAGTGCACATGGAACATTCTCCAGGATAGATCACATCTTGGGTCATAAACCAAGCTTCAGTAAATTTAAGAAAATTGAAATCATATGAAACATCTTTTCTGACCACAACGCTAGAAATCAATTACAAGGAAAAAAACCATAAAAAACACAAACACATGGAGGCTAAACAATACGTTACTAAATAACCAAGAGATCACTGAAGAAATCAAAGAGGAAATCAGAAAATACCTAGAGACAAATGACAATGAAAACACGATGATCCAAAACCTATGGGATGCAGCAAAAGCAGTTCTAAGAGGGAAGTTTATAGCTACATAATCCTACCTTAAGAAACAAGAAAAATCTCAAATAAACAATCTAACCTTACACCTAAAGGAACTAGAGAAAGAAGAACAAACAAAACCCATTGTTAGCAGAAGGAAAGAAATCATCAAGATCTGAGCAGAAATAAATGAAATAGAAACAAAGAAAACAATAACAAAGATCAATAAAACTAAAAGCTGGTTCTTTGAAAAGATAAACAAAATTGATAAACCATTAGCCAGACTCATCAAGAAAAAGAGGGACAGGAATCAAACCAATAAAATTAGAAATGAAAAAGGAGAAGTTACAATAGACACTGCAGAAATACAAAGCATCCTAAGAGACTACTACAAGCAACTCTATGCCAATAAAAAGGACAACCTGGAAGAAATGGACAAATTCTTAGAAAGGTATAACCTTCCAAGACTGAACCTGGAAGAAATAGAAAATATGAACAGAACAATGACAAGTAATGAAATTGAAACTGTGATTAAAAATCTTCCAACAAACAAAAGTCCAGGACCACATGGCTTCACAGGTGAATTCTATCAAACATTTAGAGAAGAGCTAACACCCATCCTTCTCAAACTCTTCCAAAAATTTGCAGAGCAAGGAACACTCCCCAACTCATTCTATGAGGCCACCATCACCCTGATACCAAAACCAGACAAAGATACTACAAAAAAAGAAAATTACAGACCAATATCACTGATGAATATAGATGCAAAAATCCTCAACAAAATACTAGGAAACAGAATCCAACAACACATGGAAAAGGATCATACACCACGATCAAGTGGGATTTATCCCAGGGATGCAAGGATTCTTCAATATACGCAAATAAATCAGTGTGATACACCATATTAACAAATTGAAGCAGACAAACCATATGATCATCTCAATAGATGCAGAAAAAGCTTTTGACAACATTCAACACCCATTTATGATAAAAACTCCAGAGTGCGCATAGACGGCACCTACCTCAACATAATAAAGGTCATATATGACAAAGCCACAGCAAACATCATTCTCAATGGTGAAAAATTGAAAGCATTTTCTGTAAGATCAGGAATGAGACAATGCTGCCCATTCTCACCACTATTATTCAACATAGTTTTGGAAGTCCTAGCCATGGCAATGAGAGAAGAAAAAGAAATAAAAGGAATACATATTGGAAAAGAAGAAGTAAAACTGTCACTGTCTGCAGATGACATGATACTATACATAGAGAATCCTAAAGATGTCACCAGAAAACTACTAGAGCTAATCAATGAATTTGGTAAAGTTGCAGGATACAAAATTATTGCACAGAAATCTCTTGCATTCCTATACAATAATGATGAAAAATCTGAAAGAGAAATTATGGAAACACTCCCATTTACCATTGCAACAAAAAGAATAAAATACCTAGGAATAAACCTAGGGAGACAAAAGACCTGTATGCAGAAAACTATAAGACATTGATGAAAGAAATTAAAGATGATACCAACAGATGGAGAGATATACCATGTTCTTGGATTGGAAGAATCAATATTGTGAAAATGACTATATTATCCAAAGCAATCTACAGGTTCAATGCAATCCCTATCAAATTACCAATGGCATTTTTTACAGAACTAGAACAAAATATGTTAAAATTTGTATGGAGACACAAAAGACCCCGAATAGCCAAAGCAGTCTTGAGGGAAAAAAACGGAGCTTGAGGAATCAGACTCCATGACTTCAGACTATAGTATAAAGCTACAGTAATAAAGACAATATGGTACTGGCACAAAAACAGAAACATAAATCAATGGAACAAGATAGAAAGCCCAGAGGTAAACCCACACACCTATGGTCAACTAATCTATGACAAAGGAGGCAAGGATATACAATGGAGAAAAGACAGTCTCTTCAATAAGCGGTGCTGGGAAAACTGGACAGCTACATGTAAAAGAATGAAATTAGAAGACTCCCTAACACCATCCACAAAATTAAACTCAAAATGGATTTGAGACCTAAATGTAAGACTGGACACTATAAAACTCCTAGAGGAAAACATAGGAAGAACACTCTTTGACATAAATCACAGCAAGATCTTTTTTGATCCACCTCCTAGAGTAATGGAAATAAAAACAAAAATAAACAAATGGGACCTAATGAAACTTCAAAGCTTTTGCACAGAAAAGGAAACCATAAACAAGATGTAAAGAGAACCTTCAGAATGGGAGAAACTATTTGTAAACGAATCAGTGGAAAAAGGATTAATCTGTAAAATGTACAAACAGCTCATGCAAGTCAATATTAAAAAAACAAACAACCCAATCCAAAAATGGGCAGAAGACCTAAATAGACATTTCTCCAAAGAAGACATACAGATGGCCAAGAAGCACATGAAAAGCTGCTCAACATCACTAATTATTAGAGAAATGCAAATCAAAACTACAGTGAGGTATCACTTCACACCAGTTAGAATGGGCATCATCAGAAAATCTACAAACAACAAATGCTGGAGAGGGTGTGGAGAAAAAGGGACCCTCTTGCACTGTTGGTGGGAATGTAAATTGATACAGCCACTATGGAGGACAGTATGGAGGTTCCTTAAAAAACTAAAAATAGAATTACCATATGATCCAGCAATCCCACTACTGGGCATATACCCAGAGAAAACCAGAATTCAAAAAGACACATGCAGCCCAATGTTCATTGCAGCACTATTTACAATAGCCAGGTCATGGAAGCAACCTAAATGCCGATCGACAGATGAATGGATAAAGAAGTTGTGGTATATATAAAGAATGGAATATTACTCAGCCATAAAAAGGAATGAAATTGAGTCACTTGTTGAGACGTGAATGGATCTAGAGACTGTCATACAGAGTGAAGTAAGTCAGAAAGAGAAAAACAAATATCGTATATTAACGCATATATGTGGAACCTAGAAACATGGTACAGATGAACCAGTTTGCAGGGCAGAAATAGAGATGCAGATGTAGAGAACAAACGTATGGACACCAAGTGGGGAAAGCGGCGGGGTGGTGGTGGTGGTGGTGTAATGAATTGGGAGATTGGGATTGACATGTATACACTGATGTGTATAAAACTGATGACTAATAAGAACCTGCTGTATAAAAAAATAAATAAAATAAAATTCAAAAATTAAAAAAAAAAAAGTTACAAAGTTGTCACTGCTTTGAATTCATAGTCCTCTCCTTACCCACGCATTTTCTGCCTTTCAGGTGATACCCAGGTTCACATCCACAGTGAAAACTTCCTATGGCATTGAAACAGCGGTGGTGACAGGGGCTGGATTCTTGACATTCATTAATATCTGTTAAAGAAAACAAAACTTGCTTTACATGCTGTTAGAAAACTTGGGTTAATTTACCCCAAATGTTAAATATTTTAGTGATCATTATGATTAAGATCTTTCCTAAAAAGAATCCAATTGAAGTGCTCTCAAAGGATCTGCTAGATAATTGATAGAATTAACTGCTGGAGAGGGTTATTCTCTTCAACACTACTACAAGGTAGAAATTTGCTGATGATTCAGAACTATGTTGATGCAAAACTTCTCTACTTTAACTATTTTATTTACCATATGGCTCCCATTCCAGTTTCTAGGAACTTTTATTCCTGGAGTGTTGCTGACAGACTGGAGTACTGAAGGTAGAATAATAATAATAATAATAATAAAGTTAAGTCTTCTGCAACAACTTTTGCAAGTTGACCCTTCTTCCCAATTTTTGCTGCTATTAGTCTGATGCGGGTGTTTATCACCTTGCACTCTAATGACTGCAGCAACTTTAACTTTTCTCCTCATCTGTAGTCACTGCCAAATTAATCTTCCCAAACACCATCTGGGTCATAGTGCAATGGAAAAAAACCCTGCAGGCATGAATTCCCCAAACTTGTGTGCAGTTGCCTGTATTTTGTAACTTCTCCCCTTTCCTTTCTTTCATTCCAGAGAAAGGGAGACCACTCCTTCCATTTAAGAAGAGTTCCTCTATTTGAGTTTTTGATCTCTGCAGCCCATCTCCTCCTTCCTCATCACTATGACTGTGGTCCACTGATCATTCCCTCCTCTTCTGTATTTTTTTTTAAATAAATTTATTTATCTCTTTTGTATTTTTAACGCCCTTCTCCTTACTGTCATCTTTCCCACAACCCTGTAGACATAATCAAATCTTTCCTATCCCAACAAAATCCCTCTCTCAGGTCTCTACTCACCTCAAGCTCCTGCCACTTTTCTATTGTTCTATTACAAACCCTCAAAAGAACAATCTCACCATATTTTAGGCTCTTCATGTTCTAATCTTACATTCCCAAGTTCGAGATTTCCAATGTCTTATTTTGTTCTTGTTTTCTATTTCAGATCTTCTAATTTAATATTTCAAAATCTGTACGTCACACAAATGCACAAATGTGATAACATATTTTTTAAATTTAATTTTATATTGGGCTACAGTTGATTTACAATGTTGTGTTAGTTTCAGGTGTACAGCCAAGTGGTTCAGTTGCACATATACATATATCCATTCTTTTTCAGATTCTTTTCCCATATAGGTTATTACAGAATACTGAGTAGAGTTCCCTGTGCTATACAGTAGGTCTTTGTCAATTACCTATTTTATATATATTAGTGTGTATATGTTAATCCCAAACTCCTAATATATCCCTCCCCCCACCTTTGGTAACCATAAGTTTGTTTTCAAAGTCTGTGAGTCTGTTTGTTCTGCAAATAAGTTCATTTGTATCATCTTTTTAGATTCCACATATAAGTGATATCATATACTATTTATCTTTCTCTTTCTGACTTACTTCACTTAGTATGATAATCTCTAGGTCCATCCATGTTGCTGCAAATGGCATTATTTCATTCTTTTTTATGGCTGAGTAATATTCCATTGTATATACGTGCCACATCTTCTTTATCCATTTCTCTGTCAATGGACATTTAGCCATTCCATATCTTGGCTATTGTAAATAGTGCTGAAATGAACATGGGGGTGCATGCATCTTTTCGAAGTATGGTTTTCTCTGGATATATGTATGGTTTCTCCATACATACTGTTTTCCATAGTGGTTGTACCAGTTTACATTCCTACCAACAGTGTAGGAGGGTTCCCTTTTCTCCACATCGTCTCTAGCATTTATTATTTGTAGACTTTTTAATGGTGGCCATCCTGACTGGCGTGAGGTGATACCTCATTGGAGTTTTGGTTTGCATTACTCTAATAATTAGTGATATTTAGCATCTTTTCATGTGCTTTTTGGCTATCTGTATGTCTTCCTTAGAGAAATGTATATTTAGATCTTCTGCCCATTTTTGGATTAGGTTGTTTGTTTTTTCATATTGAGCTGCATGAGCTGTTTGTATATCTTGAGGTTTATCCCTTGTCGGTCACTTTTTTTGCAAATATTTTCTCCCATTCTGTGGGTTGTGTTTTCATTTTGTTTATGATTTCCTTTGCTGTGCAAAACTTTTAAGTTTAATTAGGTCCTATTTGTTTATTTTTGTTTTTATTTTCATTACTCTAGGAGGTGGATCCAAAAAGATGTTGCTGCGATCTATGTCAAAGAGTGTTCTTCCTATGTTTTCCTCTTAAGAGTTTTATAGTATCTGGTCCTACATTTAGATCTTGAATCCATTTTGAGTTCATTTTTGTGTATGGTGTTAGAGAATGTTTTAATTTCATTATTTTACATGTAGCTGTCCAGTTTTCCCAGCACCACTTATTGAAGAGACTGTTTTTTTTCCATTGCATAGTCTTGCCTCCTTTGTCATAGATTAATTGACCATAGGTTGTGTGGGTTTATTTCTGGGCTTTCTATCCTGTTCCATTGACCCATATTTCTGTTTTTGTGCCAGTACTATACTGTTTTGATTACTGTAGCTTTGTGGTATAGTTTGAAGTTAGGGAGCCTGATTCCTCCAGCTCTGTTTTTCTTTCTCAGGATTACTTTGGCTATTCAGGGACTTCTGTGTTTCCATACAAATTTAAAAATTTTTTTGCTCTACTTCTGGGAAAAATGCCATTGGTAATTTGATAGGGATTGCATTGAGTCTGTAGATAGCTCTGAGTAGTATAGTCATTTTGACAGTATTGATTCTTCCAATCCAAGACCACAGTATATCTTTCCATCTGTTTGTGCCATCTTCAATTTCTTTCATCAGCATTTTATAGTTTTCAGAGTACAGGTCTTTTGCCTCCTTAGGTATGCTTATTCATAGGTATTTAATTGTTTTTGATGCGATGGTAAATTAGACTGTTTCCTTAATTTCTTTTTCTGATCTTTCATTGTTAGTGTATAGAAATGCAACAGATTTCTGTGTATTAATTTTGTATCCTGCAACTTTACCAAATTCATTGAGCTCTAGTAGTTTTCTGGTAGCAAAATCTTTAGGATTTTCTCTGTATAGTATCACATTACCTGCAAACAGTAACAGTTTTACTTTTCCTTTTCCAATTTGGATTCCTTTTACTTCTTTTTCTTCTCTGATTGCCATGGCTAGGACTTCTAAAAGTATATTGGAGAAAAGTGGCGAGAGTGGACATCCTTGTCTTGTTCCTGACCGTAGAGGAATGCTTTCAGTTTCACCACTGAGTATGATGTTAGCTATGGGTTTGTTATATATGACCTTTTTATGTTGAGGTAGGTTCTCTCTATGCCCCCTTTCTGGAGCATTTTTATCATAAAGGGGTGTTGAATTTTGTCAAATTTTTCCTGCATCTATAGAGATGATCATATGGCTTTTATTCTTCAATTTGTTACTGTGGTGTATCATACTGATTGATTTGTGCATACTGAAAAATCCTTGTATCCCTGGGATAAATCCCAGTTGATCGTGGTGTATGATCCTTTTAATGTATTGTTGAATTCAGTCTGCTAGTGTTTTGTTGAGGATTTTTGCGTCTATGTACATCAGTGATATTGGCCTGTAATTTTCTTTTTTTGTAGTATCTTTATCTGGTTTTGGTATCAGGGTGATGCTGGCCTTGTAGAATGAGTTTGGGAGGGTTCCTCCCTCTGCAGTTTTTTGAAACAATTTCCAAAGGATAGGTGTTAACTCTTCTCTAAATGTTTGACAGAATTTACTTCTGAAGCCATCTGGTTCTGGACTTCTGTTTGTTGGAAGTTTTTAAATCACAGTTTCAACTTCAGTACTTGGGATTGTTCTGTTCATATTTCATATTTCTTCCTGATTCAGTCTTGGGAGATTGTACCTTCCTATGAATGTGTCTGTTTCTTGTAGGTTGTCCATTTTATTGGCATATAGTTGCTTGTAGTAGTCTCTCAGGATCCTTTGTATTTCTGTGGTGCCCATTGTAACTTCTCCTTTTTCATTTCTAATTTTATTGATTTGGGCCCTTTCCCTTTTTTTTCTTGATGAGTCTGTCTAAAGGTTTATCAATTTTGTTCATCTTTTCAAAGAACCAGCTTTTAGTTTCTTTGATCTTTTCTATTGTTTTCTTCATCTCTATTTCATGTATTTCTGCTCTGATCTTTACGATTCCTTTCCTTCTACTAACTTTGGCTTTTGTTTGTTCTTCTTTTTCTAGATGCTTTAGGTGTAAGTTTAGGTTGTTTATTTGAGATTTTTCTTGTTTCCTGAGGTAACATTATATAGCTATAAGCTTCCCTCGTAAACTGCTTTTGCTGCATCCCAAAGTTGTTGGATTGTTGTGTTTTTGTTTTCATTTGTCTCTAGGTATTTTTTGATTTCCTCTTTGATTTCTTCAGTGATCCATTGGTTGTTTAGTAACATATTATCTAGCCTCCAGGTGTTTCTGTTTTTAGCAGTTTTTTTTTTTCTTGTAGTTGATGTCTAATCTCATAGCATTGTGGTTGTAAAAGATGCTTAATTTCAGTTTTCTTAAATTTACTGAGGTTTGCTTTCTGGCCCAGCATGTGATCTATTGTGGAGTATGTTCCATGTGAACTTGAAAAGAATGTGTAATCTGCTGATTTTGGATGGAGTGCTTAAATATTAATTAAGTCCATCTTGTCTAATGTGTCATTTAAGGGCTGTGTTTCCTTATTGATTTTCTGTCTGAATGATCTGTCCATTGAGGCAAGGGGGGTGTTAGAGTCCCCCACTATTATTGTGCTACTGTCAGTTTCTCCATTTATAGCTGTTAGCATTTGTCTTATATATTGAGGTGCTCCTATGTTGGGTGCATATATATTTACAATTGTTATATCTTCTTCTTGTATTGATCCCTTGATCATTATGTAGTATCCTTCTTCGTCTCTTATAACAGTCTTTATTTTAAAGTCTATTTTGTCTGATATGAGTATTGCTGCTCTAGTTTTCTTTTGATTTCTATTTTCCTGGAATACCTTTTTCCAACCTCTCACTTTCAGTCTGTACGTGTCCTTAGGTCTGAAGTGGGTCTCTTGTAGACAGCATATGTATGGGTCTTGCTTTTGTATCCATTAAGCCAATCTATGTGTTTTGGTTGGAGCATTTAATACATTTACATTTAAGGTAATTATCGATATTAATGTTCTTATTGCCATTTTGTTAATTGTTTTGGATTTGTTTTTGTACATCTTTTTCCTTCATTTCTCTTTTGTTCTCTTCTGTTGTGATTGGATGACTATCTTAGAGTTGTGTTTGGATTGCTTTTTCTTTTTTGTGTGTGTATCTATTGTAGATTTTTGGTTTGTGGTTACCATGAGGTTTTGATATAGCAAGCTATATATATACAAGATTATTTTAAGTTGCTGGTCTCTGAATTTCAAATGCATTTCTAATGTACTGCATTTGTACTCTCCTCACGATTGCTGGTTTTGATGTCATATTTGTGTGTAGATGATTTGCTACCTTTACAGAATGTTTGCCTTTACTGGTGAGCTTTCCCATTCATAATTTTTTTGTTTCTAGTTGTGGCCTTTTCTTTTCTGCCTAAAGAAGTTCCTTTAGCATTTGTTGTAAAGCTGGTTTGGTGGTGCTAAATTCTCTTAACTTTTGCTTGTCTGTAAAGCTTTTGATTTCTCCATTAAATCTGAACAAGAGCCTTGCTGGGTAGAGTATTCTTGGCTGTAGGTTTTTCCCTTTCATCACTTTAAATATATCGGGCCACTCCCTTCTGGCTTGCAGAGTTTCTGCTAAAACATCAGCTGATAACTGTATGGGGATTCCCTTGTATGTTCTTTGTTGCTTTTAATATTTTCTCTTTGTCTTTAATTTTTGTCAAGTTGATTAATATGTGTCTTGGTGTGTTCCTCCTTGGGTTTATCTTGTATGGGACTCTGTGCTTCCTGGACTTGAGTGAGTGTTTCCTTTCCCGTGTTAGGGAAGTTTTTGGCTATTATTTCTTCAAATATTTTCTCAGGCCCTTTCTCTCTCTTCTCCTTCTGGGACCCCTTTAACGCGAATGTTAGTGTGTTTAATGTTGTCCCAGAGGTCTCTTAAACTGTCCTCATTTCTTTTCATTCTTTTTTCTTTATTCTGTTCTGCAGCAGTGATTTCCACTCATCTCTCTTCCAGCTCACTTATTCGTTCTTCTGCCTCATTTATTCTGCTATTGATTCCTTCCAGTGTATTTTTCATTTCAGTTATTGTATTGTTCAACTCTGTTCATTTGTTCTTTAAATCTTCTAGCTCTTTGCTAAACATTTCTTTTATCTCAGTCTGTGCCTCCATTGTTCTTCTGAGATCTTGGATCATCTTTACTCTCATTACTCTGAAGTCTTTTTAAGACAGATTGCCTATCTCCACTTCACTTAGTTGTTCTTCTGGGGTTTTATCTTGCTCCTTTGTCTGGAATATATTTCTCTTCCACCTCATTTTGTCTAACTTTCTGAGTTTGTGGTCTCCTTTTCTCAGGCTTCAGTACTATAGTTCTTCTTGCTTCTGGTGTCTGCTCCTTGGTGGGTGAGGTTGGTCCAGAGGCTTTTGCAGGCTTCCTAATGGGAGGGACTGGTGCCTGCCCACTGGTGGTGGAGCTGGGTCTTGTCCCTCTGGGCAGGGCCATGTCAAGGGGTGTGTTTAAAGGTGGCTGTGGATTCAGGATGACTTTAGGCAGCCTGTCTGCTGATGGGTGGGGCTGTGTTCCCGTCTTGCTGGTTGTTTGGCTTGAGGTGTCCCAGCACTGGAGCCTACAGGCTGTTAGGTGGGGCCAGTTCTTGCTGCCAAGTCCTCTGGGAGAGCTCACATTGATGAATATTCCCTGGGGTCTTTGCCTCCAGTGTCCTTGCCCCCACAGTGAGCCACAGCTGACCCTCACCTCCCTGGGAGATCCTCCAAGACCTGCAGGTAGGTCTGGCTCAGGGTCCTCTGTAGTCACTGCTTTGCCCTGGGTCCCAGTGCATGTGAAAACTTATGTGCATCCTTCAAGAGTGGAATCTCTGTTTCCCTCAGTCCTGTGGAACTCCTGCACTCAAGCCCCAAAGGCCTTCAAAGCCAAATGTTCTGGGGGCTACTCCTCCCAATGCCAGACCCCCAGGCTGGGGAGCCTGATGGGGAGCTCAGAACTCTCACTCCTGTGGGAGAACCTCTGTGATATAATTATTTTCCAGTTTGTGAGTCACCCACTCAGTGGGTATGGGGTTTGATTATATCACGGAAGCACCCCTTCTATCATCCTGTTGTGGTTTCTTCTTTGTCTTTGGATGCAGAATATCTTTTTTGGTAGGTTTTTTTGGTAGGTCATTTTTGTTGATGTTTCTTCAGCAGTTAGCCATGATTTTGGTATTTTCATGAGAGGAGGTGAGCTCAAGTCCTTCCACTCTGCCATCTTGTCTCCTCCCTGATCTGTGATCATATACTTTGAAAAGATTTTCTTAGTGCAGTTTTTTCTTCTTCTTTCACTTGGCTTCCCTTGTCCTCCCCTTGTCCACCAAAGCCAACTTACATTAACAATCTAATATAAATAATAACACATCTCTTTTATGTAAACCTATATCTCTCCCTAAATATATAAATCCATTTCCTTTTTCTTTGGTTATTGTTTGTTTTCCAGTCACATAATCTTTTCTACACAAGTTGTATACACTCTTTTATATCTTTGTTCTCACTCAACAACGTCTCATGGAAATTCTAAGCCAAACAGTTGTTGGCTGTTTGTTTAAGCCAAACAGTTGAGCTTCATTCCATTTTTTATGATGGCAGCATAGTGGTTCATGGTATAGATGTACCATAATTCATTCATTCTTTCTACTATTGATAAGAATTTCATTTTGTATCCAGTGTTTCTTCCTCTGGAAAATCCTGATAGCAGCTTTATTCATAATTGCTAAAATTTGTAAGTGCCAAGATGTCCTTCAGTAGAATGGATATATAAACTGTGGTACATTCATACAATGGATTATTTTTCAGCACTAAAAAGAAATAAGCTATCATCAAGCCATGAAAAGACATAGAAGAATCTTAAATGTATATTACTAAGTGAAAGAAGCCAATCTGAAAAGGCTACATACTGCATCATTCCAACTACGTGACATTCTGGAAAAGGTAAAGCTAGAGAGAAAATAAAAAGATCAGGGGCATCCCTGGTGGCGCAGTTGTTAAGAATCCACCTGCCAGCGCAGGGGACACGGGTGCGAGCCCTGGTCCAGGAAGATCCCACATGCCATGGAGCAACTAAGCCCGTGTGCCACAACTGCTGAGCCTGCGCGCTACAACTACTGAAGCCTGCGTGCCTGGAGCCCAAGCTCTGAAACAAACAGAAGCCACCGCACTGCAACAAAGAGTAGCCTCCACTTGCCACAACTAGAGAAAGCCTGGCGCAGCCAAAAAATAAATAAATTTATATATATATATAAAAAAAAGATGAGTGGTTTCTGGAGGTTGGGGGAGGAAAGGATGACTAGGTGGAACACAGAAGATTTTTAGGGCAAGGAAACTATTGTGTATGATACTATAATGGAGGATATATGACGTTATTCATTTGTCTAAACCCATAGAATATACAACACCAGGAATGAATCCTAATGTAAACAATGGACTTTGGGTGGTAATTATGTGTTAATGTAGGTTTATCCTTGGTTAAAAAAAAAAAAAAAAAGTACCAGTCTGGTGCAGGATGTTGGTAGCAGGGGAGGCTGTGTATGAGTTGGGGCAGGGAGAATATGGAAAATCTCTTTATGTTCTACTCAAATTTGCTGTGAATCTAAAACTGCTCTAAAATAATAAGTTCTATTTAAAAAGTCCTGCAATAAATATTCATAGTCTTATGAAATGGAGTTTTATTAAATAGATTCTATTAAGATCATGCTGTATGATCTCTTGTCTCAAATATTACAGGCAAGTTTTATTCAAAACCACTTTGTTACAAATACTTAAAATAGCCATGGCATATTACATTTAAACATTTTACTAAGAAGCTCAATCTATTAAAGAGAGTTTACTCTAAGTGATTCAAAAGGCAGGGGTTTTAATTTGTAATACAATGAAGATAAAGCAAGGGCCTCCATTTGTATACCTTGACAACTCAGGCCATCACTGGTTCTTCGAAAGCCAATTCCACAGCGGACCACACAGTGATAGGATCCAATGGTATTGTCACAATCCTGACCAGCATGGCAAGTGTGTCCACTCAAAGCACACTCATCAATATCTGCAACAAAGTGAGTCATTCAACTAGGGGGAACTGAAGAAAACCAACCAAAGAACCTGTTGTGAAACGGGGATAAGAAAAGCAATGAATGACACTTGAAATATACAAGAGCAAAAATGGTGAATTTTGGGGGTGTGTCATTTCAGGTGGGTTGAGTAGCTGACAAGCTCATAGCAGGACAGTGTGGTGTCTTCACAGACCAAGCCATCCAACAGACCATTTATAAATTAGGTGGCTGAAAAAACGTACTTCTCCTTTCTGACATCTCAGTTTTTTCATGTGTAAAATGAGGATAATAATATCCACCTCTCAGCATTGCTTTGAAAATTAAATAATGTTTATGAGGTGCCCAATCCATACTGGACATTCCATAAAAGTTACCCCTATGCCCTCCTATGCCCCTGCTCTCTCTCTCTTTTGCATTTAGAAGGGGGTCTCCTTGGGCATAGAGGGATAAATCCTTTCTTCTTTTCATCATTTTTTTTTTTTTTCATCATTTTTAATTTATTATACAACTAGGCTCTTATACAAGTTCTAACTTTGAAGCATAGAATCTGATAGAAAAGTGCACTTTTCTTTAACGTTCCCAAAGTGCTACCACGATTGTGCAATTTACTAAATTTCTTTATAACCTCTTCCTTCCTACTTTTATCCCTGTAAAAGGAGTATGGTAATAGTCCTGCCTGCCTCTTCTCATTGTGTTGTGGGGATTGAGTGAGTCACTACAGGCATTCCTGCCCACAGAGCACACCATATGAAGGCAGTGTGTGAGCAGTATTCCCTCTTCCTTACTTTTTCAACTCAATGAAGGTGGGGGCAGAAAGAGTAGGAAAGAAGAGCACTGGTCTACCACGCTTTTCCTAGGAGAGAGATTGCCATGTCCACTGCTTAAATGTGTTGATTAGACTTAGCTTTGTGACTACCTTGACAAGTTCTTCCATCCACAGCTATAGTGAGGCCTTTTGGGCAGGAGCAATAATAAGTTCCCATGGCATTGTGACAGATATGGGAGCAGGGATTCCCTGCTGCACATTCATCTTCATCTGAAAGAAGAAACAAAAAGACCCAATTAATATGAAGAAGGCCTACTTTCAAGGAGTTATTAAAGTTGGTGAAAAGAGTTGCTTATAGAGGCCAATGAATGAATCAAATGTAACAGGAAATGCTCTAAGTGCCACAGGATGGAAACATGAAATAAAAATTAATTTGGGGTCCTCAAATTATCTCTGAGAGTGAATAAATGGTTAGATTAATTCTAAAACAACAATGATGACAGCTAAGATATAATGACAATTTATTGTGATCTAAATGCTTTTTACCTACGTTAACTCATTCCTCAACATTCCTAGGAGATAAGTATTTTTATTCCTATCCTCATTTGCATGATAAAACTGAGGAACAAAGAGGTTAAGTAAATTGCTCAAGGTCACATAGGTCATTATTCGCAGAGCTGGGATCTGAACCTGGGCATTGTAGTTTCTAAAGACTACCTTTTTACCACTCTACTACATTACATTGCCTACCGGCAAAAAGAAAGGCACTGTGGGGCTTCCCTGGTGGCTCAGTTGTTAAGAATCTGCCTGCCAATGCAGGGGACAGGGGTTTGAGCCCTGGTCCAGGAAGATCCCACATGCTGTGGAGCAACTAAGCCCGTGCGCCACAACTACTGAGCCTAGAGCCCGTGCTCCGCAACAAGAGAAGCCACCGCAATGAGAAGCCCGTGCACCGCAATGAACAGTAGCCCCCACTCGCTGCAACTAGAGAAAGCCCACGTGCAGCAACAAAGACCCAACGCAGCCAAAAATAAAATAAATAAATAAATAAATTTATTTAAAAAAAGAAAAGAAAAGCAAGGCACTATGTATGCTAACTTGAGCTCCTCAAGTCATTTACTTAGCTATTTACTTATCTGTGACCCTCTTGCACTGGTACTTGGATGGCACAAGGCTGGTTTAGTCATTAGTCCTCCACCCACAATCCAGCCCTATCCTACGATTAAGCAATTCTAAGGTTAGGTGACTTAGAGTTGAATTACTGCTGTTCCACATTCATGGCAATCAGGTGGCCAGACGAAGTCCAGTGTTTTGTCCCTGTGTTCCCTCTACCCCTTTACTTGATCATGAACCTTGACACACTTGATTGTGGACTAATTGGAAGAGCACGGGCTTTGTATCTATCTTAAATTCAAATCTAGCTCTGCCACTAGATAGCTGAGTGATCTTAGGCAGTCAACTTCTTCACATCTCAATTTCTTCACCTGTAAGATGGGACATTTATAGGACTGTTGTGATTCTTAAATATCTAGCAAAATGACAGTAAATGTCCATTAAATGGTAGCATTAACAGCTTAATAAAAATAAAAATGAATAATTTATTCCCGTCCTTACCAGCACAAAAGGGTCCAACTGAATCTAAGGCAAACCCAGAGGGGCACTGATTACTGCGATCTCCTACCATAGAGAGAAAAGCAAAATTAACTGGCTTGTTAGAACATTAGGATCTTGTTTCTCCCCAGGACCATCTTCTCTGGGAACATATGCCAAGGATGGAACACATGACACAGTAAATGCAATAGGTGAAAACAAGCAGAATGGAAAAATTTTACTGTTTCTCAACCAAGAACTAAATGAATCATAATACAGAGATTGTTGGCAAGCAGCCACTGGAAGCAGATTTTCTGTTTAAGTTGTTTACATTAATCAAAAGAAAATTAATTACTCTTTGATAATGAAAAAGGATCCAAATCAATATGAATGTCAGGCATAACCACAGGCAAAGTCCTATTCTTCCAGCCATTTACTTATTCTGTTTGTTCTAGAAGTAGGATTGCTATTTTGAAGCCACTTAAAATAACTTATGCCAGTGAAAAACAAACTCTAGTGAAGAAACCCTCTCCTTTTGTAGATCTCCTCCATTTGTACTGTGAAGAATCTGGGTCTAAGTCCTCCTAGGTGTAACCAAGTGTTTTCCTTCCTGGTAGTCAAAGCAAGAAGAAACAGGCATATCATTATAGCAATAGAATAGATTTAAGTTAGATGTCAGAAAAAAAAAAATTAACAAGAATAAATAGGTTAGGGAATCTCCTTGGAAAGTAAACTGTTTTGACTGGTGTAAGCAGTTTAGCAAATATTTTTCAAACATTTTTGAGATGCAAAAACTTAAATGAAACATTTTTCAAGTTAACAAAGTAATCACACACACACACACACACACACACACACACACCTTAAAAGACAATCATTGATATAATAGGTATAGTAGATTTCTCTCAAGGGAAATTTTATGTTCAGTTCATATTCAACCTCTTAGAAATTATCTTAGATTTTCCTTAGATTCTAAATGCATGAAATTGTTTATTTTTATTATTGTTTTAGGTGCTCTTCATAGGGGGAGTCTGGGCATTCATTAATTTTTCAGATTCATTCTACTTTGGAGAGTCTCAATTACAATATTATTTAAGCCCTGCTGAGAACATGAAACTGTTCAAAACTCTTCTGTACATTTATATATTTGGAGGGTGGAAGAAACACGCTCCAATGAAAACATTTCCTTGACTAGAAAGCTAGAGCCCTACTTGCTATTTCTAGGCAATCAAATTGCTTTAAACCATGAAGCGAAAGCAGAGAGGTTCATGATCCATTTCCACCCTGAGTGTAAAAATGACCCTGAGAGCATCCAAGCCTTCCTGCACCTTCAAGGGAATGGGGACAGCATGGATGGGATAGAAACGTCCAGAGCATGTTGCTAAATGATTGTTGAGTGTCCTACAGTACTGTGAGCTTCATGTGCTGTATTTCATTTAAACCTCAGAACTGCCCTACTCCCATCATAACCAATTTTCAGATGAAGAATCTGAGACTGAGGACATGTAAACTGCTTAAAGTCAAAGTGCTAATATAATCTGCAGCAAGGATTTAGATGCAAGTCTGTGTGACTTTCAACCACTGAACTCAAGAATACAATTCAGGTGGTGATTATAATTCATGCTTCATTTTTATTTACTATACAAATAAACATTCCTTAATGCAGCCAGTATGTTGTGTACAGCACTGTGTTGGGGACATAGCTGTGGAAAAATGTGTAACATAAACATAAATTATTATCTGATAGAAGCTTTAGATTTCTGGTTCTAAATGGGGAGATATCTTCCATGGGGTGGCATCTGGGAAGGTTTTTGGGAGAGACTTTGGTTGTCATGGTGATGACATGATTTAATAGGGAAGCCTATTTAAATTTAGGGAGTGGGGAAGACCCTGGGGAAGGTTTTAAATATTGCAATGTGTGGGATAACGATGCAAGATGAAGATGTGTCCCTTGCCCTGAAAGACTGTCGTGGAAGCTGTTTGTAATTATCTAAGGCTAGAACCCATCTTCCACATATTAAACGGTTTTTTTGTGTGATTAAAAATATACAATGAACTTCCCAGAAATGCAACTGTCATATAAATGGATGGTTGATTGTACATTGTTTTATTCAGAACATTACCAAGAATTACTCAATGTTTTTTAAAAAAATCACACTGGGGCTCTAAATATTGGTTCAGCCATGTAAAATACTTCTCTCTTAAACTTTCCAGTGTAGTAATGTCTAAAGATTTTCATATTGAAATACATAATATTTTGTTATCAACGATTTTCCTTTTATTTATTCTTTCTGTTATAATTAAATCATGTTATTTTGAATTATATTATGATTTACTTTTTGACACAGTAGGGAGACAATATAAAATATTTGTTTGTGTTACAGTAATGTGTAATTGTAGAAACTTTAAAAAGTATAAAATTCCCTGTAACCTTGTCACTTGGAACAAACTACTGCCAAGATTTTGGTGCTTTTCCCTGCAGTCACTTCTAACAGTATATACTTCAAAAAATTAAGTTAGGATCCTTTACAGACTAATAGTTGCCAAACTTTACTGACCGTAAAATCTCTTGGAGAGCTTATTAAAAATATAGATCCCTTTGGTCCTACCCCAGTCAGAATTGCCAAGGAAGAAGCCTGGGAATCTGTGTTTTTTAACCAGTATAAAGGTTTCCTTACAATCACTGTGATGTGGGCAACCCAGGTTTGGATCATATTGTGTACTATTTTTCAATGATTGTTATGTCATGTACATTCTCCTTTGTCACTTGTTTATAGCTATATTGTCAATACCTAGAGCAGTATGTGGTATACAGTAGGTACTCAATAAATATTTTTAAATGAATAAATAAGCAATCATTAGAGTATTTTTGAAGGAATATTTAGTTTAAGAGTTTATCATACATCTGTGCCATCATTTACATATTTACCTCTTTCAGGACATTTATTCTTGGCCATTTCTGTGATTTTCTTAGGGCAGACTCCTAGAATGAGATAACTAAAAAGATGTGAACATTTGAGAGGCTACTGATACATACTGTTTTCCAGAAATGTCAAATAAATCTACACTCTCTGCTGGCAGTGTAGGAGGGTATTTGTTTCCTATACCTCTCCAATACTGAGTGGTTATCCTATATTTTAATCTCTGACAATGATAACTGGAAAACGGAACCTCATTGTTTTAATTTACATTTCTTTGCTTATTAAGGAGGTACAGTTTTTTCACCTTCATTTTGTCATTATTATTTCTTCCTTTGTGAATTTCCTGTTCACAGACTACGTATTTTTTCTATTGGGGTATTTGCCTTTTTTCTTATTGATTTTTTAAGGTTCTTATATATATTAAGGGTAATCATAGTTGTCCATAATATGTAATGCAAGTTAAGTTTAAATATACACAAAGAAAAACTATATATTTTGTTTTTCTCCCATGAGGAAGCTTTAAAAATTTTATTTGTAGTTAAATTTCTTTTCCTTTATTGTTTCTGATATCTTCTTCTGCTTAATTTGTAAAAAATATAAATATGTTTTATAACTATATTTTGAAAATCATTTAATTTTAAAGATATAAATTTAAAAATTTTCTATATTTGTGAATTGTCTTGACTAGTAGTTTCCAAATGCCAGAGTAAAGACCAGTTTACAATAGAAATCATTTAAATTTTTAAAGATATAAAATTTCATATAATTATTAAAAATTTCTATATTTGTGAGTTGTCTTGACTAGTAGTTTCCGAATGCCAGAGTAAAGACCGGTTACAATAGAATCATTTAGGGGCTGTGTTAAAAATACAGACTCCAAGGCCCTACCTTAGACTAGCTAAACTAAAATCTTTGTACCTAGAAATCTGAACTTTCATCAAGCTCTCTGCAATTCTAATTGCATTGTAACCATAGGTCTAGTCTAGACCCAACAAAGAGAAAGAACATGCTGGTCAAGCAACTAAGAATGCAAGCTTGCTCCCTGGTGGTCAAAGAAATTGCAGGTACAAAACTCTTGCAACTCACAGGAAGAATACCAACAACCAGTGGGCATCTACATCAGATGTAATTCATAGAATCATAGCATCCAAGGATAGTAAGGGGTTTTAAATGTCCTATAGTGTTTCCTTCTATTGTGGGACCCAAGTCCCCCAACACCCTTAAACCATAAAGATCTTCAAGCAGTTTCAGGTTTAGAGGACTTACACGACTGGGTAGAAAGTGTACATGACTTTTCAAAAATCACTTTAATGTCTCTGGTCCCAGATGATATAAATTCATTTTTACCTAAAGTCTTGTGCTAAGATATCTTTTTAAAAATTATATGGCGTACTGGAAAAAGTAGAAACAGAGGTTAAATTTGAAAAGTAAGTATTATTGGGGAAAAGAAAACATAATTCTTCATTCCAGTGGCTCTTTTCTTTTGTCCAAGTTACCTTAACATGCATGACAATAGTAAAATGAGGTGGTGGTGACAACATTTGGATGGAGAAGGTGTAGGGCTATGGGCTCTACTGGCTATGAGGCTTCGTGAATCTGTGATTAGCTCAAAAAAATGTGAATATACTCCTACATTACTATGACCTCAAATTTGATGAAGCAGTTCTGATAGATGCTGAAGAAGAAAACAGTCACATGCACAACTGATGAAAGCAAGAGTAAACAGTGAAAATGAATTTTAAGTGTATGTGCTGAGCATGATTGATAAGCAAAATGATGGTTAAAATCTACTTGCATCTATTTTAGGAAAGCTGGCACAAAGCAAAACACATACATTCACCAGGCCACTCTGAATCATTTGAAGTGTCTCATGGGAGCCTAAAGTTCAAAGCTAAAGTCATTCAAACAGTTAGTGCCTATAACATAACCACATGCAAGTATCTCCTAGCATCAAAACCCCGCTGGATGTGGAATGCTAATTGTCGTGTTGCCTCTTACAACTGAAAAGGAAATCTCAGCGTATAGACACATCAAAGCACCACACAGCATAGGGAGACTGCTGAGATCAAGGGAAAGCAGTTCAAAAGTTATAATTTCCAAGAACAATAAATGACAGCTGAAATTACTGCCTCCCGGTTTTTAAAAGCTGCTTTTAAAATGTGGAAACATTTTTGGCTAGTTTAGGTTCAGATACACCTTTACATCATGCTTCAGGAATTAAAAAAATTCTTGTCAAATATAAGATTCAGAACAAGAATAAATGGACTTTACTACCCAAAGAAAAATCGTTGACAGAGGATATATTTTTAAACCTCTCTGTGTACATAGGCTAGAATGGTACCAACTCCACTATGCCATATGAAGATGCCTATTAGTCAACTAAATGTACTAGAATGCCAATGGGATTGGCCTTACCACAGGACTTTACCTACAAAACATGGGCAACACACATGAAAAACATGTTATCGTGTTCAGTCTATACCTTAATATCCTTATTTTGAATGGCGTCAACGCGATTCTTTTACCCATTTAGAAAGGACTGCATAGCTTAAAGACCTGTACTTTCCTTTAACCGAATTACCTTTGGAAATTGAAGCATGGATTTTAAAACCCAATGTCTCTTCTAAGTGGTCGTAGTCAGATTCCACAGAGGATGCATGAAGTGTTTCTACCAAGAAAGGCATTCTTCCCTGTGCCTCATCATAGAAAACAGTGTGGTTCCATGTGTATGGGACGCTGATGCCATCAACGGAGAACAGCCGGGTTGAGTAGGCATACAGCTGCCCAGGACCTGTTTGAATGTAGTCCTCTGTGTAATCCTAAGAAGGACAGTATAGATGTGAAGATTAGCACGGCTCATCCTATTTTTTTTCTTGAGGGTACTGTGAGATGTAGAATGAGATTTAAAAAAAAAAAAAAGGCTTAGGGGATAAAAATATATAATTCTAAATAAAATCGTAATGGTACAGTAGTGTTCAGGAACTAAAATTTGAACCTTTTAATTGTAAATACCTTAGTTTCATAATTTTAGTGTCATAAGTTATAGTTTAATAAGGGACTCAGTTGTAGGTCAAAAAAAAAGAAAAAATGTGAAAGGGTGATTGTTACCATTCTTTAATTTCTGGAATACTTCTACAGATGGTCTACAAAAACTTTAATGCAACAATTACTATCCTCTTTGTCTACAGAAAGTTAAACAAATGGCTTAAATCAACAAAGCTGTGATCTTGGTCCTGATAAGCAGGGTAATAAAACTACTAAGAGCTTATAAAGACTTGTCCCTAAAGATTTTTAAACAAAGACCAGATAGCCATTCCTAACTTCAGTGGTTTAGACATTTACTCCCCAAAGTGAACAAGGGAAACTACACAAGTTTTCTGCACTCTTGTTATGATCTTTAACTCCTACTCTTATTGTTACTCCAATAAACAGCGAAGGCAAGTTATCCTAGCATTTTACCTTCACAGTGACTTCAGCAGGTGACTGCAGCTGCAGGACATAGCCACTCACAACGATATCTACCAGCAAAGCTCCATCGGGATCCAAGCCCCGGGCAACGTGAGTCATCCGCAAGATTTCTCCTAGGAATTAGAATTCGTTCATTTCAATAGCAATATATATATATATATATATATATATATATATATATATATATATATATATATATATATATATATATATATGTATGGTTTGTGTAAGCACAGAGCAGATGTACTTTATATACCAGTTCAGCTATGTTACTGTACTTCAAACTTGATTAAACACAGATCATAAGAGAATTAAATTAGCACTTAGTCCCCAAATTAAAGACTTAGGTTGATTGAATTAAGTTGATTCTAAAATCTCTTTTTATGTGGCAAGAATGTAGCCTATGATTAGGTGAAGGATTCCACACTTTTAACTCACAAGCAAGAGAAAGGCAGCTCTACAAAAATGGATCGCTTGCCTGTGAAAAGGGACAGAAAGCTTGACCAGGCAGACTGGCAATAGCCAGAAGTCTGGCCCCAGGGCTTTGTTCTTTTGGATGCTTTAAGAAGTTGCAAAGGGGATCTTCATTGCCGCGTGCGGGATATCCCATGTGCCACAACTAAGACCTGGGGCAGCCAAATAAATAAATATTTCAAAAATGCTTAAAGAAAAATAAGAAGTAGCAAAGGCACATCTTCGTAAGTGGATTGCCATACAGAGACCCACATGTCTTCTGGGCTGGTTAAAGCTATGCCCTCCCTCAGCCCTTCTTTCTTAAAGATCACTGCTGCTGAGCTGACCACCTTCAAAGATGCTAGAAATGGAGGTCTATTAAAAGCTGTAGGGCTTCCCTGGTGGCGCAGTGGTTGAGAATCTGCCTGCCAGTGCAGGGGACACGGGTTCGAGCCCTGGTCTGGGAAGATCCCACATGCCGCGGAGCAACTAAACCTGTGAGCCACAATTACTGAGCCTGCGCGTCTGGAGCCTGTGCTCCATAACAAGAGAGGCCGTGATAGTGAGAGGCCCGCGCACCGCAATGAAGAGTGGCCCCCACTTGCCACAACTAGAGAAAGTCCTCGCACAGAAACGAAGACCCAACACAGCCATAAATGAATAAATAAATAAATAAATAAATAAAAAGAAAGAAACCACTTTCAAAAAAAAAAAAAAGCTGTAGACCCTTGGAAAGGGCCATGAATACGTATTCATTAAGACTAAGGATAAAGCGAAAAGTGTTTAGATTTGCTTGTTTTTATTTCCATTTTTTTGATTAAAGAATCCCTATAAGATATCCTAATTGACTCTCAGGTTCATAGACAAAAGCCTTTAATTAATATTAGCAACGGCTCATCTTCCTGCTCTGTTTGTCCTTCAAAACCCTCTCTAAGGATTTAAAGAGAACAGATACAGGAAAGATGAGGAAAAATAAGTTTTTAGACTATAAAAATCACTAAACTATTTGAAAACACATGGCCTCTTATAGAGCCACATCAGTAAACGTTTATAGGAAAATATAAACTTGCTTTTATATCATTTATGCTAAGATGGCAACAAAACTTAGAAATTATTCTCTGTGGGAACATATAATGTATTTTTCTTAACCATCAACATTTAAAGTAATCATATTTTTAAATAGCAATAGAATAATAAGTTCAGCTGGTACTAACCAGTTGCAAATTCCACTTGGGTTTCTCTCTTGAAGACCGCGTTGGTGAGGGTAAAGCCATTGACTGCTTCTCCTATTTCCTTTGCTGTTGTCCAATAAATGGGATTTAGAATGGAAATTATCTTTCTCATTGCTGGACCTAGAGAAAAAGGGATAAATAAGATATCAGAGCAAAATATTTACAGTCCATTATTATTATTCACAGCATGTTATTCAAAAGGATGAATCCTAAATAAACTTGAATAACAACAAAATAAATATCAGTATCTCATGTGTCTTTAAGTGTTTACCACTGGTAAAAAACTAAGGACTATTACACTGATCATGTAGTAGTCGCATCCTCTAGAAATTTTAATAATAGATGAAAAAGAAAAATATATGTTTTTAAAAAGAGGCTTATTAACAACTTTTGTAAGCAAAGAGACTTACCGAGACTGCGAGGTACATTGGTAATTCTGGCATGTATTATTCTGGTATCAGAGTTTGGGCTATCTGTTACCGTGGCGTTAAGGAAAGCAATTCCAAATTCGACATCATTAATACTTCCAATAACACTTCCTCTGGCTCGCTGGGGCCCACCTATTGCGGGAAGAAAAAACATTCTTGGATAAGGAAACAATTTCATCAACATTACATGGGAGAAAAGAAAGCCAGTATTCAAAGATGCTCCAAGTCTTCTCTCAAACATTTAAAAGATCATATGACATCTGAATTTAAGAGTGAAATAAATAAGCTTTCAAAACATTCTACTCTCATGTAACACTCATCAACCCATATAAATCTAGGATCCTTCCAATCTACGCACATCATAGTATTATTTCACAATCCAAAGAATTCATTCGGCACCCGGTCCCAAAGCCAAAATAAAGTATGTGTTTGGTGATGGTGATGAAATGATGATAATAATGAGAGTTTATTGAGCATGTCATGCGTGCTACAGTAAGCACTTAATACGCATTAACTCTTTAAATTCCAGCAAACATCCTATAAGGTAGTTTGAAATAGCCACAGTTTGCAGACTAGGGAAATAAAGTTCAGAGAAATCAAGTGACTCTTCCCACGATTACCCAGCTAAGAGGCAGTAGAGTGAGGATATGAACACAGATCTGCTTGTCATCAAAACACATATTCTTTCATCTATCGCCTCCTTCAAGGGAACATGGAGGGGAAAGGAGGGATCGCCAACAAAACAGCTCCAAAGTCCTGTGACAGGTCACTGTCAACATAAATGTGAAGTATCTAAGGGTTATTGTTCAGTCTTGAGTTTCAGATCAAGGGCTTACCAAGCTCTTCATACTACAAATATATTGGAAAATGTTTAACTTGAGAAAAATTTGAGAAGAATATTGTACTTTTAACATTGTTGCAAAACCCATACCAAGACAATTATGTTGAAAAACAATCATACAATCTTTTAAAAGTAACTCTACAGTAATTTTATGCCTTCTTTCCATTGTTCAACAAAATTACTGGTTACTAACACAGAACTGGTGGTTAAGGAGTACATGCTTTGACAAG
The DNA here is from genome assembly GCF_965194825.1 of Balaenoptera physalus. Classification (NCBI taxonomy): domain Eukaryota; kingdom Metazoa; phylum Chordata; class Mammalia; order Artiodactyla; family Balaenopteridae; genus Balaenoptera; species Balaenoptera physalus. The sequence continues at coordinate 45,416,690 of NC_138882.1, forward strand.
AGAGGGAAACGTACTGGGAAGAGGCTAACAGTTAAATTTAAAAATATTCATTATTTAATGCCTTTTAATTGAATATATTTTAAAACAATCACTAGGTGGTTCAGATATTGTTATCATGTATTATACACTGGGGAGAAATACAATTGTATTCAGTCTGAGAAAAGTCAATAAGTAAAGTGTTTCACCATTTTAATTTGCATTATTTTACTAGTGAGAGGAAACATTTTTTTCGCATTGATTCACCCTTCATGTTCTGGATTATATTCATTTGTTCATCAAGTACTGAGGATACAATGGTAAGAAAGAAAATAAAAAAGACATGAAGCCTGCCTTCATAGCACTTATGTCTGAATAGGGGAGATAAACATTAATTAGAATTCCACAAATAAATGTAAAAATGAAATGTATATCTTAATGAATAGGATATCTACTACTCAGGGAAGTCTGAGAAGGAGGTAAAAATAGATTGAAGATCTGAAGAAAGTGAAGGTCTTAGCTAAGTCAAGGAAGGCAGGAAAAGGGCTTTCCGTGTAGAGGAAACAGCATATGTCACCCTTTTGGGAGCTGGTGGCTTGTCACATCTGAGAAGCCAAGAGTAGCGAGCTTAGTGAGTGATGGGAACCATGCAGCAAGATGATGCAGGAAAGTACACAGGAGGGCCAGTCAGGACCTGGTCGGCTACATTTGTTTTTATCCTTAGTCCTAAGCAGGGCAAGAGAAGGGTAGAAGGATCACTAATTTACTTAGTTCTCTGGATCATCACTAAGGAGCATGGCCTCCCATTTCGACCTTGATTCTCTAGTCTCACAGAGGAACTTGAATCTCAGTGCTCGACAGACATCTCCTAGTTCTGTCTACCTAGTTGGGATCCTTCAAACTCTCTGCCAGACCCTGTAATCCAAATTGTCTGCCTATTTGGACTTCCTTCTGTCACCGGGGCCCTGATACCATGAGAGGTTGAGCTACAAAATGTCTCAGCTGAAATGAGACCTATCACCATGCCTACATGTTAGAGCCTCAACATCCTTGGTAATCAGCGACATGTTAAGAAGATATGGTGAACATCTGACTGATAGATATTTGCCCTTTCAGCATGCCTACAACTTATAAATCTTTTCATGTAACTCCTTTCTCTCACTCTGCCAAATGGGCCTTCTGGATTTTCAGGGATATTTTAATTCTAAGACAACTTGAAACCTTTGGAAAGTCCAACGGTATCTCAATATTTCAACAATGTGAAAATATTCTTTTTGGTCTTCTTATAGCACTTAGGAAGCCTGTCCTTTGAGATAAGTACCCTTAGTATTATCCACCATTTCTTGGGACTCCAATAAACTCCTTTTAAGGTCCATGAGTTCTAGAATTCTGACTTTGTTCCTTCTGAATTTTTGCATCACTTACAATATCTAGCCATGTTGCATGACTGATTGAAATATGGTAGTTGAACTCCCCCTAATCTTTTTCCTTGAGCTGAATTTGCCCTATTTTACTGTCTACACTCATGTTCTCCATATTTCCACCTGTGAAAGAACAGCCTCCAGTTGTGTATTTCTATTAGATATTCAGTTTCTACCCCACCCTCATTTTTCCGCCTGGAATCTCAGCCTGGCTTTCCCACTCTTCCACGCCCTTTTACCCCTCAAGCCCAGGACTACTATACGGCTGTGCAGACTATTTCCTTTTACAAGGGAGCCTGGAAGAGGGCAATCAGAGACTAAAATCCAGCATGAGCTTTGGTGTAGAGCTGCACCAACGAGGGGGAAAAAAGTGCACTTTTCCTATTTCTTCCTCCCAGAGTTGGCACTGTTTTGTAATTTGAGGGCTCAGAGTGACACCTTTCTTTAATATGTGGAAAGTCTGTAAATGTGGTCCTGCCAAAGTCTAACTTAGTTGCTTACCTGGGCATGCTTGTATATTGCATCTGGATACCTGAGTAGCATCTCCTAGGCAGGGGCGACCACTTTTGGATGGTATCGGATTGTTACACTGCCGTTTTCGAGTCTTTTCACCTCCTCCACAAGAGGCAGAACACCAGCTCCAACTATGCCAGCTTCCCCAACTTCCATCCACTGTGAACAAGAATGGAATGGTTGATATTAACAAATAGGTTTTAAAACCTACACTTAGGGTAACTCTGCCTATACAACTTCCATTTTAAGATCTGAAATGATGGGCTACTACAATGAGCACTAATGAAATGCTTTACTTGTTCTACGGCCAGGAGTCGGGAAGCTCACCAGGACATATGTCAGTGTTGCATCTCTGGATCTGGGAGTCTGGGCCCCCACAAGCTCTTCCTCCATTGGAGGGACGAGGGTTATCACATGTGCGGTACCGCCGCATCTGCCCCCCATTACACGTCCGGCTGCACATTCCCCAGCCACTCCAAGGACTCCAGTTACCATGAGCTACAACACAGAACCATTGGAGAAGTGCTAAAGAATGACATTCATCCAAAAAATACGGAAAGACTCTCTCCAGGAACTGAAAAGAAACACACAAATCTATAAATAAGCAAATTCCAAAGGCAGGTGGTTTGGTTGCTGGTTTGACTAGAAACAGAATACATTCCAGTGACTGTTCAATTCCATTTAACCTACATTTACTGAGCCTTAGAGTTTTCCAGGAGCTGGAGGATAGGAATGAGAAAAGATCTCTGAGGAGTCAAGCTATAACATTCAGGATACAGTGAATTCAAATACTGCTATGGTCTAAAATTCTAGCTTGGTGACTAAATTAAGGCAGAGAGCCACCTGCCTGCCTTCATAAAAGAATCAACATCATTACCAGTTAGCGTGGAAGGGTGCCCTAGCCCCTGCCCATATAAATCAGCGGCATCTATGGTATTAGACAAAACAGAAACCATGCAACATTTTGATATCCTAAACCAGAGGTAGACAAATCAAGTAACAGATTATATTATAACTTTACGGACTTGAGTCCATAATGAAACTTAAGAAAGTATAATGTTGACTCACTATTTCCAACACTCACTTGGACAAGAGTCACTATTGCAAAAATCACTCTGCACATCACTCCCTTCACACTTGTTGCCTCCATACTGGGGCACAGGATCAGAGCAGTCCCTTGTTCGTTGTCTGGCGCCTCCTCCACAGGACACGGTGCAGGTGCTCCAACTGGTCCAAGTGGCCCACTTGCCATCAACTGGGTTAAAGAAAAACATATGTGCTCTGTTACTACTTCAAAATGATCAAGTTAAACTCTGGGCATTGATAGGTTGAGTGGTGTTCTTATTGACACTGATTCTTATTGAAATATTCCCTAGATCAGAGATAGATGTTAATTTATTAAGGGTACAAACGTTGTATTTATCTTACCTGGACAGTGTCTTTCATGGCAAACTTGCATCTGTGTTTCTGCTCCATCACAGTAGGATCCATCAAACGATGGTGGTGGGTTATTGCACAGTCTTGTTCTTGTTTGGGTACCCTTCCCACAACTTACGCTGCATGTACCCCAAGGCTGCCAAGTACTCCATGCTCCATGAACTGCAAACATCCCAAGAGACAGAGTTTCAAGTCACAGAACGATGTTTGTTAAAAAAACAAAATTATACAAATAAATAACTCAGTAATGAGTTCAATTAGCCCAGAATCTAAAATAATTGAAATTGAACCAAAGGAAACATAACAAATGATGTTCTTCCTTTCCCATCCTGGTTAGATTTTCATGAGAGTTAGTGTCTATCAGGAAATTCAGAAGGCTACCTAATGCCAAAATAAATGCTTTAAATTATTCAAAGGGGCTATTTTATTAAAATTAAATTTAAGCAAACTACTATATGTAAATAAAATCTGAGCTTTTAACCCTAGCTAAGTATTTGTACTCTAAGCTCTGGGGAAAGTGGAAGGGACCAGAAGCTAAGAAGCAAAGATGTATAAAAAATCTAGATGCGGTTATGGACAATACAAATGTCTCCATAATGATAACTTGGACCCCAGACTGCAAGGCCACATCTTTAAGCCTGATTCAGCTTCACTTTAAAATGTACTTGGACTTTTCAACAACATGATGATTTGCACAGTTGTAACTCTTTGAAAATTTTTCCCCATTACATAATATTCATGAATTAAGAGTTCTAAATAACACACTCACCTGCTTCCTAAACAACAGTAAAAATTGACCAGTAGTTTCCAAGGAATGATATTAAGGCCTTCCTTTTAGTAACTAACATATTACACCATCTGACCACAAGACTGGAACAACATTATGTTTCCTACCAGATGCAGGGGCTGAGAATCAACATTATGGTTTCTCTTATGTATAAGTCAGTATCAGGTCATAGTTCTGTTGAGGGGTATTTTCTAGATGTAGGGCTCAAAAAGTTTGTTGTTGTGGTCACCCAGTTTAACCAAGATATGAACCATAGGGCCGTAAGGTCTTGTCTAAATATTCTCTTAACACAATCTATAAGAATAAGTTGAAAAACAAGGAATGGAATTATCATTTGGTTGCTTTGTTTGGAAAATATTTTAAAATACATCTTGAATTTTCTTTTAATTAACTGTTTTCTAGTTGAATTGACTACATATTCTTATACTTTTTAGACACAGTCACACAAATTTATTTCAGCTGACAAGAATCTGTAATAAAAATTATTTGACTAAACATAAAAGGAAAGAAGAAAGCCTTTAATTAAATGGCAAGAATTACTCAAGACTACTTCTTTATTAATTCAGATTACTGATGCTCATGGTTCTTATATATGGACTATGGGATTTCAAAATTCTGCCATTCTAATTATTTTAATATGTTCCATTTTCAAGGCTGTTGGTTAACAAAAGTCTTTATCTCTTACAATATAAAGACTTATGATACATGCATTTTTTGGAGGACTACAATTAGGTGACATTTATTCATTTATTATCTGTGTAGTTTCTATTATATATGAATAGAGGTTTCCAGCTTAAGATCCTTTTAATTTTTTTAAGTCAATACAGAAAACCCTAACCAAAATTAAATTTCATGGCATAAAATGTGGTAGAGTTGAAATGTTTCTTTTATGTGAGTGGAACGATAGCAAGAAAAAAGAGGAAAGACAATATAAACCAGAGAAGGCATAAAACATCATGGTATCTAAATAATATAATACAAAAGAAAACAGCTATGGAGGAATTAGTACATTGAAAAAAAAAGTAAAATATAATAGATGAGTTGGTTGTTATACTATGTTGCAGTTCTGATTCTGGAAAGGTAGGAGAGCATGGTGCTTATGAGCAGGGATTCTGGAGCAGATGCCCTGGGCCTGAATAACCTCTCTGCCCTTACTAGCTGTACGATTCTTGACAAGTTACTTGGCTTCTGTGTGCCTAGTTTCACCATCTGCCATATGTGGATAAGCAAAGAACCTACCTTATTAGGATGGGCATGAGGAATAATGAGTTGATAGATGAAAAGTCCTTGAGCAGTATAAGACACACAGTATTACATGAGTGTGAGCTCTGAGCTAGTACTGCTATTCTTCACTCAAAGTTCTCAACGATTTTCAGAATAACACTTAAAAAAAGCTCATTCTTTAAGTAATCTGTAACAATATATTTTTTATGATTGACTCAAATGGCAGCAGGATGGCCTACCCCAGAAGATACCCATCTTTTTTAGAGGGAGGATTGTCAGTTTAGAAATATCTTCTAACTGGAGGAGGACAAGATAGGCCTAAAATATCAATTCGTACCAGAAAGTCGAAGCGTTCATGAAATCATGGGGACATATCAAGAGGACACTGAAGCTAGGATCCCTCAAGGGATCTCCACTAACCATATCTAGGACAATTTGTGCATCACAATAAATGAAGACAGTAGTGCATTTTAAACCACTGAATGAAATGATATTTGAGTTCTTACTGATATAACTGAAAAAAAAAGGAGAAAGAGAAAGAAAATTCTTTCTTACAATAGAAAGCCAGTAGGGGACTTCCCTGGTGTTCCAGTGGTTAAGGTTCTGTGCTTGCAATGCAGAGGGTGTGGGTTCAATCCCTGATTGGGAACTATGATCCCACATGGCGCACGGCATGGCCAAAGAGCAAAAAAAAAGGAATGAAAAAAAAAAAAAAGAAAGCCAATAATAGATGTAGAAGATATGATAGAGTTATAAATGTTTTGTAAGATCATAGCAATAACTGATTTAAAACAAAAATAAATCATAAGTAGATGCTAAAACTAGTAGACTCAAGATTGATAAGAAACAAGATGTTTATGAAGTCTTAAAGTTTCCCTACAAAATACTTATTAGTTACAAAGGTAAAAATAGTAACTACACAGTGGAAGACACCACTTTAAACAAGTGAACAAAGTTAACATCACCAGCTTGGGACAAATTCTGACATCATGTGCTATCTCATATGATGCACTGGGAAGGACACAAAACCATTTCTGTGATGTTTCTGCCAAAATGCAAAACCCGAATCTAATCATGAAGAAATATCAGACACATCTAAATGGAAACTCTTTTACAAAATGATTAGCCTGTATACTTAAAAAATAGCAAGGCCATAAAAGGTAAAAAGTGACTAAGGAATTGTTCCAGTTGAAAGGGACTAAAGAGACTTGACGCATAAACGCAAGTGTGATCCTGGACTAGATCTTGCAGTGGGAAAAAGAGTTATGAAGCATATACGACTGGGACAACTAATAAAATTTGAATGTGAACTATGGATTAGGTAATAAGACTTAATTAGTATTGTATGAATGTTAAATTTCTCGATTTTGATAACTGTTTATAAAACATAATGTTCTTGTTTTAGGAAATATACACAATAGGTGAATCTGGGTAGGGGTATACAGAAGTTCCTTGTACTATTCTTGCAACTTTTCTATAAGTTTGATTAGGCACAAATTTTTACTAAAAGAAAATCTCATTAAACCATGTGAGGCAAAAACTAACAGAACTGCAAAGAGAAATGGATGAATCCACCATAATAGACGGAGACTCCAATACTCCTCTATCAGAAATGGACAGATCCAGCAGGTAGGAAATCAGTAAGGAAATGACTGAACTGAAGAACAACATCAATCAACTGGATGTAGTTGACATCTATATACTATTTCATCCAACAACAGCAGAATAAACATTCTTCTCAGGCTCACATGGAACATTCACCAAGGTAGAACACATTCTGAGCCATAAAATACACTTTAACAAATTTAAAAGAATAGAAATCATATAACGTCTGCTCTCAGATCACAATGGAATCAAGCTAGAAATCAATAACAGAAAGATAGCTGCAAAATCCCCAAATATGTGGAGACTAAACAACACACTCCTAAATAATACCTAGGTCAAAGAAGAATCTCAAGAGATATTAAAAATATTTTGAATTAAATGAAAATGAAAACACAAGTTATCAAAATTTGTGGGATGCAGCAAAAGTAATGCTTAGAGGGAAGTTCATAGCATTGAATGTATATATTAGAAAAGAAGATCAAAATAAATTATCTACATTTCTATGTTAGGAAACTAAAAAAGAAGAGCAAATTAAATCCAAAGTAAGATGAAAAGAAATAGTACCAATTAGAGCAGAAATCAGTGAAAATGAAAATAGGAAATCAATAGATAAAAATCAATGAAACCCAAAGCCGGTTCTTTGAAAAGATCAATAAAATCAATAAGCCTCTAGCCAGGCTAACCAAGAAAAAAAGAGGGAGAGAATACAAATTATTAATATCAGAAATAAAAGCGGGGGCATCTATTAAAGAAATTGAACCAATAATTAATAACCTTCCAAAACAGAAAACACCAGTACCAGATGGGTTCACTGCTGAATTTTACCAAATGTTTGTGGAAAAAATTATACCAATTCTCTACCTTTCATTCAGAGGATAGAAGCAGAGAGACTACTTCCTAACTCATTCTATGAGACCAGCATTACCCTAATACCAAAACCAGACAAAGACATTATAAGAAAAGGAAACTACAGGCCAATATCTCTCATGAACGTAGATGTAAAAATTCTCAACAAAATATTAGCAAGTTGAATCCAACAATGTATAAAAAGAAAATCTCTTCAGTCCCTAAGATGCTGACATACCCCCCTGGATGAAAAAGACTATCTTTAGCTATTTGCCCATTTTGCAGTGGTATACTGATAAATGTTTAACAACCAGCTCTCTGGGAGTAGGGAGGGAAACTCTGATTTATAGCATCTGCAATATTTGTGGTGTGAAACACTCCCACTATGGTCAATATCTTCCTACTAATATGATGTCACTAAACTCTCAGTGGGAAGAGACACATGCTCTCAGTGGTAAGATCCAGAACACCACTGACAATATGCCAAAATCACAGCTAAATTCAATCAATATAGAGGCTGGGAGATAACCAAAGAAAGTCTGAAGAACAGTAAGCCAATAGAAGAGTGAGCAAACAGCAGTAAGCCAATAGTTACTCAACATGAAGAGAAAAAAAATCCTGACTTTTGTTTTATGACATTTACTAATATCATTTACCTTTTCATTATATAGACATTAGATATCATAGCTGACAAACTGTACAAAGATTGCTCTAATCCAGTATTTCTGGTTCTTTTTGCTTTGATATATTATTCTATTATAATTAGATTTCTAATTTTTCAAGATTAAAGAAACTTGGCTTTTGGTTTATTTTAAGATTTCATAACAGTTATTTAATTTTTGTAATGTAATAGAAGTTCTGAACTGCAAATCAAGACACCCAGGATCTAAGCAAATTGGCTTGGGAATCAGACAGACCTGGGTTCAAATCCTTAATTCACTTTTTAGTAGGTATGTAACCTCAATGAATTAATTATCATATACTTTCTGAATCTTAGTTTCCTTTTCTGTACAATAGAATGCACTATCCAATGCAGAGGGTAACTATCTCATTTTTGTTTGTCAATATCCCTTTTTTAGACCATCTCAGCTAGGGTGGCTCTCCCAGTTATGCTCTATCACTTCAACTCTTTGAGTTTGTCCTGTCTGCTTATCAATATCTGAATGATATTCTAACTCCAGCAGTTAGAATGGTGCTCAATAAGTATCTGTTGGATGAATGAATGATTAAAAGAATGAACTAATGAATGAACAGCCACTCTTCTATTCCATATGATTTCTTTCAGGCTGTCAAACAAGAAACCCTGTCCCTCTTGATACACAGTGGGCAAGTAGCCCAAGCTGGCTCTCAGATCAGTATCCTTCTCCTGGACTCCCTGAGTTCAGAGGTGAGCCTGGGACCTAAACGAAGTCAAACAGGGTTCTTTCTCAGAGGCTGATACAAATTATGAGAGAGAGAGAGGAACTTTTTTCCTCTGAGGCCTTAGATTATAAGGCCGCTGTGAGCCAGCTGCCGGAAGTCATATTTCCCACCACATGGAAAGAGTTTAATGGAGAATAAAGCCAAAGAAAAGAAAGCAGAGATGAGAGATGGAAAACATGCTAGTGAAAACATGCTAGTAAAAACATTAGCCAAATCCCTGGATTCAATCATACCTGAAAGTAGAATTTTCTATGTAAGCTTAGTATTTAAGTTTGATTTCTGTCACTTTAACCTGAAAGAGCCCTAATATACCACACCCAGTATATTCACTGTAAGAATATTTGCCCCAAACAGTTTTGCCACCAGCTAATTGGCTGTAAGGCAATTTTGCTGTGAAAGATAAAACAACGATCGACAGGTTTGACAGTTTGGTTTCAACTAGTTGACAGTGGTTTCATTTCTCCATTGACTCAGTGCTCCCATTTTTATATTATATACATCTTAGGCTTCATAATGGTCGCTACAGTGACGAGCAGATGTGAGGGTCTTAAAATAGTGGATGATAACAGCTCTGTATAATGACTTGATAGAAAATACGGTGATAAGAAAACTTACTGGAAATGTGAAATAAGAGAGTGTAAAGCCAGATCGCATACTATGCTAAAATGATAATATATCGGTTTGCAAATCCTTTGGTGAGCACACCACCCCTCTCACCTGTCAAAAGCAAAAGTTTACCAAGCTATGGCAAATATAAAAGGGGCGGCTAGTAATTCATAACGGTCTTCAAGACCATTAATTATTGATTCTTTAGCTAATTCAGATACTACAGATTGCTCTCTAAGCTGTCTTTATCAAATCTATCCCACAATATTAGAAGTTGGAGGCAAAAGAATCAACCTCCTCTTATCCCCGCAAAAGGAAACGGTTACATGCTTCCCGGTAAGTTTCTTGAAAATGGTGAAAATCTTTGCTATTTGATAGTGGAGAACATTATGTAGCCAGAATTTTGGTATTTGGGACAGAATCTGGCTTAGATGATTTGGTGAAATATAAGGACTGAGAATGTGATGGAACATTTAAATGTAGTCCAGATATGTATGACCAGTTATATATGTTACATATATTGATAAGAAATAGCAGTGTCCCTCGTCTGTTCACTTTAAGTTCAGGGATATCTGAAAAGACTTACAGCAGATTTTTTGTATATCAAAAAGAACTTATGTCCAACATAAGATCCTGAATCCTTAATGATAAACTTTGAGAAAGGAAGTATCATCGTTTTCTAAGACATACCCCAATACAACTATAACATGAATTTACACATATTTTAAATGTATTCAAATATTTTCTGTATTTTCATTTTTCATGACAAAATGTTTTAAAAATTTTGTTTTTAATTTTTCATCTTAATTATATCCTTTTAAATGTCCCTCTTTTATTTTATTTTATCTTTTACAGCAAAATTGTCTTATGGTCTGTTTAGTTGTGCAGCAAAACTGCCTGCAGCAAAGATTCTTACAGTGAAGATACTTAGAACCCCAAAATACCTATGTTGTAGTGTTGTTTCACAAAGTCAAAAACATGTAGATAAAGTACTGAGCATGGTTCCTAGCACATGACAGGTATTTAGTGAATGGTAGCTAATATCATTTTACTCCTCACCAGCTGTGTGTTTCTGGGCAGGTCTTTAACCTCTCTAGGCTTCAATTATTTCATGTGAAAATGAATGACTGGATTAGCTGTTATCTAAGGTCCACATTATCTCTAAAATTCCATTAATTTGATTAAATCTACATGATTAAAAATACACCACAGTTTAGAGCCTTTTATTATGTTCAGTTATATCAGGTATTTGATGTAACACTGATTAATGTCCTACCTTCACAAGTTCATCCATGAGACAGGACTAAGAACACAGAAAATGAATATGTTCAAGGGTTGAGGCCATAACATCTCTTCACAATAAAGAAGAAAAGGTAATTATAACTCCTTTGTAGGAGTTAGAAAGATGCAAGTTTTGCTTATTGGTGGATTCTCACCTGGGCAAGGTCTAATGTTGCACATGATTATTTCCACAGCATTCCCTTCACATGGCTGCCCACCATGTTGAGCTGATGGATTATTGCAAGTTCTGGTCCTGGTTCGGTTGCCATGTCCACAGCTCCTTGTGCATTCTTCCCAAGGGCTCCACTCTGACCAGTTACCATCCACTATCCAAAGGTGACACATTACACCATTAGATATATTTCAGTTGAATGAACTAATAGTGAGACAAGTCATAGTTAGGGAACAGAAATGAATATCTACTGAACACATGCCCGTCCGGTGAATAAAGAGGTTTACCTGGACACAGCTTATGTTGACAGTTCCGCATTTCTGAATCCGATCCCTGGCAAGGCTTCCCACCATTGGCTGGAGAGGGGTTGTTGCACACACGACTCCTCTTTTGCATGCCTTTTCCACAGGTGACACTGCAGGATCTCCAGGTTGACCACTGGGAAAAGCCACCATGAACTGCAAGTAAAACATTGTACTTGGTCTCTGTTTTTGTAAGTAAAAAAACTGTAAGTCAGATTTCATTTAAGATAGGCACTGCATCTAGTGCTGAACCTATGAAGGCCGAGAGATTGCTTATGGAAGCTCTTCTTTATTGTAAAATTAAAACCTAAGCATGAGAGAAGAACTTCAAACTGTTAACTAGAGTTTCTTCCCAGCTCCAGTCCTGACTCATCAGGACATGGCTGTTGAAAGAGTCAGCGACCAAGAAATTTATATGCTATTTACCTTTTGGAAAGAAGTCATTCTTTAAAGCAAAAATATGCATTGATTTTTGAGAATAAATTTAACCTAGTTTTGAATACAAAATTCAGTTCGGGATTTTGAATTATTAACTTGGTATTCTGCAGCTTTCATCTGTATTGTTTCAGTCCTTTCAGTCTGTGATGTGATTTTTGTCCTAGCCCTATAATCTAGAAGTATCTTTTTTTAAAAAAAAGTTACTATTTTTTAAATAATTAATTAATTTTATTTATGGCTTTGCTGGGTCTTCGTTTCTGCGCGAGGGCTTTCTCCAGTTGCGGCAAGCGGGGGCCACTCTTCATCGCGATGCGCGCGGGCCTCTCATTATCGCGGCCTCTCTTGTTGCGGAGCACAGCCTCCAGAGCACAGGCTCAGTAGTTGTGGCTCACGGGCCCAGTTGCTCCGCGGCATGTGGGATCTTCCCAGACCAGGGCTCGAACCCGTGTCCCCTGCATTGGCAGGCGGACTCTCAACGACTGCGCCACCAGGGAAGCCCTGGAAGTATCTTAAAGGTAGAGGAGACTTGGACTAAGATGCTTAATGATTTTTATGATTTGGATCACTCCAGGTGCTGTTCAACATGAATGTCCCTGGGTGAACGAATCACACTCACCCTGGACGATGACAGGCACTCGGACAAGGACAGAACCCATCAAGTTTCGAGCAACACATTCATATTCGGATGTATCTTCTTTCCGAGCAGCGGTGATATATAATGAGTTGTTGGACAACACATTAATTCGCTCATCCCAGGGGATAGAGTGCCCTTGACGGGACCATGTAATGGTTGGATGAGGCTCTCCAGTTGCCTGACAATTCAAGACGACTTTGCCACCAGCATTAATAATAGTTTCTATCGGCTCAAGAGTGATAACAGGAGGACCTATGGAAAAAAGCACATAGTATTTCTTAGCTTTTGGGGAATTATATGAACAGTTTATGCCATATTATATAGTAACATTATTTTGAAAAAAAATCAGGCTGATTTTTTAATACACTGTAGCTTCTCAACTATTAAGGTTGTAATGGCTATTGATAGAATGTTTTATTTAGTAAATGGCAAAAATTTAAAATCCCCAAGCAGTCTAGCCTAGAGCATGGGCTCTACAGTCATGCTGTTCTGGATTCAAATTTTGTCTCTGCTCTTTACTACCTTTTGGAATCACTGTGTCCTTAAAAATGGTCCCTAGTTCACAGGATCTTGTCTGACTCGACTAAGATGATGTAAGCACAGCTCTTCAACAAAGTAAGCACACAATATTATTAGTACTGTTGTTATTGTTAACAAGGTAAGCACACAATATTACTAGTACTGTTGTTGTTATTATCATTGCTTTTGTCTGTGTTTTACATGGTGAACATTCAATTCTTTCCCTTACATTATTTTTGAGGTAAGGAGTCATTATCAACTCATTCTTTCACCAGTGGTCATCATTCTTTAATAAACATATATTAAGAACCTACTTTTTGCCAGGCACTGTGCTAGATGCTGAGGACACAGATATAATTTCTAGTCTCAAGGAGCTAACAGTCCACTTATAAGACAGACAAATAACCCATTATTAAGCTGTGCTATAATATACCTGCAGAATTTGGTAATAGAATAGGTAGAATAGAATTTAGTATACAATAGGTAAATGTGTGGTAATCTGGGAGCATAAACAATAGTGACTCAATAGATCATACAAAAGCATGTCACTGGAAATGAAGAGGAAAAGGAAAATATTCAAGAATTATTAAGAAGGTGGGAGTGATAGAACTTAGCCATTGAATGGTACGGCATAAAGGGAGGAATTGTTGACTACAGGGTTTTGATTTGGGCAATATAGTATATCTTTGGGCAATCCAGTAGAACATAGGAGAAAGAACAGATTTGTTGGGAGGGAGTAAGGAATGATAATTTGCATCCATGTAGAACTGCTGAGCTTGAGATATCTGTAGGACATTCAAATGGAGATGTCTAGACCACAGTTGGATATTCATATCCAGAGCTCAGAACAGAGATATGGGCTAGAAATACAGATTTGTGAGTCTTTCATGAGTGGATAAGATTGCTTCAGAAGTGAGTCTAAAATCAGAGGAAGAGATCCAAAGACATAAACTATGACAACATCATTATTTAAGAAATGTACAGGGCTTCCTTGGTGGCTCAGTGGTTGAGAATCTGCCTGCTAATTCAGGGGACACGGGTTCGAGCCCTGGTCTGGGAAGATCCCACATGCCGCGGAGCGGCTGGGCCCATGAGCCACAACTACTGAGCATGCGCGTCTGGAGCCTGTGCTCCGCAACAAGAGAGGCCGCGATAGTGAAAAGGCCCGCGCACCGCGATGAAGAGTGGCCCCCGCTTGCCGCAACTAGAGGAAGCCTTCGCACAGAAACGAAGACCCAACACAGCCAAAAATAAATAAATAAATAAATAAAAGAGCCTTCCCTAAAAAATTAAAAAAAAAAGAAAGAAAGCAGCTTCATTATAAAAAAAAAAAAAAAAAAAAAAGAAATGGACAGAAAATGAGCCTGTAATTGAGTTTCTTCCTTGAAGAAACTCAGCAGAAAATGGTATCCTGGCAACCAAAGGGAGTTTCAAGAAGGAGGAAGAGGTTAACAGTATCTATACTGGATGATAGCTGTTCAAATAAAGTTGTTGGAAAGAATGTAAAAGGAACTGCAAAAAGCTGCTGACAGAATGTTTATCTTTATACTGGTCTACAGTGTCAGGATAGAATATGAAAGACTTCATGGAGAAGAAGCTTGGACTGGATTTTTAAAAATGAGTAAGATTACATATAGCAGAAAGGAGGCTCCCTGGAGAGAAGGAAATAGCATAGAGATGGGTTTAGTTTTGAAAGGATGATTCACCCAGGAGAGCAGTAGCATGCAGGTTTTAAACATTTGGTTAAAATCTTATAAGAAAATCAGAAGGGTTTATGTTTGAATAGGTAAGCAAAGGGGAGTGTGCTTATTCTTGATAGAGTATGTCGGGATGACAGCGGTGTTTTAGTGAGACTGAATTGAATGGTGGAATGATTTGCTCAGTGAGAGTTAATGCAATCATATAATTCAAGGCAGTGGCTGCACATTATAGACCAGGAAATGTATCTGGAATGATGGAACATAAAACAAAAATAGAAGTAAAATGTGTTTTATTGTGATATTACTATGCTAGTATTTTATGTAAAGGTACCACTGACATGTTGTCTTTTACAAAAGTAATTATTTCATATGACGTTTGGATCCCTCAGTGAGTGTTATTAATGTACTATTCATATATATGCCCACATCATCCTATACAATTGCCTTCTTACTTGATGTTTACATTAACATCTCTCCAGGAACTTTCAGGGCTGGTGCTTTTCCTTCTCTCCCAGTGTTCAGATTACATTATGTATTCAATAAACTGTTGCTGAATAAAGTAAATGCCTCAGACTAATCACGCAACACTAAATAACAACATAATAATATGAACAGACAAGTTCATTTATTCATTATGGTCAAAGAAAGTGTTAAATAAAACTTAGAATCTTTTTTTTTTTTAAATTTAATTTATTTATTTATTTTTGGCTGTGTTGGGTCTTTGTTGCTGCGTGCGGGCTTTCTCTAGTTGCAGCGAGGGGGGCTACTCTTCATTGCGGTGCGTGGGCTTCTCATTGCAGTGGCTTCTCTTGTTGTGGAGCACGGGCTCTAGGCACGTGGGCTTCAGTAGTTGTGGCTCGTGAGCTCTAGAGCGCACACTCAGTAGTGGTGGCGTACGGGGCTTAGTTGGTCCGCAGCATGTGGGATCTTCCCAGACCGGGGATCGAACCCGTGTCCCCTGCATTGGCAAGCGGATTCTTATCCAGTGCGCCACCAGGGAAGTCCCTAAAACTTAGAATCTTAATTTAGATTCCACATTTGAACATTTCCAACTGCACATAAGGCTATAAATTAATTCAACAATAAGATTCCATATGTACATCTTTCAAAGTTGAATTAATTCTATATCAGTCACATAATGATCAGTTAAATACGAGCATTTTATCTAAATGAAGACATTACTTCTGGTGCTTTATCTTAATTTTAAACAAATTATATTTTTGGCTTTTTTATTTCCCTCATTTATTACAATGAATTTATTGTCAGTATGTAGATGAGCTAATCTAATCTAATGCAGCTTTTCTTAAACTGTCAGTGGAACACTCTTCCAGGAGAGATTAATCATGAGATGACCTACCTACACTCACCCAACAAAGGGGTGAGGAAGGTTTCATGGAAATAACATTTTTGGGGGGAAATGTAGAATATTATATTTTCCTCTTGTTGAGTTATAACTAACTCATGTCTGCATATTAACATTTCTGGAAATATCTGCAGTAAAGAAATTGGTGCACCTAAGCAGGGCTTGGCATATAGTAGGTGCTCTTCATATATTTAATAAATGAATAAACTTTGTTTAATCTATTTTTTTCTCAGACTTATTTGATCATGGCACTCCTTTTTTCCTAATGACATCCCACAAAGTTATCATTTGGTAGATATGTATTTTAATAAAACATTGTCTTAGCAAGACATACAAACAACCTGAGTGTCTCTCAATGGATGAATGGATAAAGAAAATATGGTATATATATATTACATATATGGTATATATAATATATTCTATTCTATTTTGTATACACACAGACACACACGAATATTATTCAGCCATGAAAAGAAGGGAATCCTGCCGTTTGTGACAATATGGATGGACCTGGACAGCATTATCTTAAGTGAAATAAGCCAGACAAAAAAGAGACAAATCGTGTGTGGTAAATCACTTACATGTAGAATCTTAAAAAAAAAAAAAAAGAAGTCAAACTCAGAAACAGAGAATAGGGGCTGAAGGGTGGGGGATATGGGGAGATACTGGTCAAAACATACAAACTTTCGATTATAAGACGAATAAATTCTGAGGATCTAATATACAGCATGGTGACTACAGTTAGTAGTACCATACTGAAATACTTGAAATTTGCTAAGTGAATGGATCTTAAATATTCTCACCAAAAAACCCACAAAAAACAAACCAAAAACAATGACTGTGTGAGGTGACGAATGTGTTAATTAACTTGATTGTGGTAATCATCTTATAATGTACACGTATATCAAATCATCACTGTACACTTTAAATATACGTAGTGTTTTTTTTTTAACATCTTTATTGGAGTATAATTGCTTTACAATGGTGTGTTAGTTTCTGCTTTATAACAAAGTGAATCAGTTATACATATACATATGTTCCCACATCTCTTCCCTCTTGCGTCTCCCTCCCTCCCACCCTCCCTATCCCACCCCCCCATCCCACCCCTCTAGGTGGTCACAAAGCACAGAGCTGATCTCCCTGTGCTATGCGGCTGCTTCTCACTAGCTATCTATTTTACGTTTGGTAGTATATATAAGTCCATGCCACTCTCTCACTTCGTCCCAGCTTACCCTTCCCGCTCCCCGAGTCCTCAAGTCCATTCTCTACATCTGCGTCTTTTAAATATACGTAGTTTTATTTGTCAATTATACCTCAATAAAGCTGGTGGGGGGGAACCACTGTCTTAAATATCTGTTAAATATCTATTCAGAGTTGAAGTTTTAGAGAACAGTAGTTTGGCAAACAGCTGTTAGTAAATGCTAGTCTACAGCATCTCTCAATAGTGAATAAAGAAAATGTAAATAAACTCATCCCATTAATTACTGAGGCTATTCACAAAATAAGCTGATTTCCTTAAATTCTCAACCTAATGACACTGTTCTCGGGTCAGCCCCTGAAGTGGTTCTGGGGACTGTCCAGGGAGCCATTGGAGTCTTTCATGTTTTTCTAATTATGAAAACCTGTCTTCCAGTGGTTTATACTGAGGGATTTCATCATGAGCATGATAATCCTGCCCAGAACACATAGTTATTTCACGGCAGATTGACAGCAATCGAGCTGGAGCACTCTTGAGTGACTTCATTTACATTAGTCTTTATTTTCAACACTTATTTTTAAAGTGCCAGAAAATATCTTTGTAAGTTCATCACAACAACTGTGAGGAGCTATACGAAGGGTACTCGACTGAATATATTGCAAACAACACAAAAAGCTCTGCTACCAAGCAACTGCAAGCGTGAGCTGCATGTGTTAGATAAAATATATTGCAAAATTATATCAGTCTTATGCTTGGTAACAGCTGCTCCATCAGCAGCAGAAAAGTAAGTTAGACAGACTCTGAAAGCTACCATTAATGTACTTGCTAGAAAGTTAAACGAACAATTAAATGGACATTTCTTAAAACAAGTGTTTAATTAGAGTTTGATTAAGCAGCTTACTCTGCAGAGTCAGACTCATGCTGCGCTCCACCACCCCAGCTTCATTGGTAGCTACACATTTATAGTCACCGGCATCTTCGTTCTATGGAAATAAGCAGTGTTTTAGAAAAATATGTGCCTATAGAACAGCGCAAATCACTTTTTATTACCCTGATGCTTGTTTATATGCAATTTTTTTTTGAGATGGTATTTCAATGGAAATAGAAAAACTTACATATATTTAACCACATAAATACATTTTTTTTTTAAAGAAAAGAAGAGAAAGAAATTCCTAGCTTAAATTTTTTCTGAACAACCTATCATTGCTCTCAGGGAATGATAACTGGCAGGAAACTTAAGCAGAAAATCACATTTTTTACGATCATTTATCCGAAATTATCTTATTAAAGAAAAATGCCAACACTATTCTTATAGATATCTTAAAAAGCATTAAATAATCAGAACAAATCAACGAATATCTAGTTCTTTCTTATGGGGGTTATTAAAAAAAAACATTAAGCTTAGCCTCCATTTAGAAAGCTTGAAATGTAGGAAAGAAAGTGAGAAACTAATTTACTAATGATGACAAATCACAGAATGTAAGTCACAAATTTATACGTATATGGTATAGAAAATAAGGACCACATGAGTTTAGATTTGATGACTAATTAGAGACAGATTTTGCTAAGGTCTTGTGAACAGAAGAATTCTGGTCTTGTTAATAGAAAGAGTAAGTCAGTTAAGGGGAACTGAATTGAAGGAAGTGGAGGAGGGTGGGAGGAGAGAGACAGATGTTGATTTAGATGTTTAATCAGGGTATCAATGCATTATCCAAATAGAGATTTCTAGTAGGAAACTGTAAATGGAACTTGAAAGAGTTTCAGCGTTGAAGGTACAGGGTTAGGAATCTGAAATTGTATGGTGGAAAATAATTAGTATTAGTATTAATATTGATATTAGGAGAAGTACCAAGGACTTCAGAAGTAGTAATGTTTGTGTAGAGGAAAAGGAGGGTAAAGCAGTAATGAAGAAGCCTGAGACTCATTAGTGTAGCTAGAGGTAGAAATCATCTCAAAATTGAAGGGACAATCAATAACATCTAAGGTTGAAATAAAGCCAAGGAGAAGAAAAGACTGAGAGTGGCCCATTGGAGCAGGTGATAGGATAGTATATACTAATTAATTAATTCAACAGTAGGTTAACAAATTACCCTCATTTAGTCTAGTTAAGAATTTTTCAGATAAAATATCTCATTCACTTGACCCCCAAATTAGAATAACTTAAAGTACTAATCACTGTCTGAATTACTGAAGCTTTTGGAAAGCCTAATATAGGTATCGACTTGGTGATGAAATCTAACATTTATTTGTAATTTACAATGTTGTAATTCTTCAATTTCTGCATTCTAAAACAGATTTGAGGAAGTTATGTTGAACAGTAGGTCAATGATGGAGAACAAGTAGCAAAATTATTTTATTGCTTGTACTTCTTTGAAGGGCTAAAAATCATCAATTTGAACTATTGTTTCAGTTTTTTAAAAGAACCCATTGATTCAGATTTTATGATTAAAATAGGAATGCATGAGAAACTCTTCCCATCCATGGCACCTGTAGAGAGGCATTGATTGTGACACTTAAAGTGCATACTGACAATTCCAGCGTGACTTACTATAGTGCCATAAATGGCCAGGGAGCCGTTTCCAAGTTGCCGAATTCTGTGGCTAATTTCAATATCCATCCCTCTTCTGCTCCACTGGATAGTTGGGGCGGGATCACCTTTCACCTCACAATTCAGGATTGCATTACCACCAAGTGGTTCAATCCAGTTAGAAGGGTAATCACCTTTGAAGACTGGAGGTTCTGGGGAAATAACAAAAGATGAGTATAAGAAAAAGGAAGTTCCAATAATTTCTTTGTGATTTTGATCTATTTAAAAGATAATTTAGTGAAGAGGGGAAAAGCCACTTTTGAGCCCCATGAATCTTCCAGAATTAATTGCTCATGCTAATCAATGAGATAATTTTGTCCATTTCAATAACCTAAGTGGATGATTCCATTTTGTGCCAAATGATCTCTTTACATACTGCTTACCTACTTTTGAGTTGAATGTTCATAATTTTTTTTACGTCATGAATTTGCATATCTGTGAAATGAGACTAAATGGATTAATAACCTGAAGTTATATTGTATTACTATACAATAAGGAGGTAAAACACGAACCATTCATCATAAATAAATTACAAATTAAAAATAGAACACTTTTATCTACCTTTCACATAAACAAATCCAATTGCCTTTACAAAACCAACGCTGTTCTCTGCAGTGCACACATAAGTACCCGAATCTTCTTTTGACATCCTTTCAATAACAAGTTCACTGTGTCCATTTACACTGTCAAAGTGGGCTGAAGGAAACAAGGTAGAAAGCAACATAAATGCCTCTCAGTAACCTAGGAAAATAATCACTACAGCTCAATATTTTTCAGGTTAGATTTATGAATTGGTCAGCAATTGAACCAAAGAGATCTCATTATGACATTGGAGGAGAGAGCCATTTCCAGGGATTTCTTCCTGAGCTATTTGCTGTGTCTC
Organism: Balaenoptera physalus; assembly: GCF_965194825.1. NCBI lineage: Eukaryota > Metazoa > Chordata > Mammalia > Artiodactyla > Balaenopteridae > Balaenoptera > Balaenoptera physalus. Next base: position 45,437,604 of record NC_138882.1, read on the forward strand.
TAGACACTTGTTTGAAGAATGAAAAACGGCAGAAGGAACAGGAGAAGAGAATGAAAACAAACATCTTTTAAAATTAATTTTCGATTTGAAGTACACCTTTCATCTCAAAGGGTTGCCTAAAGCTGGCTCACAGTCTCTCTGGGTTTCAAAAAATCTTTCATTCAGAAATATGACATTTTCCATTTCATTTCTCTCACACCACTTTTCCTCCCAAACAAGTTACATCAAAATATAATTCAACTGACCTGGTAGCTCAGAGGGGAAATCATGAAAATATATGCTAGTTAGGTAATAAATAATGACAACAAGATTAAATTTGTAATAATCTGAACTTCTCCATAAGTGATGATGATATAAATATTTACAATACTTGGAATAGAGTATAAGATAAACGTTCTAATCCTAAAATAATCAATACTAAATAAGGTTTTGATTAGACCAGCCAATATCTAATTATGTTAAGTATGTTTACCTTGCATGTTCTCTCCCATTCAAATTATCCTTTAAAGTTTCATACTGCTGAATATTATGTGGAAAATTAAGCTTTAAAAATTTAAATAGCTAAGTTAGTACTACACCTTCAGAAAAGAGTACTGATTAAGTGTTTTAGAGTTTATTTTTCCTTAGTAAGGTATACTGTTATTGTTAAGGTGATACAGTTGATGAATTCTAGTGACTAACATAAATCTTTATAGCAGAGAAAACTCAAGCTTATTACTAATTTTCCAGCAAGGCATTTGTAAATGCAGTACTTCAGAACTCAATTTTGGGATGCAACAATTTCTCTTTACAGACAATATCTTTATGCTGGTCATAAAGTCTAACAAATAGAGACACTTGTCCTCCCAGGGGTGAGGGCTCCTGGGCTTTAAAACAAAAAAGGAGATTGGTTTTGAGTTCTCTATGGTTGTACTATTCACTTCTTAAGAATTAAATTACCAACCTGGGATAATATTGTTATTGAAGGTCCATGTTAACTTGGGCAATGGAATACCAGTTGCTTTACAGTTTAATCGTAGCTGTTCTCCTTTATTTAATGACACATCTCCAGGAAGTTCAGTGAAAGTGGGGAGAACATGCACAGTCAGGCTGACGGTGTGTGTGTCTTCACCTGCAGCATTCTTAGCAATGCAGGTATAGGTGCCAGAATCCTCTGGCTTAAAGAAAGAAAAATCATAGGGCTTAAAATTACATCATCTTACATTCTACTGCATATAATACATAAAGTTGCATAGCTTGGTCCCCAAAGGAGCACTCTTCTTTAAAGCCAGTTTAAATTTCCATCTTGTAGTCTGAACCATCTGGCTAGCTTTTAAATAACATAATTTAAAATGTATAAGAATTTAAACAAAAGCCCATACCTTATAGAACTATAGAATTTATAATAATAAGATCTCAGAAAACTTTAGGTTATAAAGTTTATTAAACATCAATTGCTGTACTGCAATGTACAAATACAGAGCAAATAGTCCCAAAGGCTGTTTGTTAGAATCTTGACAGCATAGTTGGCTCTCTGGGTAATGTGGCACCAAAGTCCACCAAAATTATCAAAGGAAATGGCAAGAGTAAGGGCAATAACACCTGCAATTCCAAAATTTCACTTGCTAAATCCAGCTCTTGGCACTGACTTTATTAGATGTATTGGCAGTATTTGACACAATTCTGGCTTCCTTCGTTTTAAAACCATGTCTCCACTTGGCTTCCAGGATACCCCATTCCCCTAGTTTCCTTCCTACTTCACTGGTTGCTCCTTTTCCATCTCCTTTTGCTGGCTTCCCCTCCACATTAATGTCTTTATGATGGTATGTGAAAGGGCTCAGTCTTAGTCCTCTTTTCTTCTGTATCTGCACTCACCTCTTTGGTGATCTCATCCAGTCTTATGGCTTTAAATATCATCTATCTATTGATGAGTACCAGGATCTCCAGCCCAGATCTTTCTTCCAAATTCCAACTACATTGAACTTTTCATTCCAACTCTCTGCTTAGATGTCTAAAAGACATCTCAAACTCATGTCCGAAACTGAACTCCCCATTTCCCCTTCTGGTTCTATCTGCAGCCTTCACACCATCTCAGTTGATGGTTACTTTGTTCTTCCAGTTGTTCATGCCTTTGTTCTCAGACATTTGAGTTATCCTTTATTCTTTTCTTTTTCAGACTCTATTTGCAATCTAGCTAGGAAATCCTAGCTTCAAAGTATGTACAAAATCCAATCACTTCTCACCCCTTCTCTGCTAATGTTCAGCTTTTTTAAATTACTTTTTATTGGCGTATGGTTGCTTTACAATTCTGTGTTAGCCTCAACTGCACAACAAAGTGAATCCACCATATGCATACAGATATCCCTTCCCTTTTGGACTTCCCTCCCATTTAGGTTACCACAGTGCACTAGGTGAGTTCCCTGTGCTGTACAGCATGTTCCCATCAGTTGTCCATTTTACACATAGTATCTGGATAAAGAAGATGTGGTACATATATACAACAGAATATTACTCAGCCATAAAAAGGAATGAAATTGGGTCAGAGATGTGGATTGACCTAATGTTCAGCTTTGAGTCCTATAATCTCTCCTCTGTCTCCAGACCATCTTCCCAACTGGTCTTTTCTGTTTCTATTCTTTCCTCCTTACCATGTATTCTCATGGAATAGGAGGAGGAGGAAGAGGAGCAGGGGGAAGGGGGAGGAGGAGCCAATGCAATATTGCAAAAACATAAGCAGACAACATTGTTCCCCTGCTCAAAACCTGTAATGGATTCTGATTTTACTCAGAGTAAAATGCAAAATTGTTATGACCTACAAGACACTACATGTATCTGGCCTTCATTTTTCTCTGACTTCTTTCTCCCTCTTTTCATTCTTTTTCTTCTTTGCTTTCACTGGCCTTCTGTTTCTCAAATACATCAGACATGTTCCTACCTTACATTCTTGCGTTCTTTGCACCCACCTTAATTTCTCTGCCCCCAAAATCTGGGGGAGGAGCATCCCAGTTTTCTCTGCCTGGGCTGCTCCTCTTCCAGATATTTGCTTAGCTAACTCACTTCCTTCAAATTTTGCTCAAAATGTCTCCTTCCCAAAGGGCATTTACTCTGACTATGCTATTTAAAAATGTAACCTGTACTCCTCCAAATTCTGATCCCCTTTACCCTGCTCTTCTTTTATTTTTCATACCAGTTGTTTTCTTTTGGCAACTGGTATGAAACAATACATTGTTTAGTTTTATTTGTTATTGTCTATCTCCCTCCTCTAGAAATAAACTCCACGAGCGCAAGGATCTTTGATTCTTTTGTTCCCTGATGTATTTATTCCCAGTGCCTAAATCAGTGTTGATCACGGAGAAGGTACTCAATAAATATTTGTTGAATTAATGACTGAATGCTTCTGACTGCGTTAAGGTCCATATTACAGACTTTTTCTTCTTTTTAAAAAGTTTAAGAATATATATATATATATATTTTTGCATTGAAGCATCAAAAAACTGATTGGAAATGCAGCATAAAAACTGTAATTACTCATTATAGATATAATCTAAATTTGGTTGGTTGTATACTAATTTTTTTAAGGGCAAACAGGAATAAATCATATTCCATGGAAAGGTCTCCCCACTCTGACACCACTTAGCTATTCTTAAAATTCCCAGGTTATAACAACTTAAGTTTTAAATCAAGGATTTTATGGCAGTAAAGCTTTTGAAAATCTGGATTGTACATATTATTCACAAATAGACTTCTTATCATTTGTGTCCTTCATCTAGTTTTTATAAGCTACCTTATTGTTGATATATTTCTTAATGTATCTGAGTCACTGTCTCACTAAAAGTCTAAACTTTTCTTATTTAATTTCTTCAGGTCTAAGAGTGATTAAGGGGCCTAATTCAACATTCTTGAACCTGGGAGTAATCCCTACCGGAGATGTTTACCAGCTTAAACAAACAAACAAGCAAACAAATTTATCCTTATTTTATCAATTCTAAAATTCATAGTTTTAACTTTTAATATCTCTGAATTTGGGATACAACTTAAAAATTGATGATCTTCTCTAGTTTACTTGACTATTTTTTTCTTAGTGGCACATAAAATATTGGTGCATCTTACAATTGATGGAAACTTAGATTTGAATAAATACAATTTCTACTAGCACATGAGACAGAGTTAGCCTATCAATCACTAGAACTATTTATCTGGTAATTCCAGGAGTCTGGCTAAAGGCTGAAATTATACTGTGAAGTGAATGTGATCAATTTTATCATTTTAATTTGTTCAAATTTAATTCTATGAAGACTTTGTAATGAAATTTAGGCACTTTGAAGGGTAATGAAAAGGAATAAGATAGGCACAAAAGCTCTGAATATGATTCACATTTTAATCATGTTTAATATTTAGTACCAAGTGTTGATACTCTCAAACTACATGATAATTTTTTAAAAAGTCATGTGGTATACATAGATACAGATTCCTCTTCAAGTGGGCTCATACTGAAAAACTAAGATGCTTCCCATAGCTACAATTTTGCAAACTGGTGAAGTACCACCTAAGAATATTCAAAAACCCCAGCTTGCCCTGATCCCTAAGACTAAGAGTTATTTAAAAACCTGAAAAGAGCAAAAAGCCTGCTTTTTGTATTTGCTTAATAATACATCAGACATTCTTACATCTCTACTCTTCTAACCATCCTCATGCATTGTTACAAACATGGAATATAACAGAGGCTTAGAATTTTTCCTGATAAACACAGATTTCCACAAAAATAAAATAATTTTAGAAGGAGGCCACTTATGAGTTCTCATGATCTGCTAAATACCGTTCTCGGGGACATAAAATGAAATATGTGTAAAATTAATTTTTTGACCTGAATTTATAAGAGTACCTTCTTTCATTATTAAAAAAATACATTTCTGAGCTAAGTCACTAAATGTAAAAAGGTGAATTAATAATCTGGCTTAATGCATCTATTCGTGTCTATTAAACTTACCACAACATTTTCCAGAATGAGCTCCCCATAGGGTTCGACAGTGTGTTTTCCTAACAAGTTAGCCAAAAGAACATTGTCTTTTTTCCAGTTAATTGCTGGTGTGGGGATTCCATCAGCCACGCATGGAAGAACGGCTTGTGAATTCTCATTGACCGTGTAATGTACTTCTGTACTTTGAATTCTAGGTGGTACTATGAAGAGTTTAAAAATGATAGGTATTCAGGATGTTGAGTTCAATAATATCTTTATTCACACTGAAAATTAACACACAATAGACTTTCTTGAGGGTAACTTGCTAGAAATACTAACAAAATTTATCAAGCCATTTACTTGTTTGTTACTATGAAAGCAATCCATATTTTTGATGCTAGCAAGAATTCTAATGCATCTGTACTTGCTGAATATCAATTTCTGAAAAAATGACATAGAACTAGTGAGAAATATTTAGATTTTATTTGACTTCCTGACTTTTCCTTACTTGAGTTTCTTTTGCTTATTGCACTGAAGTAAAATAAACAAGAGCAACTAAAACCAAAAATGCTTCTATAGTTGTAGAATTGCTAGATTTGTATCACAGAGATATTGTGAGGATAGACTAATAAAAGTCCCTAGTTAAAAACACTGTAAAATACTCACCCCATATTAAATATCACAAAGTGCTAAAGAAAAAAATATTTATTGCAGTATTTCACATGTGTTACAACAAATGCAAGTAAAACCGGTGAAGACATTTAATTCAGTTTTTATACTGTCACAGAGAAATTTTTACAGTGATTTCATAATTCTGTGCAAATACTGCCGTTGCCTCAAATTTTTTTGAAGTGGAATTTAGGCAATATAGAAAGGTCAGTTGACTATTTCAGGGTACTAAGAAATACTTTAGTGAACTTGGAACTAAGATATTCACTTCTAAAAGAAAGGCTTAAAAAATATTAAGAAGACTTGGCTCAAAAAGTAAAAATAGAGATTGGTTCAAGATGGTGGAGTAGAAGGACATGCTCTCACTCCCTCTTGCGAGAACACCAGAATCATAACTAACTGCTAAACAATCATCAACAGGAAGACACTGGAACTCACCAAAAAAGATACCCCACATGCAAAGACAAAGGAGAAGCCGTAATGAGATGGTAGGCAGGGTGCTATCACAATAAAATCAAATGCCATAACCACTGGGTGGGTGACTCACAAACTGGAGAACAACTTTGCCACAGAAGTCCACCCACTGGAGTGAAGGTTCTGAGCCCCATGTCAGGCTTCCCAACCTGGGGGTCCGGCAATGGGAGGAGGAATTCCCAGAGAATCAGACTCTGAAGGCTAGCGAGATTTGATTGCAGGACTTCGACAGGACAGGGGGAAACAGAGACTCCACTCTTGGAGGGCACACACAAAGTAGTGTGTGCATCGGGATCCAGGAGAAGGAGCAGTGACCCCATAGGAGACTGAACCAGACCTACCTGCTAGTGTTGGAGGGTCTCCTGCAGAGGCAGGGGGCAGCTGTGGCTCACCAAGGGACAAGGACACTGGCAGCAGAAGTTCTGGGAAGTACTCCTTGGTGTGAGCCCTCCCAGAGTCCGCCATTAGCCCCACCAAAGAGCCCAGTAAGGCTACAGTGTTGGGTCATCACAGACCAAACAACCAACAGGGAGGGAACCCAGCCTCACCCATCAGCAGACAAACAGATTAAAGTTTTATTGAGCTCTACCCACCATCAGTCCCTCCCATCAGGAAACTTCCACAAGCCTCTTAGATAGCCTCATCCACCAGAGGGCAGAGAGCAGAGGCAAGAAAAATTACAATCCTGCAGCCTGTGGAACAAAAACCACATTCACAGAAAGATAGACAAGATGAAAAGGCAGAGGGCTATGTACCAGATGAAGGAACAAGATAAAACCCCAGAAAAACAACTAAATGAAGTGGAGATAGGCAACCTTCCAGGAAAAGAATTCAGAATAATGATAGTGAAGATGATCCAGGACCTCGGAAAAACAATGGAGGCAAAGATCGAGAAGATGCAAGAAATGTTTAACTAAGACCTAGAAGAATTAAAGAACAAACAAACAGAGATGAACAATACAATAACTGAAATGAAAACTACACTAGAAGGAATCAATAGCAGAATAACTGAGGCAGAAGAACGGATAAGTGACCTGGAAGGCAGAATGGTGGAATTCACTGCTGCGGAACAGACTACAGAAAAAAGAATGAAAAGAAATGAAGACAGCCTAAGGAACCTCTGGGACAACATGAAACGCAAAACATTCGCATTATAGGGGTCCCAAAAGGAGAAGAGAGAGAGAAAGGACCCGAGAAAATATTTGAAGATATTATAGTTGAAAACTTCCCTAACATGGGAAAGGAAATAGCCACCCAAGTCCAGGAAGTGCAGAGAGTGCCATACAGGATAAACCCAAGGAGAAACGCGCTGAGACACATAGTAATCAAATTGGCAAAAATTAAAGACAAAGAAGAATTATTGAAAGCAGCAAGGGAAAAATGACAAATAACATACAAGGGAACTCCCATAAGGTTAACAGCTGATTTCTCAGCAGAAACTCTACAAGCCAGAAGGGAGTGGCATGATATACTTACTGTGATGAAAGGGAAGAACCAGAACCAAGATTACTCTACCCGGCAAGGATCTCGTTCAGATTCGATGGAAAATTCAAAAGCTTTACAGACAAGCAAAAGCTAAGAGAATTCAGCACCACCAAACCAGCTCTACAACAAATGCTAAAGGAACTTCTCTAAGTGGGAAACACAAGAGAAGAAAAGGACCTACAAAACCAAATGGAAAACAATTAAGAAAATGGTAATAGGAACATACATATTGATAATTTCCTTAAATGTGAATGGATTAAATGCTCCAACCAAAAGACACAGGCTTGCTGAATGGATACAAAAACAACACCCATATATATGCTGTCTACAAGAGACCAACTTCAGACCTAGGGACATATACAGACTGAAAGTGAGGGGATGGAAAAAGATATTCCATGCAACTGGAAATGAAAAGAAAGCTGGAGTAGCAATACTCATATCAGATAAAATAGACTTTAAAGTAAAGAACGTTAGAAGAGACCAAGGAAGGACACTATGTAATGATCAAGGGATCAATCCAAGAAGAAGATATAACAATTATAAATATATATACACCCAACATAGGAGCACCTCAATACATAAGGCAACTGCAAACAGCTATAAAAGAGGAAATCAACAGTAACACAATAATCGTGGGGGGCTTTAACACCTCATTTACACCAATGGACAGATCATCCAAACAGAAAATTAATAAGAAAACACAAGCTTTAAATGACACAATAGACCAGATAGATTTAATTGATATTCATAGGACTTTCCATCCAAAAACAGTAGATTACACTTTCTTCTCAAGTGCACATGGAATATTCTCCAGGATAGATCACATCTTGGGTCACAAATCAAGCCTCAGTAAATTTAAGAAAATTGAAATTGTATCAAGCATCTTTTCTGACCACAACGCTATGAGATTAGAAATGAATTACAGGGAAAAAAACGTAAAAAACACAAACACATGGAGGCTAAACAATACGTTACTAAATAACCAAGAGATCACTGAAGAAATCAAAGAGGAAATCAAAAAATACCTAAAGACAAATGACAATGAAAGCACGATGATCCAAAACCTATGGGATGCAGCAAAAGCAGTTTTAAGAGGGAAGTTTATAGCTATACAGCCTACCTCAAGAAACAAGAAACATCTCAAATAAATAATCTAACCTTACACCTAAAGGGACTAGAGAAAGAAGAACAAACAAAACCCAAAGTTAGCAGAAGGAAAGAAATCATAAAGATCAGAGCAGAAATAAATGAAATAGAAACAAAGAAAACAATAGCAAAGATCAATAAAACTAAAAGCTGGTTCTTTGAGAAGATAAACAAAATTGATAAACCATTAGCCAGACTCGTCAAGAAAAAGAGGGAGAGGACTCAAATCAATAACATTAGAAATGAAAAAGGAGAAGTTACAACTGACACTGCAGAAATACAAATGATCATGAGAGATTACTACAAGCAGCTCTATGCCAATAAAATGGACAATCTGGAAGAAATGGATAAATTCTTAGAAAGGTATAACCTTCCAAGACTGAACCAGGAAGAAATAGAAAATATGAACAGACCAATCACAAGTAATGAAATTGAAACTGTGATTAAAAATCTTCCAACAAACAAAAGTCCAGAACCAGATGGCTTCATAGGTGAATTCTATCAAACATTTAGAGAAGAGCTAACACCCATCCTTCTCAAACTCTTCCAAAAAATTGCAGAGGAAGGAACACTCCCAAACTCATTCTATGAGGTCACATTCACCCTGATACCAAAACTAGACAAAGATACTACAAAAAAAGAAAATTACAGACTAATATCACTGATGAATATAGATGCAAAAATCCTCAACAAAATACTAGCAAACAGAATCCAACAACACATTAAAAGGATCATACCCCATGATCAAGTGAGATTATCCAAGAGATGCAGGGATTCTTCAATATATGCAAATCAATCAATGTGATACACCATATTAACAAATTGAAGAATAAAAACCATATGATCATTTCAATAGATGCAGAAAAAGCTTTTGATAAAATTCAACGCCCATTTATGATAAAAACTCTCCAGAAAGTGGGCATAGAGGGAACCTACTTCAACATAATTAAAGGCCATATACAACAAACCCAAAGCAAACATCATTCTCAATGGTGAAAAACTGAAAACATTTTATCTAAGATCAGGAACAAGACAAGGATGTCCACTCTCACCACTTTTATTCAACATAGTTTTGGATAGCCACAGCAATCAGAGAAGAAAAAGAAATAAAAGGAATACAAATTGGAAAAGAAGTAAAACTGTCACTGTTTGCAGATTACATAATACTATACATAGAGAATCCTAAAGATGCCACCAGAAATCTACTAGAGCTAATCAATGAATTTGGTAAACTTGCAGGATACAAAATTAATGCACAGAAATCTATTGCATTCCTATTCACTAATGATGACAAATCTGAAAGAGAAATTAAGGAAACACTCCCATTTACCATTGCAACAAAAAGAATAAAAGACCTAGGAATAAACCTACCTAGGGAGACAAAAGACCTGTATGCAGAAAACTATAAGACACTGATGAAAGAAATTAAAGATGATACCAACAGATGGAGAGATATACCATGTTCTTGGATTGGAAGAATCAATATTGTGAAAATGACTATATTATCCAAAGCAATCTACAGATTCAATGCAATCCCTATCAAATTACCAATGGCATTTTTTATGGAACTAGAACAAGTCATCTTAAAATTTGTATGGAGACACAAAAGATCCCGAATAGCCAAAGCTGTCTTGAGGGAAAAAAATGGAGCTTGAGGAATTAGACGCCCTGACTTCAGACTATACTACAAAGCTACAGTAATCAAGACAGTATGGTACTTGCACAAAAACAGAAATATAGATCAATGGAACAGGATAGAAAGCCCAGAAATAATCCCATGCACCTATGGTCAACTAACCTATCCCAAAGGAGGCAAGGAGATACAATGGAGAAGAGACAGTGCCTTCAATAAGTGATGCTGGGAAAACTGGACAGCTACATGTAAAAGAATGAAATTAGAACACTCCTTAACACCATACACAAAAATAAACTCAAAATGGATTAGAGACTTAATTGTAACACCGGACAGTATAAAACTCTTAGAGGAAAACATAGGAAGAACACTCTTTGACATAAATCACAGCAAGATCTTTTTTGATCCACCTCCTAGGGTAATGGAAATAAAAACAAAAATAAACAAATGGGACCTAATGAAACTTAAAAGCTTTTGCACAGCAACGGAACCCATAAACAAGACGAAAAGACAACCCTCAGAATGGGAAAAATATTTGTAAATGAATTTTCAGACAAAGGATTAATCTCCAAAATATATAAACAGCTTATGCAGCTCAATATTAAAAAAACAAACAACCCAATCCAAAAATGGGCAGACGACCTAAATAGACATTTCTCCGAAGACATACAGGTGGCCAAGAAGCACATGAAAAGCTGCTCAACATCACTAATTATTAGAGAAATGCAAATTAAAACTACAATGAGGCCATGGCTTGGAGTTAAAGAGCAGAACTCCTGACTACCATTCTGTGACCGATCAAGAGAGTAACAGTTAAAAACCTCAGCAGGCCTTGTTCACGACATGCAGAAAAAAAAGTGCTGCAGTTCAGATACCTCTGGAATTTTTCCACAGTGTCACAGGTTTGTAATACTTGAAGCCCTACATTTCTAAGAATATATTTCTTGCTCAGTTGTTTCAGGCAAGTCCAAGACTTTGTAATTTTTAAAGGGCCCAAGATTATTTTTTTTCAATAACAGACCAGCTTCTTTTTCCTGCAGTTACAGATGTAATTTCCTTTTTGTTGTCAAATATAAGGTACCAAATATGATGCAATAAATTGTTTTGAAAAACAAACAAACAAACACACAAACAAAAACTACAATGAGGGATCACCTCACACCAGTTAGAATGGGCATCATCAGAAAATCTACAAACAACAAATGCTGGAGAGGGTGTGGAGAAAAGGGAACCCTCTTGCACTGTTGGTGGGAATGTAAATTGATACAGCCACTATGGAGAACAGTATGGAGGTTCCTTAAAGAACTAAAAATAGAATTACCGTATGACCCAGCAATCCCACTACTGGGCATATACACAGAGAAAACCATAATTCAAAAAGACGCATGCACCCCAATGTTCACTGCAGCACTATTTACAATAGCCAGGTCACGGAAGTAACCTAAGTGCCCATCGATAGATGAATGGATAAAGAAGATGTGGTATATATATATACAATGGAATATTACTCAGCCATAAAAAGGAACAAAATTGGGTCATTTGTAGAGACATGGATGCATCTAGAGACTGTCATACAGAATGAAGTAAGAAAGAGAAAAACAAATATCGTATATTGACGCATATATGTGGAACCTAGAAAATGGTACTGATGAACCAGTTTGCAGAGCAGAAACTGAGACACAGAAGTAGAGCAAAAACATATGGACACCAAGGGGGGAAAGCCGCGGGGGTGTGGGGGTGGTGGTGTTATGAATTGGGAGATTGGGATTGACATGTATACACTGATGTGTATAAAATGGATGACTAATAAGAAAAAAAAAAAAGTAAAAATACACTCCCCTCCCAAAACAATAAATTTTGGAATTATTCAAATACATTGCTGAGAAATGGATCAATCTTAATGACATTTTTAGAACAATTGGTTTCAGCAAAAATTATTTTTTTATGATTATATTAGTAAATATACAAAGACTATGTGAATGATTATATGCATAAACAATAGATAATATGGAAAAGCCAAAATTCTATTTTGCTGAATGGTATGTCATAAATATTCATTTTTCATTAATGTATGCTATATTTTTAGTATCTCCTTTATCCTGGTTTCCTTGGGGTTTATATTTCAACTTTTCTAATGGTTACAAAGTTGCAGTATTAGTACATTTACTTAAATTCATTCTTTTTCAAAATGAAAATTTTAAGGCTGTGACTTTATATTTCATTATAGTTTTGCCCACACACCATACATTTTGATATGTGGTGTCCTTATTTTTATTATTTTCTAAATAATCTGAAAATAAAACCATATTCTTTGACCTACTTGTTGACTAGAATGGTATTTTTTAATTTGGCTGGGGTTGGGATTTTGGCATTAAAAGTTCATTACACATTTCTAGCTTTATTGTGTTGTGGGCAGGAATTGTGGCCTATACTTTTAAATTATTATTAACAATTTCTTTGTTGTTTAGTATATGGTCAATTTTCATAAATTTTCTACAAACACTTGAAAGAAGGAATATTATTTACTTGAAACTAAAGGACTAATGTGTATTAATTAGTTCAATTATATTAACTGAAAGCAGGTATAAAACTGTAGAAAATTCAAATACACCTGAAAGATAAAAAACAGCTTTCACAAATTTTTTAAAAAGGAAAAAGTAGAAACTCATCATTAAAACAAGAGTTATCTCTGAAAATAGTAGTTGGAAACAGTTTAATTCACTTATTGTGTCTTACCACTGATATTAATAGGTATTCTACCTTTAGTCTTAAAAGTATACAATTAAAAAAAGTAACAAAATAACAACTAAAATATTTCACTGCTGATCTTTAGATATTTTGTTAGTTGTCTGAATGCAAAGGAAAGTATGGTATTTTTTCTATTATTCAAATATACCTGTAAATATTTTGCTACATACTTTAAAATAATGAATCAAATAGATCTCCAATTCTCATTAGATTCACATTACATTTATAATGTAGGTTACATGGTGATTAGTTTTGAGCCAAGATGACTTGCAACTTGAAAAGTAAAGCAGAAGAGTAACAAAACAAATGGACTCCTCATAAGCCAAATTAAAGATCCCAATAATCACAATATGAGGGGATTGGCAACACATTAATTATCCTGGCTTTATTAATAAAATCTCTCTTTCTCACACACATATGTGCACACACAAATAAACATAGCCTACCAAAAACATATCTGAAGGGCAAGTGTACCTACATACCACATGCACACACACACTCCACTCTGGATTACTGTTTTACATTGTTTGGATTTTCATCGTATTTTTTTCCTGGTGGTTTTTTTCTTTGCCATGGTAATGTAGCACACTGAAATGATTTATGCTAAACAACCTACCATGGACAGTGAGCTTGGTGCTCGTGCTGCTTGATCCGGCCACGTTAGCTGCTGTGCACGTGTACTGGCCAGCGTCACCAGGCTGAGCAAATGCTATTTGCAGAGCTCCAGAGCTGAGGATGCGCTGGCGGATTGATTCCATAATTACGTGCCCATCTTTATGCCACGTAATGTCAGGTGGTGGGAGGCCATCTGCCTCACAGGGTAGCATGATGGGCTTATCCACAGCAATGATATATTCCTTAGGATGGGGGCTAATGACTGGAGGAACTAAAAGAGACAAGGTTTGAACGTTATCTTAAAAGCTGGAATGTACCATTTACACACTACAGTATCACTCTAGCAAAGTGACGTCACATTAACAAGAAACAAAGCCCTGACTTTACCATATCATCACCAAAGGATTGCTATAGCTTGTTTGCGTTGGAAAAGAAAATTCATTGAACCCACTGTAGAAAATTATTCTCTATCTAGTTAACAAATATAAATGATAATCAATTTTAAATAAGGATATAAACATGTACTTGTGAGGGATTTCATGTCTAGAAAACTTAGACTGTGTCGACAGAGGTATTTTCTTTAACATACATGTATTGTGATTCATCAGCTACTTAAAACTTCCAAAATAGACCCCTTCAAGGTTTGGAAATTGTTCACCTGCTCAAAGATTCTTTTATTCACTCATTTCCTACAGTGCTTATGATCTCATATACAGTGGCCATATTTAACAAGGTATTTTGTTAATGAATAAAGGAATAAAGAAGTAGAATATGGAAAAGAATTACAATTAACCCTTGAACAACGCAGGGGTTAGGGATGACAACCGTGTGTGCTACCGAAAATCTGAATATAACTTATAGTTGGCCCTCTGTATCCTTGTCTCCTCTGTATCTGTGGTTTTGCACCTGCAGATTCAACCAACCTTGGATTGTACAGTAATGTAGTATTTACTACTGAAAAAATATCCACGTATAAGTGGACCTGCACGGTTCAAACCGTGTTGGTCAAGGGTTGACGGTATATAGATAGAACTCTTTCCACTTCTTCAGAAAATGGTGGAAGGACTTATGATTAGGATTTCCCTTCCTAGTGTTTACAATAGATTACACTAAGGATATTCTACTGAGCTTTTCTTACCCTCTCCTGCCTTGGGGCCATTGCACAGGCTGCCCTCTCTTCCTTGGACACTCTGCTACTTTAACATGGCTAATCCCAGCTCATCATCAAGGTCTCGGCTCCAGTGGTACCCGCCTCAGCTCCAATAGTATTCCCCCCCCACCCAAGTAGTTGTTAAAGCTTACTTTAACCACTAGTGTAAAGTGGTCCCCACATTTTCCCATTTTGGAATATTGAAATGCTGTTAGTTGTTCAAAGTGTTTCCTTTTCTTTTTTGAAAAAAAGTGTTTCTTTTTTTCATATCAATAGTTTTAATCAATTAGTGAAGGAAAAAAACCCTCACTACTTCTTTTCTATGACCTCAGTGTTGCCAAAACCAATGAATATTTCTTGGTCATCATCCTAACTGACCTCTCGCTTGCATTCAAAAAGCTGTCTACTCCCTTCTTGAAACACTGACCTCTCCTAGCCTCCATCTAGTTTTCCTCTGTCATCTCTTCCCTCTCCTTTGTATTCTTTTCCAGTGTTCTCTCTTTTCTCAGACCTCTTAACAATGCAGAGTCCTGGGGCTTTGTCCTTAAGCTCTTTTCGGTCCAAATTCTCATCCAGTCTTGTAGACTGAAATACCCTGATTACTTCCAAATTTATATCTTAGACTATACTTCTCCCTTGAGTTCTGAATTCATAAATATTCAACGCTTTTTGACATCTCTGCTAGATTTCTAATAGTTTTCCACATCTAACATGATTAAACAGAAATCACGCTTTCCTTCCTCCCAAACCAGTTCCTCCCCTTGCATCCCTCACAGCACTATCTCCATCACTAGCTCAGGCCCAAAGCCCAGGAAACAGCGTTAACTCTTCTCTTTTCCTAACCTCCCAATCTGATTAATCAGCAATCCTGGCAATTACATCTCCAAAGAGTTCTTGAATCCACCACTTCTTTTTCATTTTCCCCTGCAACTCACACACCCACTCGCACTCCCAGCCAGACTGTGTCACATGATGCCTAGAGCACTTTACTAGTTCTTCCAGCTCTAGCCTTTTTCTCGAAATCTAGTCCGATTTCTCGAAATCATTATCTACATACCAGCAAAAGAGGTCTTCCTAAAACCAAACAACAGTCTTGGTTAAATCATTAAAAGGCTTCAACATTGCACACAGAAGGAAATCTTACCCCTCCTCTGGTCCTTCGGGCACGCCGTGCACTGGTCCCACTTTCTCTTCTGACCTCCTTCACATTTTGCCAGCCTTCCCAGGTTCATTACTGTCAGCCACACTGGCACGCTTCTTTTCTTACCCTTTCCTGCCTTGGGGCCATTGCACAGGCTGCCCGCTCTTCCTTGGACACTCTGCTACCTTTACACGACTCATCCTAGCTCATCATTCAGGTCTCAGCTCCAATGGTAACCCCCCTCAGCTCCAATGGTACCCCCATCAGTAGGTTAAAGTCTACTTTAACCACTAGTGCAAAGTGGTCCCCACATTTTCCCATTATTCTCCAACTCAGCCTATTGTTTTCCCTCTGCATAGCATATGTCAGAATTTATCATAATTTCATTTATTTGGTAGTTTCATTTTTTTCCTTCTCCACACTATACGGAAATGATCATATCTATAACGGTCAATGTATTTCTACTTATTATCCCAATAAACACTTGTTAAAGAAGTGTTGAAAAATACAAATAAATTAGATTTACAATCTGCAGGTAAGTGAGCTTTACTACAGTTATTAATTCACCATAAGAAAATCACACTACAAGGAAATTCAAATCAGCAATGCAAACTGAGCAGCTCGGAACCCATCTCTAGGTCATGTCTTGATCCACAAAAACAATGCATGTAAGATATGAACATTACATCAAGAAAATATAAGTTAAATGTGAAAAACACCCCACTGTCTTCAGAATATTTTTTTCCATCAAGCTGGTTTAATTGCAATTATGATTTATTTTTTTGTTTCATGACTCTTATTGGTGATTCTTTAAAATTTTAAAAATTTGATTTGTTTTTTAAGTGGATATTACAATCCAGTATTTTGTAATGTATACAAAGTAGTATTACAGAGAGAATAGTTTTAAAAATCACCTTAAATATGTGCTACAACGAAAGTACCAAATAGAGGTTCACAGAAATCCAAAATATCATGAGATGCTTCAGTTTTCTTATACAAATAATGCCCCAAAACACCCAAGCACTAACTTTTTTCCTTCATAAGGTTAATAGAAAAACATATAGGATAACATAAACTAAGAATGTTAATTAAGAACGATGGCGGCATCATTACTTTAGATATATGAATTCTGATATACACTATTATAAGCATCTTTGCAATGAAGGCATAGAGATTTATTATTTAGGTACCTTGGACATTTAACTTGATTTTGCCCAAGGCTGTGCCAGCTGGATTCTGAGCCACACACATGTAAGTACCAGCATCCTCTCTGACAGCTCTGGAGATCTGCAAGCCACCACGAGGAAGAATTGCATGGCTTCTACCTACATCATAGTTACAAAAGCGGAGTGAGAAGAATTTTTATTTTCATTAAAAAATCATATCGACTTCTGAATTATAAAACTGAGTTGCCATTATTTTCTTGATTGAAACGGTACCTGAAGTGATGACATTGATACCTTCCTTTTGCCAAGTGATGAAAGGACTGGGAGTCCCTGTTGCTTCACATGGTAATAAAATGGGATTGTTTAGAATGACGGCTAGTTCACTTGGCTGAGGCTGAATGACTGGAGGCTCTATGAGAACCAATCAACAGAAATAAGCAAAGGCTCTAGTTAGTAGCATAAACGTCTACAGTAGCCATGAGGTTAAACATGCCTGAATTCAAAATTCCAAAATATTAGTGATTTCATTGTCCCAGGGAAAAGCAAATAGCGGCCATATCACATTTTTTGAGTCTTGTTACTGTAGCCAGTTTCCATTAGAAGAGCGCCAGAGAAAAGACTAAAATCAGAAACAGATCATAAAAATTCAAGAAGACAAATAATTGAGGGGTTGTTTTGTGTGGTTTGTCATCTGTATGTTTTCTTTAGTCTATTGAAGAACACCTATCAGGCTTTCCTATCCCCAAAATATTACTGTGGTTTATGACTCTGGACGGTACCACCTGTCAAGAATAAACATGACTTTAAAAAGTACAACGGCAAAATTTTAATGAATAAATAACCTTTCATACCTTGGACATAAAGGCTCACATGTCGATGTGCAGAACCAGCTGCATTCCTGGCAACACAAGTGTATCTTCCAGCATGGCTTAATTGAGTGGCAAATATTTCAATTGCTCCTAAAAAGGAAAAATTTTTCATGCGCAGTGCATCCCGGTTTTTCTGGTTTGATAAACCACGTCTCTTTGATTTTGTGTGAGTCTGTCCCCCTAGCACAGTAGTGCGTGGCTTGTACCCATACTTGTACTCCCTGTGCTTACCTACCACAGTATTTTTAAAAAAATCACTATTAACAGCTGTATTTAGGCAAAACTTACAGACCATAAAATTCACTGATTTAAATGTACAATACAATGATTTTTAGTATACTTACAGAGTTGTGCAATTACCACAACTTAATTTTAGAAAATTTCCATTATGCCAAAAGAAATCTCACCCCACTTATAGTCCTGCCTCACTCTCAACCCCAAGTGTAAGCAATCAGTAATTTAATTTCTATATATATTGGCCTTTTCTGGAAATTTCATATAGATGGGATCATACAGAAGGCTTTTGTGTCTGATGTCTACTGTGCGCATAGTTTTTGAGTTTCATCTGTTGTAGCAGGTGTCAATATTTCTGTTCCATTTTATTGCTAAATAGAATTCCATCCTGTGAATTATCCACATTTTGTTTATCCATTCACCAGTTGATGGACATTTACATTGTTTCTATGTTTTTGGCTATTGTGAATGATGCTGTATGAACATTTGCATATAAGTCTTTGGGTGGACATATGCTTTCATTTCTCTGGGTAGAGACCTAGGAATGGAGTTGCTGGGTCATATGGTAACTGTTTAACATTTTGAGAAAGTTCTAAACTGTTTTCTTAGCACAGTACTTTGTGCTGAAGAGTAGTTAATTTATATTTTATGATTTTAATTGCTACCCATTTATGCAGATTTCTGAGATAGCCAAAATACTATGCTTTGAAAGCCAAGTTCCACCCTGAGAACAAATCTTTCATTATTTCCCTTCTACTGAAGAAATAAACAAATTCTCTTAGAATAATATGCCCCCACTCATAAAGCCTCAGGATGTTAGTTGCTACTTTAGTTTATCTCCAGTGTACCTCCCCAATGCAGGATGAATTTCCAGAAACACAAATGTGAATCACTTATACTTTCATTTAGGTGATTTTTTTTCTCTTTAATATTATAAAATTTTCAATACTTAAATTCTATAAATGATGGTTACTACCACCCTCAAAAATTATCCATATCATAGCACTTAACACCCAGCCCTACTTGCTAAATTATTGAAACCTTAAAAGCAAGAACCCTGTCTTAGTTTTATATCCTCAGAAACTCAGTGGAGTTTTTAGCCTATTTTAGGTACTAAATGTTTGTTGAATGAATGGACATTCTACTTGGCCAATTAAAGAAGTGTGGTTCACTCAAAGGCAACCAGTAAATTTGTTAAACCTTAGGTTTAGTAAATACGCACATAAAATCCCAGTGGTCATGCTTAATATATTCATATCAGTCCTAGATATTATTTGTTATTTTGTTTTTAGACTTTTTTTCTATCCCTTTCCCAAGTTCCCCCACCCCACTCTTAAGTGCATTTTTTCCCAGATGCCTAAGCCCAGGAATGCAGATGTACTTTATTCTTTTATTTTGGTGCAACAGAAGTCCAAGTAAGGCCATCCAGTAAAAACGAATCCAATCAATAGCTGTGTAATCACTGAGCTGGGTCTTACCTGAGGACAGAATTCTATAGCCCTCTCCTCTGGGAAGCAGTCTTATACCATTTTTCGCCCAGTGAATTGAGGGAAATGGAACTCCTGAAGCCGTGCAGGTGATCACGGTGGGGCCGTGTGTGGTTACTAGGAAGTCAGTAGGCTCATCAGCTATGGAAGGTGGAACTAAAACAAAAACAACAAAAAGAAAGAAAACTACATGTTCCCAACCCTTACAGATTTCCAAAGCCTCCTCATATATCTTTCTCTTTCTACACTGAAAGTGAATGCTTGGTGAGTGGAAAAGGAAGCTCTCTTGTGAAGTAGAGGAATGATGGAATGATATCATTGTAATAACTTTCAGTCCACATAGTAAGCCAGTTCTACCTTGGACAGTGAGATCCACAGTTCTCGTATCCTCTCCCGCATCACTTGTCACAGTGCACTCATAGGTTGCAGTGTCATCCACCGAAGGGGAAATAATTACTAGTGAACCTGAAGACAGGAGCCTAGAAGAGAGATTTCAAAGTAATGAGGTGCTATATATCAATCTTCATAAATGTTTCTAGTTGGTTCAACATGGTACTATCTTGTGAATTGAGGGAAATGGAACTCTTTCCTCATGTTAAAATGAGCATCATTTTATGCATCAGACTTTAAGTTTATATGGCAGTGGGTTAATAGGACCTCACCCTTGACATCTGCAGGAAGCAGTGGTGTCAAATGATTGTGTGAAGAGGGAATCTTGAATTTTCTGAATGCTTATAACATAATCAACCATGTTCTCCCAGGTGAAATACAGTGAAATGAGCACACTGATAGCCATTGTTGATTGACCATTGAACACATTCCTGGCACCATCTCAAATGCTTCACATTAAACATCTCTAAATTTCACAATAACTTTGCAGATTGGTATTTATTTCTACTGACAGATGGGTAACTACAAGTCTGTCTGTCTTGCACTTTTCTCTACTTCACACGTCTCCTTACATGTGGTGGATACCTTGGAGATGGATAGTACATAAATCAAAGAGTCTTTTCCTTAACTTTGAATCAACTTAAAACTAAAGTGATCTGAATCACTTCAAATGTTCAGAAGGTTGAGTGAATACACATACATTATTTAAAGTAATCTAATGAATCACTTTGCTGTACAGCTGAAACTAACATAACACTGTTAATCAACTACGCTCCTATATAAAATAAAAATTAAAGAAAATATGTATCAAAATGAAAAATCAATAAATCTTTTAAATTTCCAGTGGTTGAACACACTAAAAAAATTAAAGTAATCTAAATAAGAATATCTGTATTCTTACTTCAAACTGTGCAATGATGAATGGAAGTGATTTGATTCAATGGAAACATACTTGACCTGCTTTTTTATTCAAGGGCATTGTACATTTTCCCCATAGTACATGCTTTCAAGTCACTAAACTCCCAATGCCAAAAGATTAAAAGGGTGAGAAAGAGGGAGAAGCAACAGAGTTTCAAGTGAAACACTCCTAGTTTCATGTTTCCTGATGTATCAGAACTGATTTTTGTTAAGGTAGGTCTATGAGAACATTTGCTTTCAGTACTATGGCAAATCTTTTGCAAGATATCTATTAACTTGAGATACAAGAAATGATGCTTATCTAAAGCATCAGAAATTTCTAGTTTTTTTTTTAAAGTTTAGTCTTTAAAAAATATGATGTCATATTAAGAGCAATGGTAGTCAAGCTGGAAGAATACAAAAAACTGGGAGAAAATGCTGTTCTTCCTCCCTCCACATGCTGCCAAATACCTATGCTGTATTTCAAGGTATAAAATTTGATTTTTATTCTGCAACTAAAACTTGTATTATTTCTACAGACAGGTTTTTCTTTTATACCAAATGATGTTTTTATCTTTTGTCTTTATAAAATTCCAAAAGATACTAAAAAAAAAGCAGAATGGAAATCTAATCTTTTAGAGCTCAGACAGTTACCTACAGGACTTATGGATAGAGAAGTTGCACCTATAATTCAGAAATAAGATTTTAGGTTGAAAAACTAATTCTATAGTAAGAAAAAATAATATGCTCTCTACATACTAGCGAATTCTTCATACTTTATATATTTGCTGTCCCCATTGATAGAGTTTAAGTATTAATTCTTTCAAAGAATATGTTTCTAAATAACAGGTGGGATTTTCCAGTTAAATTATTCCTTACCGGTATGAATTCTGATTTTGATCCACATTAAGAAGATGCCCATTTTTTCTCCAGTTGACTGATGGTTTCGGTATCCCAGTAGCCTCACAAGCCAGAGTGGTTTGAACATTTACTGTTACAGTTATGTTGGTAGGACCCAGAGCAATAGATGGAGGAACTAAAACCAAGTCACCAAGTAAGAAACACGTTCAGCAAATAGTATGCCATTCGAAGTATCTCTGCCAAACTGAAATTAATCATTGCTAACTTGCTTTACAGTTATGAACACAATAAGGTTCTGTGAATTTACACAGTGTTGTGATGATACGCTTCATAATGGGTCTTCACTGCTCATAATACAGTGTAATACATTTAAATAGCACTAGATATGAAGGTCTTTATGTTATGACCTCACTGGTTTTAGGCTACCAAAGAACATCTGACCCAAAGATTGGATGTTGTTCATAAAAGTACATTTACCATGGACTTGTAAATCTATTCGCCTGCGATCTGTTCCAGCAGCATTGGTAGCCATACACAAATATCTCCCACTATCAGTCACATGTGCTGACTGGATGTGAAGGAATCCATTTTCCAAGATGGAGTATCTATAAGAAAGATCACAAGTGAGGTCCTCTGGATCAGCCTTTCTGATTATGCACATTTTGACTGAGAGCATTATAAAATACCCAGTAAAATCCATTTTTAGTCCTTTTCCTACTTCAGAAATTTATAATACCCTTGGTGGAAAAAAAAGGATATTCTGCAAAGGTGCACAGCAGATGGGCTTGTGATCTTGGATAGATTATAATCATTACATTTTGAACATAAGCCTTAAGAATTATGCTTTTGAAATACTATATTTTGATCCTCATTTAAGATGAAGAGACTCATTTTAGAATGAAAAGACCCAAATAATGCATTGGATCAAAGATTTAAAAACTTATATTTCAGTTCTTACAGTATTTTTTATCCTTTTCCAGAATTGTTACCTTGCATGATTCTCAGAGAGAACAGCTCCATCCTTTCTCCATGTTATCCTTGGGGTTGGCACACCTTCCGCAAAGCATTCCAATACAGTTGACTTATTTAAGTGAATGACAAGACTCTGGGGGCCACTCTTTATGCTTGGAGGAACTGCACAAGAGATGCATGTGGAAAACTTCCTTTATATCAATAACACAGCCTGAACTAAGAATCTTAAGAGGTAATACAAAGTGAGATTTGAGTCAAATGTATGGCTTTGCCTACAGCTAATTCAGGTTAGTATAAATAGAATTGGGGTTTAATTCCTAAAGTCTAATTCAAGATAAGATTTTATTTAAAAATTTAGTTAAAAATGAAGAGTAAATGGGTGGGGAAGCTTTAAATCCCTGATATGGTGTTTGAAATCTGGCTTTCTAATGAAAGAGGCTTGAATAGAATAAAAGTCAGCTCTGGTATGATACAAATTAAAGATGATATTTCTTATTTCTCTTTGGCCAAATAATGGTCAGAGAATGTTAATATTGGAACAACTTCACTTTAAATAAAGGATAGAAAGTCGGCTGTTATAACAAAGCACATCTGTGACTAATCATGCAAGTCTCAGAGTGTGTATTTTATTAATCATTGAATTCATACGGGAATAGAAAACTTGAATTTTAATTTTAGTGTTAGAGATATTATCTGCCTGGGTCACTCAACTTGTAAAGTTTCGTATATTAAAAATCCAAACAGACGGTTTTGAAAAAGTCTGTATCATATTCTTGAAATTTGGCAGATTTTAGTGTTTAGATTTTATATTTGAGAAAATTACAGTCCCATTGACAGTCTCTGTCTAGCACATATATAATCAAACATCAACATCAACAAAGGTGACTAAATAGTTGGCTACTTGTCATCCAGAGATTTAGTGTATTAACTTCTCCAATGGCTCTGATCTGAATGACGCAAAACATCAGGATACGCTGATAACAACTGGACATATATTGTCCTCTAAGAGAAATGTATCTTTTTTTTTGGAAATTGAGTTAGTTTGAATATAGTGATAGTACAAATATCACATGTTGTCTTTATGAAAAGAAATAAGCACAAGAATTTGTTTAGTATGCTCATAAAAAATAAAAATGTTATCATCTCTTTAAATGCCCTTATCTAAATTTTTAAATTGTGAAACAGTGATGAATTTTTCTTACCATTTACAGTGAGAATAAATTCTCTTGTAGTCTTTCCTGCAATGTTGCTGGCAGCACAGGTATAATTGGCTGTATCACCTAGATCTGCATTATTAATTTGCAAGTATCTCCCTCCAGATAGGATTCTTACTCGAGGTGTTGCCTGGATTCAGCAAGTAAAATATACCATTAAAATGTTGGACAAATAAAATAAAATATTAATCATCAAAAGTAACTAGAGTGAACTGTAGTGCACCTGTCTCCCAGTATCTTTGCTCCCCCCACCGCTATCCTGGTATCAAAAACTCTTGGGAAATATTTCTATGAGTGTAGTTAAGGCAAGAGCACAATCAATGTCTTCAGTTCTTCACAGTGTTGGCCACAATGAACCTCTCAAGGATGAAAAGTTGTCTCGAGTTGGGCCCATTCGAGCTCCCCAGAAAGACACTGCTGGAAGTGTTGGAATAAGGCATATTTTTACTGGAATCACTAGTAGTGAGGATGACATAGCTTGGTGGCAGTCTTACCACCATGTGGGGACAGCTTGCTCTGAATCTAAGACATTAGCAGAGTTGGGATTCAGAGAAAGGACAGAGATGCTTGACTACATGGTTAGAGCTTCTGGATCTAGTAATGCCTAAAGCTTAAGTTCACCAATTACTATAGCTAATAAATATATATATTTTCTCCATTTAAATTATTTTGAGTTTGAATTCTGTCACTTAAAGCTGAACGTTTCCTGACTAATTAACTTTGGTTAACTTACAGGAAATAATTATCCTTCAACATTTTTAACATAAGTAAATAAATGATTTTAGTCTACAAATATTTATTAAGCACTTATTTTGCGTCCAGGCATGGGACCGAGAATTGTGAAAATGCAGAGACCTATATTGAAATGAAATACTGAAATATAATGAAATCTAATCTCTGCTATAATGTTCAATTGGGGATTGTTCATAGACTTTAAAAAATGCCAGGTAACATCAGAGACTGATATCTTCTGATTGTGCCTAAGTGGAACTACTTCAGGAAGAGCCCAAATAAGATTTTTCTACCATATGGGTTCTGTCCCAGATAAACATATATTTCTAATGAAAAATGTTGTTCACACTAACATAGACAGTTCGGGTCAATTTATCTTGAAAGTCCACACATTTTCTCTAGGCCTTTCCTTGTTACAGGGGCTATTAATGGTAAACTTTTATTACTTCTGATGAGAATAAGTGATTTCTTAAACATACATGGTAAGTTCTACAAAACATATTTTAATTTTGATATGGGTATAGCAGGATTTTAGGCTAATAAAAAAACTCTGAGTTGATTCTCATGTCTTTCTTCCATGAACATCAGTAAGTTCTGCTAACTCATTCAGTCTCACTACAATTTTCTCTGGTTCTCTTCTCATTTACTGCCAGTGATTCTTCCAAATTTGATTTCTTTCCTCAGATAGAACATCATTCTCAGCTGATGACCTTAATTCCTACTTCACTGAGAAAATCAAAGCCAGGTACCCGCAATTTCTCCCTCTCATCTCTTGCAGATGAATGGAACCTTCCTTCCTATTTTTCCATCTCTGTGGAAAAAGGTCAACGCTTCTGTCCAAGGCTAGTCTCTTCACCTGTTACCAGGGTCCCAACCCTTCCCCACTCGACACACTTAGTCCTGTATCTTCCATCTCTTTCAGTAAATAAGCATATACAAATCTCTTTTGTATTTAAGTAACAGTCCACAATCATTTCCACTTCCTCTTCTTTAACTCCCCCAGACAGCTGTAACCTGTCTTCTACTTTGATCACGCTATTGAAGAACCGTTGTTCAGATCTTTAATCAAGTCTATGTATTGCCAAAGCCAGTGAATACAACTTAATTTGCATCTTAACATGGACTCTGTTAACCGCTCCCTCTCTCTTCCTTGGCTTTCAGTACACCAATGTCTCCTATATTTAATCTTATTTCTCTGAGTCCTCATTCTCAGTCCCACTCTTCTCTTCTTCCTTTGCTCACCTTTTAATAGTCAATGTTGCCTTAGGCCTTATTCTCATTTACAGGTCTTCTCACACTGTGTGCTTTCTGGTTGACCTCATAGAAACCAATGGCTTCAGCAACAGGTTACACCATTGAGGACCACCAAATCAAAGATGTTTTTGATGAAATATGGACCCATATTTCTTAGTGCTTCTTAGAAGCTCCACTTGGATAATATATAGGTAATTTAAACTCAAAATATCTATAAAACTGGACTCATTTTTTCCCCCATAACTGTTGAAATCAGTCTGTCCCAGTACTGACATCGCTTGGTCATATCTGAGATTAGCCTGAATTTCTGTATCATCAACATGCACTCAGTCCCTATCTGAACACCTAATGGTCTAGAGTGAAATGCACACATGGGAGATAAGACTATGGAGGAACAGTCAGAACATGAAGGGCTTTGTGAGCTAAGCTGGGCAGTTTAACCCGAATCCTGAAATCTATGGAGAATCATCAAAGGATTTTAATCATGGTCTACTTCAACCATACCAAGCTACCTGCAGTTCCTGGGACACCAGCATTCCTTCTCCTGTTATGTCTTTGTACATGCTATCACCTATGTTTGGAATCCCCTTCTTCTTTCTCACCCAACATCTACCCAACATTTAAACTGAACTCACCCTTTCCAAGAGGCTCCCCTGGGCTATTCCTTACCTTTCTGTCTGGATTACTTGCTTCTTCCCTCTGTTTCCATAAAATGCTGTATATCCCTCTAAGATACTGTTTATTGAATATCAGCGGTATCAATTTTCTACAACGTTTGATATACTTCTGTATATTTTCAGATAGTCTGTGAGCTCCTTGAGAATCAAGATTATTCTCAGGGGCAATCATAGTTCCTAGCATTATAATAGGTACACAATAAATAGAGAAACTGAGGCACGGGACTGTTAAGTGATATGCATGATGATTTAACAAGGAAGTAACTCTCAGAACCTAGTCTCTCTGTGTTTGGCACTTGTGTGATTTGATGATGGCGAAAGTCTTTCTGCCTTATGTATTAGGGACACAATTTCCTTTTATTTAGGCACAGTGTACCACAATAGGTTATACTAACAGGATGAGGAAGAACAAAGGAGAAACAAAAGAATAAGTAAGTACTAGGATGAGGACAATCAGAGCATTCAAAGTCAAGGCTTTGAGCGAACCCTCAAAGCCTATTTAGGATTCTGGGCTGTGACACTATAGGGCAGCAGACAGGTATCACCTGAGCATGGGAACCTTTGAAGAGCCAGTAACTGTGTTTTCAAAGATTCCAGTCCATATTCCTGGTGTTGCACAGATCCTTGGGGTCACTCCTGAGCACCAAGTTTAGACTAGGGAAATTCAGTAATAGGTTTACCCTAGGGAGTTGGCAGGACAGGTCAGGTCTTTTGAGACTCTGATGGTTTCTTCCCTCTCAAATAAAGACATAAATGGTACAGATGAACCTATTTGCAGAGCAGGAATAGAAAGGCAGCTGTAGAGAACGGACATGTGGACACAGTGGGGGAAGGGGAGGGTGGGATGAACTGGGAGATTAGGTTTGACATAAATACACTACCATGTGTAAAACAGATAGCTAGTGGGAACCTGCTGTATAGCACAGGGAGATCAGCTCAGTGCTCTGTGATGACCTAGATGGGTGGGATGTGGGGGGAGGGAGGTCCAGGAGGGAGGGGATATATGTATATATATGGCTGATTCACTGTACAGCAGAAACTAACACAACGTTGTAAAGCAATCATACTCCAATAAAAAAAAAAAAGACATAGCTTAGTGTTTTAATTCAACTTTAATCTACGGTCTCCAGGAGATATATACTTGGGCCAATTTACGAGTATATGAATCAAAATACCTGTCTTTTGCCTCATAACTAGCTACTAACTACTCCAAGAAGGCTGAGAAAAAGGTTGATTAAAGGACCCTGTGCCCACCCCTGTAATGTTGAATAACTAGTAATCTGACATTGTTTGGTTTTATCTCCCTAGCAACGACTCTATTGCTGATTTTTTTTTCTCACAATGAATCTGGAATTTAGCAAGATTTACCTGTAACCGTTCTCCATTTTTAAGCCAAGTGATTACAGGTGGGGGCACTGCATCCGATTTGCATTCCAATGTCACTTGTCTGTTCCGTAACACAGTGAAATCCTGGGGCTCATCAGTTCCAGCAATATTAGGGGGGACT
Source organism: Balaenoptera physalus (assembly GCF_965194825.1). NCBI lineage: Eukaryota > Metazoa > Chordata > Mammalia > Artiodactyla > Balaenopteridae > Balaenoptera > Balaenoptera physalus. Next base: position 45,465,861 of record NC_138882.1, read on the forward strand.
GGGCATGAGAACAAATACACCAAAGGCTTTTAATAAACAGGATATAAAATGATCTGGATTATCTGAGGTGTTCAACGAATGTTGCTTCTGCTGTATGAAATAAAAAGCATAAACTTAAAACATTACTCATTCAATTTATAGTACAATGATTACAAATAGTAAAAAATTTTTTACCTTCCTCAGTACTTTCACATATATTAAGTAATGAAATTCTTCCAATGGCCACATAAATGACAGGATAAGTAATATAATCACATTTTATCATCTTTTAACAGATAAAGAAACTAAGTACCAAGAAGGGATTCCTTGTCTAGCTCTACACTTGGTAATAATTTTCTCTGAACATCATATTTTAAAACTTCTAAATTAGGGTCTGCCCATTATAATATACAGAAATATATACATTTTTCTTAATATGCAGAAAGGGGGAGGGGCAAAATAGGGGTAAGGAATTAAGAGGTACAAACTACTATGTATAAAATAAATAAGCTACAAGGATATATTGTAAAGGGAATACAATCAATATTTTATAATAACTTTAAATGGAGTATAATTTATACAAATTTTCAATCACTATGGTTTACACCTGAAATTAATATAATATTGTAAATCAACTATATCACAATTTAAAAATGTACCTGTTTTATGTGACTCATATACACAATTTACATGTCAATTAGTGGCAGGTCTAATTTTTTGTGTAGGACTGGCGGGGTGAGGGGAACACTCCTATATTACGCCAGCCCTACAGTTTGTGTTGCCTAGTCGTTTAGGCTATGAGGAGATAAAGATCTTCCGTTAAGTTCTTTTAATGTTCCTCTCCATGAAGAGTAATTCGCATTTCTATGTCAAAATAGTATCGGCCACAGTCTAATTGGCCTAACTTTTCTAGAAGGTAATTTGGCCTTAAATGTGTGTGTGTGTGTGTGTGTACATGCATGCGCGGGTACTTGCATATAATCAAGTAAATATACCTACAGAAATTTATCAAAACAAAATAATTAAAGGAAGAGGCCAACACACATGTACAAAGATGTCTATAATAGTGTGGCTTATATTGGTAAAGATACAAAACAGCCTAAATATCCAAAAATAAGGAATGTGTTAAATAAATAATGGCATATTCATAAAATGGGACATCATGGAATCACTAAAAAGTAATGTTATAAAAATACATTTTTTGACATGAAAACATGTTCACCATACCACTAAGTAAGATTAAAAAAAGTTAAATACTATATGCTGTATGATCACATTTCTGTGACAATATTTATATGTAAAAAGGTCTTATCTTTGTGTGATGAGATTATGATTGATTTATATTTTTATTTTTATAATTTATATTCTATGATTTAAAATCAATGAATATGAATTATTTGTGCAGGAACAAAACAAATAACTCAAAAAATCCATTAAACTATTCCCAACAATAGTTTAATGGACTACTGTGATCAAATATATACATCAGATTTGCAAAATACATTTTTCCTAATATATAAACATAGTTTTATGATATGTTAGATAGTTGCTCTATGTTCCATAAATTATGCCTTTTAATTAGGTATTAATGTATGATGGACTGCAGGATATTTTGCCAACTTTACCATGCACTCTCACTAAATATTCTTTATCATCATCTCCTGCAGGACTGGATGCCAGACACGTGTATCTTCCTGTATCTTCCACCTATAAAATTCGAATAAGTGAATGACACAATGTTAACATGCTGGTTTTGGTGATGAGAATAAACATCTATTAGAATGAATATAGAAGTCTCACACAAAGCAAGATATCGTTAAGAGTACAGTAATAAAATTTAATAAATGGTTTTAACATTTGTGATTAAATGTAACTTATACATTTAATCAGTTAAGTGTCTCAGTTACATTTGATACTGATACTGAGCATGGTTTGACATCTCTGTTACATGTAAATCTATGTATTTGACATAGATTTAACAGGGTTTTGGTATTTGATCTCAGAATGTTTGCATATTAGGTATATTTAATGATCTCAGAAAGGGCAGATACATATAAGACCTACCACCATACATGACAGACTAGATACTACTCAGTATTTATTGAAGAAATAAGTATTTATGAATTTAAATTGCAGACTGAAAATTCTACTGGAGTCTTCCTGAAGAAAATAAAATACAATAACCAACCAATCAACTAACCAACCAAAAAAGTAAATAAAATATCAGGTTATTTTAATAAAGCGCATTAATACCACATTTTTAATCTACCTTTGATATACATGGTGAAACAAAATAGCTATATTATGTAATTTGGCTGTAAATAGGTCAGGCTGACAGCAAAATCTACTATTTTCTGACGAAAACCAGAAACATTTCTTTAAAAATCTCCATACATAGTTTCCACTGGAAGTGTTAGTCTTCATTCATATTTGACATTGTGTAGACACAGCCCACGCTTATGTATGTGTAAAGGATACACTAAAAAACAGATGATCTTACTACTGTGAAAAATATATTTTGGAAAAGTAGAAAATCCTGTTTTCATTTATTTTATTACTTGAATACTCCTAGAACACTGGGAATTTTAAACTTCTTACATTCAAAACTGACTTTATAGATTATGGAAAAACGTTTTGGTAGGCTGCAAAAAGTCCACTGAAAAAATTTAAGACTAGTATGTTTGGAAAATTACTAAATATGACTTTAGAAGAATGACTGTCCCATCATCCTTCAATTAAGAATTGGAAGTGATGCACTACTGCCTAGAGAATAATTTCTAAATTTCTCCTCATATCTTTCAAACCTCTAAAAGTCAACTCTTACTCCACAAATTCAGTTTATTCCCAAATCATACTGCCCCCTCCACTTGTCATGACCTAGCCAAACTTGCACCATCACTCATGATTGTTTTGAGATCTTGCCTTCTCCAAGAAACATTTCCTGACAACTTATACCCTTCTGAATATTGACAGCTACTATTAGTAGCTACATTTCCTAAAGTGTGTTCTGTTAATAGGGTGTTTGAAAAATTATAGTTAGGTTTCTTTGGAGTAAGATTTTGCAGAGTTGTTGACATGCATTATGGCTCACAAAGGAGAGGAAGGTACAGTATATAAAGTTTTTCAGATCTACTTGGTCAACAGAATTTTTCTCCCTTTGGAATAAATGACAGAATGAGGGTTTGATGGAAAATGTCTTAGCAAACTTTTGTCTTCACCACACAATTTGGAATTTGCAAAGCATCCATTAGGTAGCAGGCATAACTACATGCTATAGATACATACACAAAAAAGACACAGGTAACTAAGATATAATTTAGTAATAAGTGCTTTAACAGAGATATGTACCAAATGTTGTGAAAACACAGAGGACCAGAGGAACCAAGAGTAGTCTTGGGACTTGACAATATTTAATTTTTCAATTCTATAATGTTTTTAATGGTTTTCTTATTGTTTTCCTAATTTTGTCATATGTAGTTTTATTTTTCTTAGAAAACTGTAAATTTCTTCAAGGCTGAGAAACGTCTTATGATTACATTTGTATTCTCCACAAAAGCTAGAATGTGTGGATCACCATTTAACACTCTATGGAAGCTTTGTCTTGTTTTGTTATAACATAACTTTTCCTTCTTACATTTAAGACCTAGTGTAATGTGGCCTTAATTTCCCTCTAAAGCTTTATTTACCATGATTCCTTTATACTTATGGTTCTAGTGCACACACTTCCCTGTCTCCATGCTATTCCCTATGTTACAAAATTCTTTCTGCTTCTTTTTTGGTCTGTTGAGATTATAACATTCAAGGGTTTTGATTCAGTATGTGGTTTGACAGTTGGACCTGAGTTTTCTCTGGGTTATTGAAGTGCTTGACAGAGGGAAGAGGGGAATGGAAGGTGTGTTCTCCTTGATGTTAGAAACAAGAACTGGGCTGGGTTCCACTGGCTATGCTTTTTTTTTTTTTTTTCATTCTCCAAAAATTTATTGAGCACCTAATATAAACCAGACAATGTGCTTGAAATATACTGTTAACAAGACGAAGAAGCTCCTTAACCCAAGGAACTCACAGTCTAGCCTAAAGGCAAATATTAATTGAATAATCCCACAAATAAATCATCATAGATCATGATAAATGCTGTTTATTGTAAAAAGTCATGACAAGTTGTGACAGGATATCACCCGAGGGCTTGATGTTCTCAGACAGTAGTAGGTGAGGTTTCTCCATGGAAGAGACATTTACGTTCTGAAGGATGAACAGGAGTCACCTAGGACAGGGGTAGGAGTATGGGAAAGACGGTGTGGAGGTGACCAAGCACAGGAACAGTGTGTGCAAAGACCCCAGGGCGGGAGAGGGCACAGAGCACCTGAGGGCCTGAACTAGACCAGAGTGGCTGACAGCAGAGAACAAACAGGACAGTGGCCCGAGATGAGAAGGGAGCAGGGTAAGGACCTTGGCCTTTATCCCAAGAGAAATGGGGGCCACTGAGGTTTTTCAGCAGGGGACTGACATGATGTGTACTTCATGATCACTCAGCCGCCCTGTGGAGAATGAACTGGAGAGGGCCAGAGGGGAAGTGCAGAGGCCAACATGGGAGATAAACAGAAGGAAAAGAGAAAATGAGAGGGTGTGAGCAGCCCCATGTCAGTTGGGAGGCAAACCGGTAGAGATTAAGAACATGGGCTCGGAATCAAGCTGCCCAGTTTGTGTCCTTTGTTACTTACTCTATGTTCTTGAGCAAATTACCTAAGCTCATCTCTAGACTTTGTTACTTACTCTATGATCTTGAGCAAATTACCTAAGCTCATCTCTAAAACAGGGATAGTATCTGTCTATGTCCTAGATTGTGTGAGGATTAAATGACAAATACACCTCAAGAACTCAGAATGGTATCTGGCACACAGGAACGCGCTGTGGCCCAAGGCCACACAGCTACTACTAGAAACAGAGAAATACTGGACTGCTCTGATTAAAGCTGGGGGGGGGGGCGGTGGGCCGGGCCCCGAGCCTCATCCACTTGTTCACCCCTAACCACCACCTTGTCCTAGTCCCACCCACGCAGCCCTAAATGCCTGGGACTTCACAGACTCCCTCTCTGCCAAAGAAGGTTGGCCTCAGAGTGGCCTGTTGGGAGCCTGTCTCCTGGGCACTGTGTGAAAAAATGGGGTGACAGCAGCTGACCCGTTTAAGAGTTCTGGCACACAGGGCCACGCTCAACTTTATAACATAACTAGACTAGAACCTCAGAAGGCTTTTGCTTCCCTTACTTCATCTACCAAAAAGAAAAAAAAGTCTAAACACTCTTCTGCTTGCTGATGTCTATATAAACTGTTTTATTTTTTAAATAACGATGAAGGGGAAAAAGGCCACAGAACAGACAAAAATAGCCTCGAAGGAACTTGAAGGAAATGTAGATCTCAGAAGGGTACGGTTAACAGAAATGCCTTTGAGGGAACTCCTGAGAAGTGGCCCTCACTACCTGCCTGCTTTATGCATTCTGTCTCCCCTCTCTGCCCCTCCTAAGCCATGGTTCTGATCCGGTTTCAAGCAGAGACTTAGTCAACTCTGGGTTCTAACCTCCTAGAGATTTGCTTGGGGACAAGGAAGTCCATGTATCAACCACAGGCCCCACTGCAGGAATGGCTCCCTGAGACCTCACAGCCTGTGGCTGGTCAGGTCACAGGGTCACTGCGGGGTGAAGTCAGGGTATATGAACCCACAACCCAGCCAGCTGTTCCAGAATTAGGTCACAATGAGAGATACTTGCACTCCCTGTGTGCCAAACACCTGTCCTGAGCCATTCCCGACATTCCTGACCAGACGCAGCCTCCTGATGATTCTGGTTTACACAGATGGGACCATGGGATCATGAAGGCAAAAAGGCCTCACATATCTGAAGACCAGGATAGTTGATAAACCCGGAACTAGCCCAGGACAAATGAGAGCTCTCACCAGCCCAAAGAAAGCACCCAAAGGTCAAAAGAGCTGGGAAGACTTGGGCAGGGGAGGCCCTCTCCAGACAAGGTGGGCTGCTGGACAGCACAGATATACACAGACAGAACGAGAAACTGACAGGAGCACTAAAGATTGTACAGACAATACTTGTTCATTGGCGGGGGGTGGGGGGGGGGCGGGGGGGAGATAAGGGGAGGAAAACTGGCAATCGGCCAGTTGTCCTCAGCTGCCCCGGGGAAAGCACGTAACTTCTGTTCCGGAGAGACCAGAGCTGGTGGAGCTGTTCTTCAGGGCAGCACAGCCTTCTCCGCCGCACCTCAGTCAGCCGGGGCCAAGTCTGTGGACTGCCGTCGCTCCGTCTCCTGGGATGCTCTGCTCCACTGTGTCACACTCGGCTGGGAACGCCGGAATCCTTTTCACCAAACCCTTCCTTTTCATTCTACTGTCTTTGCAATTTTCTGGCAGAATTAGTGTGCCGATCTCTACCAAGATCTTCATGAACTGCTCGATTGTGGCTTTCACCCTCCCATCGAGTTTGCAGAGAGCTTCAGCTTGCAAATCCTTGTCTGGGAAACCCTGCTGGATTTCGGAAAGCTCTTTAGTCCACTCTTCCAGTTGGTCAGCTATCGTCTCCACAGACTTCTCCAAATCTTTCAACTTCTTTAGTTCAACTTCTTCCTCTGGACTGTTCTTTTCCCCAGGTAACATGACCCGGCAACCATTTCGTATTCCAAGTGCTGACACCGGCGTCCCCGTTTCCTTCAGAGATTTTCCCTTAAATATGGGTTTCTGAAAAGGCAGCGGGACCCCTGTGGCCTCTGCAAAAACCTGGGCCAGGTCTTGGACCATTGGTTCACTACAGCCCTCGTGCGGGATAACTTGAAGATCGTGCTTCTCATTAACGTGGGTGATGGTCCCGCTGAGCTTGGCAGCCGCCGTTTCCTCGCTCCGGGCCGAGCGAGGCCGTGCTTTCTTCTACACCCGCGGCCTGCGAGCGCAGGCGGCGGCGCCCCTGGTGGATCCGGCATGCCCTCTGGTCGCACTCCGGACGGCTGATCGCTGGGAGGGAGGCGGACCGGCCTCGGCTGGGGGCACCGACTGGGGCGGCTCTCGGGGGAGAGGGCGGGTCGCCTCGCGGACTCCGCGCGCCGCCGCGCTCCGCCGGACCCGTGCTTTGGCTCCGCTTTTGAACCAGACCCAGGATTGAGACCAGCTCCATCACCGAGCAGTGGTTAATTACTTGGCAGGTGAATACTTAATCTTTCTGCGTCTGTTTCTGGATTTGTAGAAAGGGGATAAAGACACTGCCTCACAGAGTTGTCATGATGGTCACGGGTGTGATAGAGCCCATAGCTAAACATAAGACTGACACGATTTACAACCCTTAGCTCTCTTTTCCAGCTCCCTTTCTTTTCTGTTTCCTCAGTGAAAATGTACATGAAATATGATTAAATAATGTATTATTCTACTTTTAAAGAAATGATGATTATAATAACAATAAAATCAGCAACAACAGCAATCATACTAACTCGGTTTTAGCACCACTTCATGCCCGTGGCACCAGTCTAAGCACATCAAGTTAGACTGTCTCTAAAACCCCAAGTATATACGTTCAGTATTATTACTGTTTTTATACCCAGTTTACAGATGAGGGCGTTAAGGAACACATGCATATTTGTAATATAAGGTTTGCCTTTGTTTGTAGAACAGTATATTGTTACAATAAGACATCCCAGGCATACTTCTCTTTAATATATTTACATTTCAGATTAATTTCCTTAAACACAAACTAAAAGAACACTTTTATTGAATTGATCATTTTTTGAAAAATTGTGTCTCTGCAGATTTTCACGTCTGAGATTTCTTTCTAGAGATCAAAAGTGCTCTCTGAAGCCTCACATATATGTACATTGGATAGCTTTTTGCCATTTCTGTAAAGAGCTACATGGCACAAATAAGGGCTTCGGGAAATATGTTATCACTTATAGAACTGTGAAAACTTGCAAAAATTAATGTGAAGGTAACTTGCTTTCTTCTGTGTTTAATATGATAATTTCACTTCTTCCTTCTAGGCATGTTACTTTGTAAGTGTCTACCCAATCATGCATGTCATAGAACCAATCTACCCTTGCTAGTTACAGAGATCTGTGATATATTCAGACTCCAAGACAACTTCTCCAACATTTCTCATAGATTAGCAAGTAAGAAGTTTAACCCGGAAAATAACTGTATGAACTCTGAACTTACCTGAGCACTAGATATTCGAAGAACCTCTCCTCCTCCAAGAGTTTGCATCTGATCCACCTGTGGAAGGGGCCGTCCGTCTTTCATCCAGGTAATTTTAGGAGCTGGGATTCCAGAAGCAATGCAGGTAAGTTCAAGTGGATTATTAACAATTACTGACATCTCTACAGGTTCTTCAGATCCATTGATATGAGGTGGTTCTATTTAAAAGGAATGAAAAACAACAACAAAATAAACTTGCTGTTTAATAAAATACTGCAGATTAGAAAAACTTTAAAATTCAACTCAAATTTATGTTCGTACAATGCAAATTGATTTGAACAAGGATACCAAAATAATTCCTAGATGTTATTATAATTTGTCACTGGAACTATTTTTTTTTTTTTGCAATTTATTGAGGGACAATATATTAAATGCCAGCACTATATAAGTCTGTGTGCATTATCTTTTCACTGGCACTATTTAAAAAAAAAAAAAAAAGATTTATTTATTTATTTATTTTTGGCTGCCTTGGGTCATCATTGCTGCGTGCGGGTTTTCTCTAGTTGTGGTGAGCGGAGGCTACTCTTCGTTGTGGTGCGCGGGCTTCTCATTGCGGTGGCTTCTCTTGTTGTGGAGCACGGGCTCTAGGCGCATGGGCTTCAGTAGTTGTGGCCCGTGGGCTCCGTAGTTGTGGCTCGCGGGCTCAGTAGTTGTGGTACATGGGCTTAGTTGCTCCGTGGCATGTGGGATCTTCCCGGACCAGGGCTCGAACCCGGGTTCCCTGCACTGGCAGGCGGATTCTTAACCACTGTGCCACCAGGGAAGTCCCTACTGGCACTATTTTAAAAGAGATGGATCATGCCTGTGATAGATCATGAAGTAAATGGCAAGCCATTAAAGGTAATTATAGCTCAGCAATTGGGATTCAGATAATTAGAGCAGTCTTACTTAACTGTAAAGATTTGAAAACTATAAAAACTAAAGTAATCTTGTACTATTTTTAAAAGAGAGTTACTTAAATATAGTAGTGTATTTTTGCACCTTTTAAATATCTATTGGTTCTACAAAAGCAATGGGCAAATGCTATGGGATTTCGCAATCATTTTTTCCGTGCAGAACTTTAAGAGGAAACAATGACTAAGCAGAAGAAAAAACAGTTATATTTGGGGACCATTTCTGTATAAACCACATTTGTTATGTCTGGGCAGAAATAACTTCCTTTTTTGTTATTTATACTTCTAAATTACCTTTCTCAAGAGGATGTTAAGAAATCTAAACACTTGGAGGAAACAGTAAAGTTTCTTAGTCCAACTATTCCTAAGTTTAGGAATCACTTTAAAACAGATTTCCCTTACATAGATCATTCAAATTTTCTATTAACGTTTCCAGCTTACTATTTCACGAGGCAGCAAAAATAGCTGTTGGACAGCTCCAAGGATTAGCTGTGTGTGTGTGTGTGTGTGTGTGTGTGTGTGTGTATGTGTTTAAAGTCAGGCACATAGTTTAGAGCAGAGGTTCACAGCAGAGGATCTGGAATCAAATAGCCTGAATTTGGATCTTAGCTCCAACAATTATTAGGTTAGTGGATTTGGGCAAATCTCTAAAATAAGTATAGTACTATTATTTAACTAACAGAATTGTGAGGATTCAATGAAATCATCTATAAACTACATTTCTTTTGTGTTTCTGAATCTGTTTTATTTTATAATTAAAGGTTTTAAGAAAGTTATAACTACTACTAAGTCTACTACATCTGTTGGCATTATTATTAAAAACTGCCTCCTAAAAAATTGTATCTTTGGTCCTCGTTTTCCTTTCTGGAAAAAGATAATATATTTTAATACATTATAATTAAGAAGTCAGAGTTTCTTAACTATGGTCCCACATGACTACTCTTTTTCACTTTCATGCGTCTTATTGCGTTTTGCTGTCAAAATACATTTTCTTAAGTGCATTTTAGATCAATCCAAGATTTCTTGGTTAAAAGATGTCAGTGTCTCCATGTTGCTCATTGAATTAAATACAAACTCCTCATCATGGCTTCCAAGCCTTCCACAACATAGCCTCAATCTCTCTTTAGAACATTATTTACTTTTAATACACTTTATGTAACCTAGACTTCAAACTAGACTACTTTTCTCCCTCAACAAGTTCAGTCCCTTCTTGCTCTGTGACTTTACTAATGCTATTCCTTCTACTGGAATATCTCCAGTAGTCCCACCATCCCCTAACTGAGCATGTTCAAGTACTCTCAAGGTCACTTTAGTATCATTATGTTCATTTGTAAAAACCATAAGTCCTTTCTTGATTCTCTCAACAAACTATAAAATTTCTATCCCTTTTAATTTCCATAGCATGCTGGATGGAAAAGCACTTATCTGATTCTCCATTTGACTAGAGTCAATTCTTTATTCCTCTCACTTATTGGTTATTTACTATGTGTCTGTCACTGTGGATTCAAAGATTATTTAAGCACGGCCTTAATCTCAAAAGCTTATAGTACTAGATTTAAAATAACAGCATGTTCCCAACTGGTTCAAATACCAGTCATCAGATCTCACACGTGTTAAGTGATTGCGAACCATTTTACTCTGTATCTTGTCCATATGTCTTGTACTTTGAGCAGAATAGGAGTTGTCCATACTCTGATGACTCCAAAACTTATATTTCTAGCCTAGATCTCTCTGCTGGGCTCTAGATCCATATATATAATTATCACATAAGCATCTTCAGTGGGTTGTTTGAAAACAACTTCAAACTCATCATGTATTCAGACTGAACCTGTTACCTTTTCCCTCAAAACCTGGCCTTTTTCCAGCATTCCCTGCATTTGCGTGATGAACCCACCAATTGTTCAGTCACATAAACCAGAAGCTGGGAGCCATCCTCGGTATCTTCTTCCTTGTCATCCCTCTCATATGGCCAAATCCACCACCAAGTCTTAATACTTCTATCTGCTAGTAGAAGAATAGTAGAACTAGTTCTAGAATACATCTTTTCCTCTCACCTGCATCGCTAATCTGAGCTATAATACCGTTTGCTTGGACTAATATCTCCTCCTTCCTGGCTGTAGCTGCCTACCCAATATCATTTACTTGTTTCTTTCTTATTAACAGACCTCAATTTTGTTAGGGCTGTCAATGTGCTAAAAACTACATTTCCTAGCCTCTTTAGTAGATAGTAGATGGAGTGGCATGTGAAGATTCTGACCAATGAGATATATAAGTAGAGGTAGTTTTGTGGGGATTCTAAGAAAATCCTGAAAGGGGCAGTTCTTTGCCTTTCCTATTTTTTCTGCTCTGTTGTTGCCTATAGTGACGCTGGGGGTGAGCAGCCAATGCATGATCACGGTCTGACTATGATATAAAGGCCAAAGGCCAGGAGAACTGTTAAGATCTGAACTGCAGAACCAATGCAACTACTGCCCATCTCCAGACACCTCATTCGGTGAGAAAAACAAAAGTTCTTTAAGTCACCATGTTTAGACTCTCTGTTAATCACAGCCAGGCACAATTCCTAATAACACACTGTCTCTCAGAACCCACTCCAAGCCGCTCTCCACTTTGCAATCAGAGTGGTCATTTCAAACTGCAACTCTACTCGTGGCATTCCACTTGTTAGAACTTTTAATGGTTTCCCATTGTTCCAGGGCAAAACACAAAATCCTTAATGTGGTCAACAATCCCTTCATAGCCTGAACCCTGTCAACTCCCCTACCCACCAGCTTTATTTTGCATGATCTTCTCCCTTGTTTTTAGTATTTTACCCATAGTGGACTTTCAGAACCCCTAATACACCATGACACCTCCCACCAGGTGGATAGAATTAAGTTGAGATTAGTGGTTCACCAAATCAGGACACTTAAATTCACATTTCTACTGTAATATAGATCAGAGTGAAGTTTTTCCGGTTTTAATGGAATTAGCTTTCAACAGATGCTGAAATGCTAAAACTGCTCATTCTTCTGTTAAGCCAGTTTTCAAATCTGTTTTAAGAGCATATCCTTATAAACCCTGCGGGTGGGAAGGTTGTTCTTTGTATGTGACTCTAACAACATTGGTGTTATTTTTCTTTTTGTGTGTTCTACATCCAGAAAGGTACTGGGCCCTGATTCTGTTCATGGGTTCTAGAATTCCTGCAGAAGTCTTCCTTCTCTTTTTCTCCACTGCCACATGCTACACCAGGCCCCTGTATTTTTAGGCCTGTGTGAGTTTAACAGACTCTCTGATTCATTCTTCACTCTGTCATCAGAGGGATTTTTTGGGAAGCGAAATCTGACTGTAACACATTCCTGCTTAAGCTTCTTCTACTGCCTTCGTAATGAGGCCCAAATTCTCTAACTGAGGCTCTTCACAGTATGGCTTTTGTCCAGGTATATTTCCAGTCTTGTCTTCTACTCTTGCTGTTACACTCAGCTTCAGTAATCACAGATAGACAACTCAAGGTTTATCATTTCTAGGTAAAAGATGTAGGCATCTCCTCACTCATCTCTATAGTCTTACTTTTTAAGGCTTAGATGTATCCTTGAAGAGACCTTCTTTGAACCTTCCCACAGAATTTAATTTCACCATATCATCCTCATCACACTCATAAGTAATTACTTTTTCAATATCTGTGTTCCCCACCAATGCAGGAACTTGAGGGCTGAGACCACATCCTTCCTATTCAGTGATGCAGTCAAGTACTTGTCATACCATATGTCACATAGTAGGTGTCCAATAATTATCTGTTACATGTTGACTAGAAACATGCCTGGCACATAATATATAGTCAATAATTAACAATTAATAGGTAATTAATGTACAAGATGTCATCTCTTGATATTCCTCATATTCTGTGAATTGCTATACGGGAATTTGTTATTCCATCCTTCCTTACAAACACATGCTTTCTTCTGCCTTTCGTCTCTAAATATTCTGGTGTACTGCCTCCACTACTACCTTTCATTCTATGGAATACTCATCTACACCACAGTATTTCTGTTTGTTTACTTAGATATTGTTCTGTCTCCTGCTACAGTTAAAACTCACTTTAATCCACCTGATAAGTACCTAGTTCCATTCAGTTCAAGCCAACAGATAAATATTATGTGTCAAATGCCATGCTAAGCCCTGGGAGTAATAAGATAATAATAATAATAATAATAATAATAATATAAATATTATGTGTCAAATGCCATGCTAAGCCCTTTTTACAATAGGTTAAAAGGGTACTGATCATCACAGAGTTTAACTAAGGATGAAACAGACTTTTAAGGTTACACAAATAATTAAAATTGTAATAGGTACCACGAGAAAGATTATAGGATGTCCTGAAAACATTTGGCTAGACTCTTGCCAAAATTCTTATTTTTCCTTGTGGGGTGCATTTTGTTAGAAAAAATGTAAAGAGCCTGAGGTTTTACCTCAATCATCGTGAAAACAAAAAACTCCAAAAAATTATTGATTATTGAAATAATTCATTTCATTCATTTTCATTTCTCTTCCAAAGTCAAACTTTTTTACTTCAAGGAAAAGATATGTTTTCCCTTTATACTATTTATTTGCATGTAGAACACTGGAGTACCTATTTAAAATACTTATTTTAATGCACAAAAGAGTAAATAGAACTAGACTATTTGAAATGACCATTACAACTATAATCTACAGACTGGGTAATTTAAAGATTGTTTGGAATAACATAATAGTATAAATATCATGCTTTTCCATTAAATTACTAGCATCAGAAGTGATTTCAGTTCTCCGAAAAAGTTAAAAAGCTACTTATCAATTGGTTGTATGACATTGTCAATGAATAATGTTTTACAAGTGGGAGTGTTCATCCTTTTACACAGATAAGAAACACAATAATTTAACATGCTTCAGATACTAAAAGTAAACCTAGGTGAATTACAGAACAGAAATATGAAGTACAATGAAGTTTTTACAAATTTTGTCCTATAGCCAATGATTCTAAGAATTATACTTACTTATTGTCTTTATTATCACTTATTTTCCAATTATTTTACTTACCTAGGACCTTCAGGATAAAGTGTTTACTGACTTCTCCTGCTTCATTTGAGGCAATGCAGGTGTACCTTCCTGAATCTTCGGTTTCTGCTTTGATGAGCTGAAGGACCATTTCTTGAGAGCTTATTGACAGATGGGCATCAAGCCCCAGAGGCTGGCCATCTCTAAGCCAGGACATCCTGGGAGTTGGGGTTCCATCGGTAAAACATGTCATGGAGATGGAACTACCCTTGACAATTGTGATTTCCTCTGTTCCCATCCCATTGTCCAGTTTTGGTGGTACTGTATAGAAAACAAAACAAAATTATATATCTATTATAATTTGAGATCAATTTAGATTAAAAAATTTAAATGGTTCAATTAGTTCTATAGTGTTTCTATGATCTATAAAAATATAGAATTTAAAATAGCATATAATTAGTTGATGACTTTACTATAAAAGCATGTGTTATGTAGACTAATTTTTAACCTTCCAAAATATTAGCAATAAGACCTCAATACTGTTTCCTTGTAGAACAAACTAAATGTGTTTTAAAATTTGGCCATTTTTTAACATCTTAGGTTTTTCCTTTTAAATTGTTATAATGTATATTATTACAGAAGTATACTTCCAGCTATTTTATGTGGAATAAATAAAATAATAATAAGTTCCAGAGTAAATTGTATATAATCCAACATAAATCATTTGTAGGCTATAGTAAATAGTTACTTAACTGTTCTGAGAAATTCTTGGGGATTGTGAACTCTGGTCTAGCAAATCTTAATAATTCAGAAATTGAATGTTTTGAGTTCTAACTCTACTTAACATACACACAGAGATATTTAGTATATATGCACACATCCCTTCATACTTTAAATACTCTCAGTGAGACACTAACATTATTAGAAAACAGTCTTAACTTCCTCTTTGTATGAAAAGACTGGTCTTGTGTCTGGATTGAAATACTATTTTTAAAAATTTAGATTTCATTGAATGCAAAATTCCAGGTTAGAAAAGTATGTTGACAAACAGTATGCTCCAATATATATGGACCCCTTGGGAGAGCAGGCATTCCAGAAACCCTAGTTAAGATCCTATTTTACCACTCCTTTCTGATACGTCAATATTTAAATTAAGGCTGTTGTTTAATATTGGACACATAGTATAGTACTAGGATTGTTTCTGGTGACATACCAAAAACTTGAAGACTGTAATGTTTATTATCCACCCCGGCTCTGTTGGAGGCCACACAAGTATACACAGCAGCGTCAGACACCTGAGCTCTCACAATCCTGAAAAACAGTTCGAGCCAGCGCTTCGTAATTTGATCCCATTCAACGTATACAAATACAACATTTGTGATAATACAAAGATTAAAGAAGGTGATTTATTTTGGGAAATTTTAGTTATAAAGCTTATAACCATCCATCACAAAACATAGATGCCTCCAGTACCATTTATTCGACAGAGCCACTGAAAATATAACACAATATGAGAGGTGAATATTTTTCAAATATATATTAATAATGATGAAAATCATGAAAATCACATGATTGTAGTAAGCATCTTCCTATCATTTTGCCATATAAAGTTTTAGCTATAATAGTAGTCCTTGAAAAAATATATGATACATATATGTCTATGAAAGACCTATTTTATACAAACTTACTAAAACATGAGCATTTAAATAAGAATAATAAACCATGCCAAACTTATATTTGCTATCCCCCCTCTTCTAAAAAAATACTGAAAGGGAAACAAAAGTAAACGCTTAGGGAAAGACATTTTAAAAACATTATTTAGATGAAGTTAAAGTTTACAATCACAGTAACTTTGTCTAGCAAATCATACACAATGAAAGCTGACCTGACAACTTGTCCTCCAGACAGCAACCGGACATGGGAGGAGAGAGGCAGAGGAAGTCCATTCTTGAGCCAGTTTATCTGTGGTGGAGGCATCCCTGTGGCTCTGCATTCAATATTTATTGAAGTATCCACCAAAGCCATTAGTTTCTCTGCTTCTTCTTTGTTACCCCTAATTGCAGGTGGAACTACGTCATGTAGAAAATGAGAGAGAAGGGGGTGGGGTGGGGTGTGTATTACCAGTTCCAATCATTTCAACTACATTTACCCATATTTCTGCCTTGTATCCCAAAAGGAAACAACAAGGACATTGCATTTTAGAACTAAATGCTTCAGACACCTACTGCTGGACCTTCATTTCTTCTGATCAATTCCTAAGGCAGCATAGTCAAAAGAGGGTGAAATTTCGTATTTACCATAGACGTTCAAGTTAAAAATTCGGTCTTCTTCTCCAGCAGGATTAGTAGCAACACACGTGTATTTCCCCATGTCAGATGGGAGGGCTTCGTAAATGTTTAATGTGCTGCCATCTGCAGTCACCCTATAGAAAAGATTATATCAGAGGCACTGAGATGATATATATGGAGCTATTTCTGGAAAACTCATTCCAGATTATTAGATTCTTTAAAAAAAGTCACCCTAAAATGCATCTTCATCTTGGATATAATGGTTCAAATCTTTTCCACTAAGTACATGGAAGCCTGTTAAAGTCAGAGCTAGTGAAACTGGTAGAGATTTCAGGCAACCAGCTAAACTGCCACAGTAATGGATCTCATATATCCACTGCCTCCTTATGAGAAAAAAGGAAGTGAACAAAATCAGGTTAGGAACTTTTCTACCCAAATCATGGGCAAAGACATGTTTTTCTCAGAGACAGAATGTTTTGTCCTTAGTTATCAATATAAGGCTGGAATTAAATGAAAATTATAAAAACTCTGGTATAAAAATTGAAGAATGTTACAGTGAAAAATTAAAGTGAAAAATCCAGCTATAAACAACTTACTAATACTCTTAATGAGAAGGAGCAGGATAGGATAATTTATTTAAACACTGACAACAACTTAGTATTTATGTATGGGTATAGTTTGCAAAAATTTTTCTACAAATTGCTAAAGCTTTTCCTTTGATTTACATAATAGTGAATACTAACTATACAACTAGGTTATAATGATATCTAAATTAAGATGATTGCATTATTGATTCTCTTCACACACCATTAATTATCAAATAAAACTTCCTGTGTTTTACAAAGAGATTAAATTGCTATCTACAGTCACTCTTACAATAGTGATTTTATTAGATTCTCCCACTGTCAAAAGTAAATACTCCATTTCTACTATATCATGTTATTAAATATAATTATTGAGAATTACAATTTTATTATTTGGGTCTATTTTATTTTTTCTTTTTCAAAATATGAATTTTAAAATTCCATGAGTTTAACCATATGAATAAACAAAAAGCAAGTTGCCATGACCAAAGGAAAGTAGTAAGTTGACTTTGGAAAAATTACTGTATTTGACTGACAAATTGGCCCATTTACAAACCTACACATATTGTGGAGCTGGGAACAAATAATAAAGTGGATATAAGAATAAGTATATTTGGGATCTTAATGTGAGAGGAGAAGTAATAGAACCTAAATTCCTCGGTACAAATATTATCTTATAGATCTTGAGGTCCCATCAACTATCTAGTACTTGGTTTAGAATAGGGTTGATATCAGCTGATTTAATAAATAACTAAATATTTAACTATTCAGAAATGTCCACACCAGAGAATTGAAACTCAAAATGTACCTCTAAACTAAAACATTGTTTGGCAATTTACCTAATCTTGTAAAGGGGACAAATGTGTAAATTTTAACGTAAAACGATTTCAAAGAAAATAACATTTATTTTTCTTTAAATTATGTATATTCAATTCATTGATTAGAAAATATACTGCAAACCCTTAAACTTAAAATACTGGTTCAAAATGATAAAGTTTGCAATACACTTAATTAATGCCTTCTGAGGTATATATAATTCTTCGAGTAATTATAATTATTCTGGTATGTGTATATTATGGGGCTTTGTGATGAAATAATATAGTGGAGTGTAGAATTCTGCAGTGTCCTTCAAAAGGCATTTGTTGTTGAAAGTAGCAGGAATCCCTTACCACATTATCATTCCATCTCTATGTGGTTTGTGGTGTGAAGTGTCAGCTGAAAACGGGATTTGGACAAATCACTATAGGAGATGAAGAGGTTATGATGATAGTATCTTTTCTCAAAATGAGCCAAGCACTATGGCATGTCTGGTGGTTTGGTGATTTCAGGACACAAAATCATATCTAAGAGATGACTGATGAATCTTTTGTAGGATGAAATTGGTTTGATGTTAGCAAGAAAGAAGAACGAATTATTTTATGATGTAGACTTTGGTATAAATGTTCTGAAATTAGAGGAATAAAATCTACAACGGTTAACTAACACTTGCAGGAATGAACATGTGAGATTTTATAACACAGAGTTGATAAATAAGGAACACATACACACACAGACAAATACTTTTGAGTGATTCTCCAAGGAGAATATCTGTGTCCAACTCTCTAAGACTGTAGAGCACATTACAATTAATGATGCAAAAATTCTTTTCACACATACCGAATTCTTTCTGTTTCACTGTTAGTTATGGGCTTTCCATCTCTAAGCCACTGAATAAGTGGGGTAGGAATACCATTTGCATTGCAGACCAGCTCAACATTTTCCCCAAGAAGGACACTGACTTCACTCGGAATCTCAGCACCAGCAACATTTGGAGGAACTTTGGAGAAATAATTGAC
The DNA here is from genome assembly GCF_965194825.1 of Balaenoptera physalus. Classification (NCBI taxonomy): domain Eukaryota; kingdom Metazoa; phylum Chordata; class Mammalia; order Artiodactyla; family Balaenopteridae; genus Balaenoptera; species Balaenoptera physalus. Next base: position 45,484,691 of record NC_138882.1, read on the forward strand.
TTTCATTAACAAGGTACAAGAATATAAATTCTAATGAATGCAACAGAATCACAGAACAATATGCCATTTTTATTTCATATTCTTTCTAGATTGTGGTTCAAGATCAAACTCTTGTTATTGCCATAAATTATTTTTAAATGAGGAATAGGTAGAGGAATCACTTCAATATTCCTGTTATATTGTAAGTTGGTATAATTATTTGCTCATGGTGGTTGGTGACATATCTACCTCACGGGCACCCCTCCTGGCCAAACGGAATTGCTCTTAGAGTAAATCCTCAATAGATAGCTCATAATTAATACAGTTCAGGAGAATCTGTTTTATAAAATTTTGGCATAAACATCTAAGAAAAGTATCTAAGTTGGTTAATTCTTTCTCTATTTAAATATTATTTATTCTGAACAATAGATAGGTTTATTATTGGTTTCAAGATTTAATCATTTCTATTCCCTTTTTCTAGCCATCTTTGTTTTTCACCTTAATGATTCATTTAAGAAATAGTGTGTACTTAAAAGCTTTTGCACAGAAAAGGAAACCATAAACAAGATGAAAAGACAACCCTCAGAATAAGAGAAAATATTTGCAAACAAAGCAACTGACAAAGGATTAATCTCCAAAATACACAAACAGCTCAGGCAGCTCAATATCAAAAAAAACAAAACAAAACAATCCAATCCAAAAATGGGCGGAAGATCTAAATAGACATCTCTCCAAAGAAGACATACAGATGGCCAACAAACACATGAAAAGATGCTCAACATCACTAATTATTAGAGAAATGCAAATCAAAACTACAGTGACGTATTACCTCACACCAGTCAGAATGGCCATCATTAAAAAATCTACAACTTTGTTACAGAGCAGAAAGTAGCACACCATTGTAAAGCAATTATACTCCAATAAAGATGTTTAAAAAAAAATCTACAAACAATAAATGCTGAAAAGGGCATGGAGAAAAGGGAACCCCCTTGCACTGTTGGTGGAAATGTAAATTGGTGCAGCCACTATGGAGAACAGTATGGAGTTTCCTTAAAAAACTAAAAATAGAACTATCATATGACCCAGCAATCCCACTACTGGGCATATACCCAGAGAAAACCATAATTCAAAAAGACGTGCAGGGCTTCCCTGGTGGTGCAGTGGTTGAGAATCCGCCTGCCAATGCAGGGGACACGGGTTCGAGCCCTGGTCTGGGAAGATCCCACATGCCGTGGAGCAACTGGGCCCATGAGCCACAACTACTGAGCCTGCACGTCCGGAGCATGTGCTCCGCAACAAGAGAGGCCGCAGTAGTGAGAGGCCCATGCACCGCAATGAAGAGTGGCCCCCGCTTGCCGCAACTAGAGAAAGCCCTCACACAGAAATGGAGACCCAACACCGCCAAAAATAAATAAATAAATTTATTAAAAAAAAAAATAAAAAATAAGACATGCACCCCAGCGTTTATTGCAGCAGTCTTTACAATAGCCAGGACATGGAAGCAACCTAAATGTCCATCAACAGAGGAATGGATAAAGAAGATGTGGTACATATATACAATGGAATACTACTCAGCCATGAAAAGGAATGAAATTGGGTCATTTATAGAGACGTGGATGGACCTAGAGACTATCATACAGAGTGAAGTAAGTCAGAAAGAGAAAAACAAATATTGTATATTAACGCATATATGTGGAATCTAGAAAAATGGTATAGATTATCTTACTTGCAACGCAGAAATAGAGACACAGACATAGAGAATGTATGGACACCAAGGGGGGCAAGAGGGGGGGTGGGATGAATTGGGAGATTGGGATTGACATATATAAACTACTGATACTATGTATAAAATAGATAACTAATGAGAACCTACTGTATAGCTCAGGGAACTCTACTCAGTGCTCTGTGGTGACCTAAATGGGAAGGAAATCCAAAAAAGAGGGGATATTTGTATACGTATAGCTGATTTACTTTGCTGTACAGTAGAAACTAACACAGTATTGTAAAGCAACTATACTCCAATAAAAATTAATTTAAAAAAAGAAATAACATGTACATACAACTTAACAACAAAAAAACAAGCAACCCAATTGAAAAATGGGCAGAAGACCTAAACAGACATTTCTCCAAAGAAGACATACAGATGGCCAACAGGCATATGAACCAGATATTCAACATCACTAATTATTAGAGAAATGCAAATCAAAACTACAATGAGGTATCACCTCACACCAGTCAGAATGGCCATCATCAAAAAGTCTACAAATAACAAATGCTAGAGAGGGTGTGGAGAAAAGGGAACCCTCCTACACTGTTGGTGGAAATGTAAATTGGTGAAGCCACTATGGAGAACAGTATGGAGGTTCCTCAGAAAACTAAAAATAGAATTACCATATGATCCAGAAATCCCACTACTGGGCATATATCTAGACAAAACTATAATTCAGAAAGATACATGCAGGACTTCCCTGGTGGCGCAGTGGTTAAGAATCTGTCTGCCAATGCAGGGGACACGGGTTCGATTCCTGGTCTGGGAAGATCCCACATGCCGCAGAGCACCTAAGCCCGTGCGCCACAACTACTGAGCCTGCACTCTAGAGCCCACAAGCCATGACTGTTGAGCTTGTGCGCCACAACCACTGAGCCTGCGTGCTGCAACTACTGAAGCCCACGTGCCTAGAGCCCATGCTCTGCAACAAGAGAAGCCACTGCAATGAGAAGCCTGAGCACCACAACGAAGAGTAGCCCGTGCTCATCACAAGTTGAGAAAGCCCGCGTGCAGCAACGAAGACCCAATGCAACCAAAAATTAAAAAAAAAAAAATTATATTAAAAAAAAAGATAAATGTACCCCTATGTTCATAGCAGCACAATTCACAATAGCCAAGACATGGAAACAACCTAAAGAAGATGTGGTACATATATACAATGGAATACTGCTCAGCCATAAAAAAGAATGAAATAATGCCATTTGCAGCAACATGGATGCAACCAGAGATTATCATACTAAGTGAAGTAAGTCAGAAAGACAAATACCATATGACATCACTTATATGTGGAATCTAAAATATGACACAAATGAATCTATCTATGAAACAGAAACAGAATCACAGACATAGAGAACAGACTGGTGGTTGCCAAGGAGGAGGGGGTTGGGGGAGGGATGGAGTGGCATGCTGGGGTTAGCAGATGTAAGCTTTTATATATATTATAGAATGGATAAACAACAAGGTCCTACTGTATAGCACAGAGAACTATATTCAATATCCTATGATAAACCATAATGGAAAAGAATATTTTAAAAAAAAGAATGTATATAGATGTATACCTGACTCACTTTGCTGTAGAGCAGAAATTAACACAACATTGTAAATCAACTATACTTCAACAAAAAGAAATATTGACTAAAAAAAAAGAAATAATGTGTAATAAAAATATTGACAGTAGTATAAGACAGAAACACATTTTAATTCTTTCTAAATAATTATAGTGGTGTGCTGGAGGCAGCTCACACCAGCTTGCAAGAGCCAATTTTGCACATCTTTCCTACTCCATGTTCGGTGCCATCATATTCGTACCTTGAAATGGGCCACTGTGGGAATACTTACACCATAGAAACTGACAAATGATTGGTTACAAATCAAGACCTTTTTGTCTGCAGAGTCAACTGTTAAACATTTACCAGCACATTGCTATATAATATCTCCAAATCTCATTTTAGTCGTCCAGAAGATGATAATAATTATATCAAATTTGTACAATTTAGAAGTTGAATCAAGAATGTAAATGAGACATCCTATAACAAGTATATAATATAGGAAAAGCACAGACTAGGCCCTATGTGTATATACAATTTCTAGTCCTAAGACATAATAGCATATATAAAAAGTCTGGCAAAATGTTTGGTCACACCACATATCGCATGATTGGCATCTCTTATTATTAGTGCATTAAACATAATTAAACATGCAATTTCTGACACTGAATCTCTGAATAGCAGTTTTTCCCTTTTTACTTCTGAAATCTTAAAGCATCACTAATAGGAGAAACCACTGTTACTCATCAACATCTTAATTTTTCTTTAATTTCAGTTTTTAGGTGGTGGGTTTTAACTAATCTTATTGTGATCACTTTGCAATATATACATATATCAAGTCATTATGTTGCACACCTTAAACTAATACAGTGTTATACGTCAATTATATCTCAATAAAACTGGAAAAAAATTTCAATTTTCTGGAGTTAGCTTTAACAGAGCTTGCAACGGGTAGATAATACATATTCACAATTGCATTTATAACTGATGAGAAATTCTTTTCAGTAACTATAATAAAATTGGCAAAAGCAAGCATTTCAACTTAGTTTCAAGTTAGACTTCCATTTCAATTTAAGCATTAGGCCAAAAGTAATACCCCAAAGGTTTGCTGAAAATCAAAAGGATGCAAGTTCTCCCTGCAGTGCTCAATTCTATGCTGGAACATAGTAGATGTTAATTAAATATTTCTTGGATGAATCAATGCTCCTTATTCCAAAATAGTATAAGATTCATGATTATTTAAGCTCACCTAATCCTTGGCCAGCAATTAGAACATATTTAAACTCTTCATGAGATAAATCTTACTTATCTATATAAATAGGAAGAGACCTATAGGCTTAGCATCAAAATAAGTTATTCCAGTTTTAAATAAACAAGTAATTCAATAGAATATATACTATAGGAAGGTAAACATTTCAGGAAACATGAAAAAAAAAAGATTTTGAAATTTCTACTATTCTTTTCTCCACATTTATGTCCATTTTCATGAAAATACTATCTACTGGCAAATGTAGGACAGAAAATTGACAGTATTTTTTGTTTATCTAATGATGTTTTGTAAGTCAAATCATTGTGCTGTGCACCTTAAATTATACGGTTCTTTATATCACTTATATCTCAATAAATTGGAAAAGAAATAAAATATCCAAAACATGCAAAAAAGAGATATTTTGAATCCATCATAAATGATCTATTTAGATGTACTCTTATTTTGTACTATAGACAGAATGTAATAAAGAAACTGAAGACAGATCAGAGTGTACCACACATACCTTGAATTGAAAGAATGTAATTTTTCTGTGCTTTTCCCTCCATATTTGATGCAATACATGTATAGTTTCCACTGTCTGAATGCTGAGACCGGGCAATTTGGAGTTTGCTACCTCCCGACAAAATATGAACTTCAAGTGAGTCAGAATTTTCTTGAGGTAGAAACAAAGCAAAACAAAACATAAAAAAGCTTTTATGTTAACATCTCTACAAGTCACTGTAAAAATGTCTTACTTTATGTGACAAATGCATTTTTTTAAGTTTTTCCCTTGTACTTTGATTTTAAAGGACAGCCTTTTTTTGAAAATGGAAAGGAGAAAAATCTCTGTAAAATGAAGAATCCTTTTGTAGGGCTTCCCTCGTGGTGCAGTGGTTAAGAATCTGCCTGCCAATGCAGGGGACACGGGTTTGAGCCCTGGTCTGGGAAGATCCCACAGGCCGCGGAGCAACTAAGCCTGTGCCACAACTACTGAGCCTGCGCTCTAGAGCCCGCGAGCCACAACTACTGAAGCCCGCGCGCCTGGAGCCTGTGCTCCGCAACAAGAGAAGCCAGCACACTGAGAAGCCCGTGCACCGCAACAAAGAGTAAACCCCACTCACTGCAACTAGAGAAAAGCCCACGCGCAGCAACAAAGACCCAACGCAGCCAAAAATAAAAATAAATTAAAAAAAAAAAAAAGAATTCTTTTGTAAGTTTATATTACAGTACATTAGGCTTTATGAACTAAACACAGCTATGTGCGTAATACTGAAAATGTGCTAGTTTATTAACGTAGTGAATCAAGAGCAAAAGAAAACAGTCATAAAAGAATGCACAGCTACATTACCTATGGGTTTGTGGTTCTTTAACCATGCTATCATGGGAGGTGGGATTCCAGTGGCATCACATGTTAAAGTCACAGGATTGCTGATTGTCTCCACAATGACTTCTTTTTCAGGCCCTTCAATACTGGGTGGCACTGTAAAAAGACAGAAGAAAATCATGTGTCCTCATTAAGTTAATTCAGGATACTTTCTTTCATTTGCATATCTGGGGGAAAAAGACTTATATTAGAGGCAGATGCTCACCATATACATTGAGGTGGAAATTTTTATCATCCCGTCCTGCTACATTTATAGCTCTACATACATACTGGCCTGTGTCAGATACCTAAAAGAAAAAGATACTATTGTATGTGCTCCATTAAGTTATAGATGACCAATCACACCGCTCGAGTGTAGATTAAATCATCAGTCATCTTTATGCTTAAATGCCCCAGTCCTAATTGCCTTCTACAATCCTGCTTTTTTTTTAAATGAAAAATGAGGATAATGGCATTGATGATGTTATTTTTTAAATGAAAATAATTTTTCACTGTAGTAAGGGGAATATGCAACTTCCAATTCTCCCTTCCATAATCCCACCAAGGAGTCATGGCACACAAACAAGAATAAAAGATGCACCTCAGCTTTCGTGATGTGCAGCATTTGTCCATCGGCCAAAATCTCCAGCTGAGTAGACTCTGTTAGCATCCGCCCATTCTTATACCAGGTGATGACTGGAGGTGGGACAGCATTCGATTCACACTCCAATGACACTGAGGTGCCCTCTCTTACATTAACTACAGAAAGAGATTCGCTGCCATGATCTTTAATGCTTGGGGGCACTGAAGGAAGAAAATAAGAACAGAGGATTTTTTTTTCATAGAATGCTCAGATAGAAAATATCTAATACCAGTTTAAAAATGAAAAAATCTTATGAAAAAAGTATAAGCAAACCATAAACAGTCAGGGAAACTTTTTTCTTGCTTTCACCAGCTTGGTTGATAGCTATACAAGTGTATTCACCACCATCAGATACCTTGGCCCGGATAATTTGTAAAGTTCGACCACCTGTGGGCAAATATAATGCAAACTGAAGTTTGGTACAGAGGTTGTTGTAATAACTACCTTATCAATAAGATAAATAGCAAAATATATCCTTACCCTTAGAGGAAAATCTAAGCATAGATAGAAGCATATAGAAGCATTTCATATACAAAATGAAAGAATTTAATCAGTTTCCTTTGATCCTTTCATTACTATTTATTCTACTTCCTTATAAAAGAAGAAATTAATAAAATTTTCTCTCCAGTAACCAAACACGGATAATAGAACTGTTTCATATAGATTCTAGTGAGCAAACCATAATTGTACTATAGTCAGTATATGTCAACAAGTATTTCTGGGTTTAAATCCCCCACAGTGCAGAAGTGGCTGTCCGTCTGTTAGTCTGTCTACTGATATTAATCTATCCTCAAGGAGCTTTAGGATCAATTGAAAACAACCAGTGATTTTATCCAATGAAAGCACTATTTACTAGTCTATCACCCCCAAGTAATTGCTAAGCAGTTCTGTTCCTAAATTTCATAATTTCTTGAAGTAGACCTTGTTACTGTACATTCCCACTGAAATCACAAAGTCTTTACAGTCTTATCCTAATGGCCCCAAATGGCTGAAGAGAGGCATTTAATGTGAACAAATAAATGCAGCAAGACAAAAGTTTGGAAAGAGACTAAGTTGAAATGCCATTTGTATTAAAAATAAAGAAAAATGAGAAAGTGTTGCCCACTTCATAAAGAGTTCTAAGTTCCTTACCGGGCACAATGAGAGCATTTGTGTTTAGCTTGATAGGCTGTTCATTCTTGAGCCAGCTGAGATCAGGAGGTGGAAAACCGGAGACCTCACAGGTCAAAGAGATGAAATTGTTCACCACAACAGTGAGATTTTCAGGGTTAGGACCAATGACACTTGGAGGAACTATAATAGTAAATATATTAAGAGTGAAATATATTGGTGTTAATAGTAAACATATTAAAAGTGAAAAGTGATATTATCAGTAATACATATTCCAATTTATTAATATAAGCCCAACCACTGTACTCTGCTAAAGCACTGAGTTAATGATACTGTTAATTATTTACCTTTCTTCTTAGAATTCCCTAATGCCTTCATCAAACTCATGTCCATCAGTTTTGTTTTTCCCAATTGAAACAATACTAGAATTTTCAGACAGAATTATTCTGCATTTTATTTGTAAAATGTAGTTGCCAGTTCCTAAGATGGTTTTGTCAATGTACACACACCTAATACTGCTTTTTATTAAATACATTTGAATATTCTTGTTTTTAATATTATATCCTAAAAGTTTTTATTTTCTTGCTTACAGAAATAATAGAGTAGACCTGTTATTTTAGGGTATCTATCAATAAATTATACAGGTTATTTCAACAATGTAAATCATTGACTTTCAAGATAAGCAGAAAATTTAAGAAATAAGCAATACAATGGCTTATTGTTCAAAACCAAAAAAGAATTCCAAAAGCAAAAGCAGTACAGAGAAAAAGTGGAGTAAAAAAGCATAAGGTTAATAATGCAATGCCAATTATGCATGTTAAAACACATGCAGATGGAATAATAGATTTTTTACAAGAACACATGCACGTGGAAGGAATAACATCGTACATATTTGAATGGTTTCTATGTGGGGGGTGGGAATAGGAGCGAGGAATGAGCATAAAAATGAGTGAATACATTAATGAATGAAAACATTAATAAATAAAGGCAGAGGTGGGTTTTGCTCAGGCCAATGAAGATAGTAAGACATGAAGTAAAGAACACAACTAATGTTAACACTCTATTATTATATTATACTCTCTCTATATTATACTCTCTATGTTACATTATACTCTTTTATATTAAGACTGAGGTCTTCAAATAGCATCAAAAACAAAAACAAAAGATCAAAAGGCAAAATTGCTTTTTAAATTTTACTCGGTTTTTTTATCCACCAATTTTCATATTCATTCATTCACTCATTTATCAAATATTTATTAAATACCTACTGTATTTCAGATGTGCTAAGTGCTGATACAGTATGAAAAATGCAATAGATAATATCTATAAAGAATTAATAATTTGGTGATAGTGACAGACATTGAACAAAAAATAACAGCTAACATTTTTTTGAGTGGTTATGCTGTGCCAGGCACTGAACCAAACGCTTCATGTATACCATTTCATTGGAGGCTCAGAAACCTTATGTGTTAGATACAGTTCTTATCCTCTTATTTATTATAGATGAGCAAGCTGAGACAGAGAAAGGTTAGCATCTTGCCTAAGGTTTCACAGTTAGATACTGGAAGAAACTGGAAGACTGCTGTCTGGCTCTAGAGCCCTGTTCTTAGCCATTGTCCGATACTGCCTAGTAATTACAAGTGTGATGAGTGTGAGTGTCAATCAGAAGACTAGGGTGACAACAGGGAAATAACCTAGTTTGGGGGTCAGGAGGAAGAAGTGACATATAAAAAGATGCTGAAGTATGACCAGGAATAAGCTAAGCGGAAGACAGATAATGGATGTGTCTTTCAGAAAGAAGGCATGGCACATACAAAGGCCCAAATGGGGAAAAGAACATGGCACCAGAAGGTTGACATGACCAGAGTCTGAAGAGCAAGGCTGCTGGGGAGTAAGGTGGAGAAGGCAAAGATTAAAGGACTAAATAGTATAAAATCCTAGAGGGTCTTCTGGGCATCATTAGAATGCTGAAATAACAGCCTAAGGAAAGGAAAGCGGAAGAGTGGTTTACTCAAAAATTAGCTTAAAAGGTATCCATCTGGCCACAGTGGAGGGAACTGGAGAGAAGGCTAGAAGGGACTCAGAAAGACCAGTTAGGAGACTATTGCTGTAATAAGTGCAAAAGATGATAATGCTATGCCTAGGATGGTGTCAGAAAGGACAGAAAAGTGAGTGGATCCAGAATATTATGTAGGTAGAATATTTAGGACTCAATACTTTGGGGGTGAGTTTTAAGGAGGAGGAGGAATCAAGGACGACATTCATTTTACTGGCTCAAACAATGCGAAGATGGTGATGCCGTTTACTGAGACAGAGATCCCTGGAGGAGGAACACATTTTTGGGAAAAGGTAATGAGCTCAGTTATATACACATGGTCTTAGAGTGACTATTAGGCATTTGTGTCAATAAGAAGTACAGGACTTCCCTGGTGGCGCAGTGGTTAAGAATCCGCTTGCCAATGCAGGAGACACGGGTTTGAGCCCTGGTCCGGGAAGATCCCACATGCCGCGGAGCAACTAAGCCCGTGTGCCAAACTACTGAGCCTGTGCTCTGGAGCCCGTGAGCCACAACTACTGAGCCTGTACGCCACAACTACTGAAGCCCGCGTGCCTAGAGCCCGTGCTCCACAACAAGAGAAGCCACCGCAATGAGAAGCCCGCGCGCTGCAATGAAGAGTCACCCACGCTCACCGCAACTAGAGAAAGCCCCCATGCAGCAACGAAGACCCAACGCAGCCAAAAATAAATATAAAAAAATAATAAATAAATTAAAAAAAAAATAAGAAGTACATATTTGAACAGAAGAGTCTAGAGTTCCTGAGGTGGCCCTGGCTGAAAATAAAAATTTGGAAACTATTTTGCACATAGATGGTATCTGAAATTTGGGAATTCATAAGATCACATAGGAAAAGAGTGGGAAGAATAAAGTCTAGAGCTTGGAAAACTAAAGTGTAATAGTCAAGTAGAGAAGGAGGAACTGGCAAAGACAACTGGGAATGCGAGACTGGAAAGGCAAGATATCAATAAGGGGTGTGGGCATCACAAAAGCCAAAGGAACAGAATTTTTGAAAAACATAGTCAAATGCTCAAGAATGTTGAATGCTCAGAAGTAAGAAAGATAAAGCCTGAAAATGCCTGTTGGACTTCTGATGTCATTTCATGAATTCAGTGAGCAGTTTCATTGGAGTTGGGGTGAAATCCGGTGAGCAGTGGTGGGAGGAGTGAGGAAAAGGAGACAGTAAATACAAACGGCTGTTAGAGAAGGTTGCTTTGAAATGGGGGAAAAAGAGAAGGAGGCCGCTGAAGAGAAAGACTAGGTCTAAGGGAGAGTTGTTTTGGGGTTTTTTTGTTTGTGTTTTTGGTTTTGTTTTAAGAGGCAAGAGACGAGTAAATTTAAGTGCTCTCGGGAAGGAGCCAGTAAAAGTGTGAATTTCAATACTGGAGAGGAAGAGAGGAGATTGTGAGATTTTTGAGGAGGCGGTCGCCAGGGATGTAGAGTCAAGTCAGTCTTTAGAAGGTAGAGGAATGCTCCCATCTTGTGTTGTAACGGAAGGAAGAAATGGCAGCATCACATGCAGCTAATATTCTCATTTTGATGGTAGGAATTTGAAGTGGTTTCAGCCATATGCCTTCTCTTTTCCCCGTAAAACAGGAGGTAAGGGCACTGACTGAGTGAAAGTGAGAGGTGACTGTGATTGACTGAATGTTTGTGTCCCCCCAAAATTCATATACTAAAGCCCTCTCAGTGTGGTTGTATTTGAAGATGGGGCCTTTAAGGAAGTAAGAAAAGATAAATGAGGTCATAAAGATGGGGCACTCATCCTATAGGATTATTGTCATTATAAAAAGAGACACCTGAGAGCTTCCTTGCTTTCTCTGTCCATGCGTGCTCAGTGGAAAGGCCTTGTGAGGACAAAGTGGCCATCTGCAAGCGAGAAAGAGCCTTCACCAGAAATTGAACCCTGCTGGAACCTTGATGTTGGACTTTCCAGCCTCCAGAATGGTGAGAAAATAAACTCCTATTGTTTAAGCCGTGCAGTCTCTGGTATTTTGTTAATGGCTGCCTGAGCTAAGACAGGGGCCATCTGACATTCAAGAAGGTATGAGTCACTATGGAGTAGAGCCATGAAGAGGCAGTATAACGGGCTCATTTCAAGCGGGATCTATGAATTTATCATAACACCAATATTCCTGACACCAAGAGTTCCTCTAGCCATAGTTAGCTACCTAGGTGCAGGTATGGAATTCGGTGAGAGGTAATACAGAAAAGCAGCTAAGTTTAAAGCCTCTGGAATCAGACTACCTGAAGCTAAAATCCTGGTTCTGTATTTGCCAGCTGTGTAACTTTGGGCGTGTTACTGAATCTCACTGAGCCTCAGCTTTTTTATCTGTAAAAGAGGTATAAAATAGTACCAACCACCTGGGGTTATTGAGATAATTAAGTAAAATAACATATATAAAACACCTGGCACAGCACTTGGTCGGTATCAAGCAGTCAGTGTGTTGTGTTGTTACATGCAGAGTTGAGCCTTTATTGAGCAAGAGCGCTGAGAAGGCGTGGGCTAAGAGAAGTGATTGATGTGCTGGTCCATGAAAGTTAAACTGGATGTGAAGGCAAGTAAAGACACAGAGGGTTGAAAAAAAAACTGGGAGGTCAACAGACTGAAGGTTAGGGTCCAAAAGAAGCAAGCGATATTGTACAGGGAGATAACAAATGGTGTGGTTTTAAGTGAAAACAATTTAAATTGTTTCTCCCCCACATGAATTTTCCAATATTTAAGTATGGGTTCCTGGCTGCAGGCAGGAGCTCAAGACACTGTTAACCAGTAAAAGAGAAACCCCTCCTCCTGAACTCCAATTCTCAATAGTAAACACGAGTGGCTTCTGCCTCTCAAGTCACGCAATGCTCCTACTTCAGGTGTTTTTCCTATGCATTACAAAGAGGAAATGGATATGAAGGAAATATAATAAAGGAACAACAAATATTTATTTAGCAACTACCATGACTCTAGGCTAGGTTTAGGAAGACCAAGGTCCGTAAGAAATGACCATTTGCCTATAGCATTTGTAATAAAGTTATGGGGTAGAGGTGAAGATACAGACGTATAAAGATAACAAGGTAGCATATGTAACTGCTAAAACTGGGGTATTTACAAGATGCTTTTGATCACATAAAGGAGGAAAAATTAATTCTGCCTTGTGGAATCAGGAAAAATGATCAACATTTTTATTTTTCAACATTTATTCTACTGTACTTTACAGATTAGATTACAAATTAGATTACAGATTACTTAGATTAGTACAGTATACTTTCACAATGATTATATTTGTTTAATTTATTCTTCTGGGGAATTCATAACACATTTCTTCTATTTTGGTCAGATTTACTCAAAAAAAACTTGCTAAGCACTGGCAATAAAAAAAGATAAGAGTGCTTCAAATATCTGTTACACAAACACCAAACATTGCTGGACATCAATACTCCCTACATACCACACCAAAAAAGAATATCCATTATACTAAATAAAAGTCTTTTGAAGGAAGAAATTTTTCACTAATGTCAAATTTCAGCTATTTCCAAAATGAGCTAGAATTTTGTATATGAATCACATGTTTAAAGAAAATCTTTTATAATAATTGTTCAGCATTTCCAATATTCTGGAAGCAGCTGTTCATGATGAAAATAAAACTATGGCTGACATCTAACTGCTTTTTTAGCAAAAAGTTAGTATTTATGGAGTGTTTAGCATTTATTGAGAACTTCGAATCTAATAAATAAATTAGGTGTACTGATGGTTTTCAGGAATTATTTAACTCTATAAAGTTACTTTTTCTTCTTCAGGAAGTATATTACATACCGGAGGGTGTAACTCAACATGAATTCTACAATTGAGGACAGAAACTGGTTCCAAGCAGGCCCAGTGGGTAACCTTTTATGGGTAGAAGAGCTACATTTGGTTCTAACTTGATATAAACTTGTAATCTTTGGGATTTCAAATTGTGATTTTTTTTTTTTTTTTTTTTTTTTTTACTTTTAAATATGTAGGAGTAACTATTTTTTCTTAAGGGACTGAAATAATATAAAAACAGACTCCCTAAAAGATTTGTACTTTATAAATCGCACCAGCTGTGGTAGAAAGAAAGAAGGGGAAAGGTTGAATGAATGCAGGCTCCACACATTGTTCAAGTTAAAAAATGCAAAATAAGCCTACATAATCTAAAATACAGTTTTCCTGCTTTTCCAAGCATACTCTAACAGATGTTTTTGGAACTGAGCTCTTACCATGAACATTGAGGTTAAAATATTTTTTGGCACTTCCAGCTGTGTTCTCAGCAATACACACATACCTGCCGATATCTGTTATTTGAGTGTTTAGAATCTAAGGAAAAAAATGAAGAAATTCCAACTGAAATTTTTTTATAAAGCAACTTGTCAATTTTTGAGAATAAACAAAACATACTCTTTCTAGCTAATGCCAGATCAGCATAGGAAAAAAATGTTGTACATAATAGTGCTGATGCTGGTTTTTATTAGTCAGGTCAATCAAATAAATATTTATAAAGATTCCTAATCAGAAAAGGCAAATGTATACATACTTGTATATTGGCTATGAAAAGTCCCAAATCATTCTCCCACTTTCCTATCTACATCCCTGGCAGTGTGACTGTGAATCTTCTCCCATCAGGGAGTGGAGTAAAGATGTAGAATTTGTGTTGGCCTTGTGACCGGCTTTGACCAACAGAGTGTGATGGATGTGACAGTCTTCCATTTCAAACCTAGACCATGTGCACCCTGCCACCACCACTGTGTGAGGAAACCAGGACTAACCTGCTGGAGGGTGAGAGATCATGTGGGAAGAGTCAGCCTTGTTATTGCAGCTGAGGTCCCAGATACGTACAAAGAGCCCAGCCAAGATCAGCAGAGCCACGGATTCAATCCACAGCATGCAGACACTTGAGTAAGCCTTGCCGAGACCAGAAGAATCACCCAGCCAACCAGAAAGCTTGTGAGCTAAATAAATGCTTATTGTTTTAAGTTGTTTGGAGTGGTTTGTTTTATGTAGCAAGAGTTAGTTAATATAGCAGTTATATTTTCTTTTTTTCATTATACAGAAATTTCTATCCATCTATATATCTTTTGGCCCTAGCCAACAGAAATATTTAAGTATTTAGATAGAGGTTGTATGAGCATCAAAAAGAAAGTCATGGTGTTCAGAAGATACTTTGAGAATTAAAGGTTATTTACAAGCAGTGAAACTCATACTTTTTTTTTTTTTTTAATAAAGAACTCCATGGAATAGGTCCTGTGTTGGATACACTGATGATTAGATTCTTGGGCTTATATAACATCATTCATGTTTGGGAAATAATTTCTTAAGTTGCATCCTAACAAAAGAGTTGGTGTTATTTCTACAAGTGCCTATCTTCCTTTTAAGACCCTTGAAAACAAAAATATAGACATGCCCATTAGTGAACAACAACTCAGGATATTTATGTGGTTTCCATTATTATTTATTATCAATTCTTTGCCAACAGAGGACAAATTTTAATCTACAGGGAATCTTAAACCATCTAGAATTTAATCATCAGAAATCTGCAATGGAAAGAATTGTAATAATTTGGTTTTTATCACAGAGGCCATATTGTAGTAAATTTAGGTGTGTGTGTGTGTGTGTGTGTGTGTGTGTGTGTGTGTGTGTGTGTGTGTGTGTGTGTGTGTGGTGTGCTGAATGTACAGATAATCTCTGGAAGAATTCACACAAAACTTAACGGTGGTTACCTTTGATAGTGAGAAAAGAATGAGTAAGAAGAATTTTATTTTATATATCCTTTTTATGATTAGTTATTTTTGCCAATATTTATAAACCAAGACAAATTATTTTTAAAAGCAAAAAAGACAATTATTATAAAATACAAAGTCAAATAGCTATTTTTAAATTAGATTTTTTACTTTTACCTGCAGAATTCTTCCATTAGATAGAAATTTATGATGCTCATCTTCTAGCAAGAACTGCCCATCTTTTTGCCAGGAATTTCTCGGCGTGGGGCTGCCACTGGATAAACACTCCACCAGCATGCTCTTGTTCACCAGCACGGTGACCTCTTCAGGGAGATCGCTGTCTGCTCCCTGGATAACTGGTGGCACTAATAAGTGATTGCAACAGAGAGATAACGACAGGAAACAGGGTCTTTTCTGAATTATTCTAGTTTTCTGACAATTTAAAAAAGTTTGGGATAATAGAGGAACAAAAGTGGAAGAGGAATCCATGATTCTGAAGTAACACTTTACACTAATAAATTAGGGGGGGGGTGATAAATCTATGTGAATTTGGGTTTATTCTCTTCCCTTTCTTTACCTATCCTGGACTAACCCCTCCCATAGCTTCCTTCGCATTTAGGTTAATCCCAATTCTTCCCCAATATATCTTGTCTAGTTTCTGTCTCAGCCCCTTCCATGGTGCCCTCTGGGTTTGCAAGCACACATGCAAGTGGCATCTGCACAAATTAACAGTTAAGTCTACTTGGTCATCTAGACAAGCCAGGTAAATCTTTAAAGTGTATTTGAAATGTACAGGTTTGGTCTCATTTGCAAGGGAATTGTCTGGGTTACTCAAAGTGTGTTTCCCCAGCCTCGGTATCAGCGGAATCACGATAAGCATCACCTGGGAGCTTGGCTAGAAATGCAGATTTTGGGGTCTGACTGAGCCTTCTTTAGTTGGCATCCCTAGGAGAGTCAAAGAAGTTTGTGTTTTAACAAACTCTCCACGTGACCGTTATGCATGCTAGAGTTTGGGAAGCCATGCTCTAGATCTTTCTACATATTTTCATTCTCATTTAAAACAATAATACAGGATCAATCCAGGTTCATGCCCACCTGATGTTAGACTAGTCAGTTATGAAAAAACACATACTATCTGTAGAATTTTTTAAAAAATGGAAATGTTAAACCAGGAATGCATGTGTTGGCTGGTTCTGTAAATGTAGAAATTCATTTTCAAAACGAATAATCACTTTGTTTTGCTTTGAAAGCTTAGGTATTTTGTTTTACTCTCTTAAAATGTACCATATCTTTATCAATCAGTAAAGAATGTATGTTTAATGCAGATGCCTTCTTGTAGTATTTGGGTCTCTCCAAAACTAAACTGAAAGTCTATAAAGTAAATAATCAAGGCTACAAGGCCCCATAATAAAATTTCAGTGTTATTTTGAATGTAAACTTTCACATTCAAAATTAGATGATTTTTGCTGTACTTTACATAACATAGAATATATAGCTTGAACTGCAGATTAGTAAATAATAAACTTGAATTTCAGATTAAATGAGGCTATCAGTACCTCCATACCATGAAAACAAATCAAATGAAATGTTGGGACATAAAGATTCAATGTTTTCTTCAACTTTTACCTGGAGCTGAATCATTAGGAGCTACCAGGAGATGCACTACAGGCCCAAGGTCTGACCTGTAGAGGCCTCCACCAAAGCTCTTTGCTCTGACCTGCCCTCCAGCTGGATTACACCTCTCAGAATTGTTCTTAGTGGCACTTAGGAGGTGAGCATCAAACATTGTGAAGTATTCCTAATTTAGACAGACTTTGTGGGCTGTTTTTCTTGCTTTGTTCGTACTTCTCTAAATTCATCTCCAACATGCTTTCCAACCTCCTCCTAATTAAAAATAACAGACTGAAGACATGAACATCTCCCTTTGACAACCAATCCCTAAATTCCATTTCAATTTAACCAAATTCCAGTTCTTCCCAACCTATAATATCTTGCTACTTTATCAGATCCTTCCACTCAGTCCTAAACTAAACTCCTTCCAAACTTAGGTCAAATTAAGCCAGGTGGTCTAAGATATTCCTTCACTGCTCTTGATGATGTTAGCACTGATTTTAATTGTCTTCTTATCACTACCTTGTAGACTTTCAAATCTATGTTGATGACCCATCCCACCCTAGTTTCACCTCTACCCCACTTCAGCCAGCCACCGACTGTCATACCTTGGACCATTCAACATAAACACTTCTGCCCTTTGCAAGTTCATAAGCTCCCTGAAGAAGGTCTGATGTCTACGGTATTCACTGCTGTATCCTCAGTGCCTGGCACAGTGCCTGGCACAGTGCCTGGCACACAGTGAGTGATCAATAGATATTTGTCAAATAAATGAATTTTGAATTCTTGTGTTTTCTCTATTTCACATCTTTTCAGGCTTCCTTCATAAGCTGGCTTTTTGTTTGTGCTGAAAACTCTAGCCCTTCCACTCCTCCCCCTTACAATCAATCTATCAGCCTTCCTGCAAGCCCATTTTTCCTCTTCTTCTGCCTAGGTCTCAGAGTGGGTCATTTCAGTGATGCTCTGTCTCACTGCACATACTATGACCCTTACCCTCCAGTGCTTCCACAAAGTGTACCTTTGTTACCTTGTGGCACTGCCTCCATGGCTCCCCTCTCCCCACCCTTAGGTCACATCAACTGTTTTTTCTACCTCTGAACCTGGGCTAATGAGGGTGGGTGCAGAAAGCTATGACTAAGCCAAATAGCTCCAACTTCAGTGTTTGACTGTCTATCACACCCCCCATAGTGGCAATCTCTAAGGTTCTCTGTTTTCCACAGGCCCAAATACCAGCCCTGCCACTGTCTTTCTTCTTCTCATACTTAAGGAAAGGACTAAATACATTTGATACACATTCCCACATATTCCTTCTTACCATTCCAAGGTACGGCAATTCACTACCATGAAAGGCTAGTTGACCCCTCTCGGTTTCTTGATTGCATTTTTCCCCTGTTCTAGAACTTGCTCCATCAATCCTTGCCCCCTCCTCCCATCAACACACATACTTGAAACTTTAACTTGTCTCTTTCTGTTGGATCATTTTCCTTGGTCTGTAAGCAAGTTCAAATCTCTCTTAAATATGTTTTTTCAAACAAGCTCTTTTCTTAAAACTCTATTTCATCTCTTCCTGCCTCTTCAAAATGTCTTAAGAGTACTCTATATTTGTTTCCTTTTCTTTCTGATTATTTGCTCGATATTTATCCTTTTGTTCTGTGGCTTTGTATCACACCATACTATACATAAATTGATCTTCGGAATTTCACTAATGATTTCTTAGTTTCAAATGGCCTTTTCCTCCAGTTTTTATTTTCTTAAACTTACTTTAGCATTCCATACTAAACCCACTTCTTGATAACCTTTTCTATGCCTTGAATAGGTGATATGGTAGTTTACTACTTTTCATTAACTCCTCAGATTGTTTCTCCTCTATTTTCTTTTTCCTGTCTCCTACTTGTAAATGATCCCACAATGATTTTTTTTTTTTATCTTCTCCTAAGCTATCTATGACCCTTTCTGTTGGAAATCTCATGCCTTTGAATATCACCTGTTTGTGGATAACTCTCAACTCTATATTCTTAGTTCAATTCTCTCTCCTGTGTTGTAGTTCCATATTTCCAATGTCTCATTCAACATCTTCCTAAGTATCTTGGTATCATGCCAAATTCAATACGTCCAAAACAAAATTGACTTCCTTCTTCCCAAGTTATGTTGTTTTCCCAAATCTTCTATTTTTATTGCTCTTGCTATAATTTTCTTAATCACCCAGGATAAAAATCTCAGTGTCATCTGATACTCTCAGATAAGTGCCTAATGCTTCATATCACTTAATCACTTTCTCTGTAAAATCTTTCATACCAACTGCTTCCTATACATTCCTACTGCTACTTCTCTAGCTCATCTCCTTCTCATGGAAGCATCTATTTATTCCTGCTTCTAGTAGCAACACCTTTCTTTCCCCTTAAAGGTGCAATACTTCTTCGACTCTCAGTCCCTGCATTCATAATATGACTGTGATCCAAGGGTGGACATATATATTACGCCTTATCAATTAGGCCTCTTGGCCTCTGTAATTGGTTCAGAAATGGATATGTGAGTCACGCTTGGCCAGTTAAAGCCATGGAAATCCAATTCTGGGACTTCAGTTGTAAATACTGGATAAGAAAAGCTTTCACTTCGGATGTGAAACTAAGAAGATGTGAGATTATAGAGTTTCCAGGGGCCCGCTTGCTATCCAAAGGGATTCCCCACCTGAGAGTGATGCTAACAGAGAAAAACAAAGCCAAGAGGAAGAGAAAGGTAAAGTTTGGTGGACCTCTTTTGAGCCATAGAAGTCAGATATGACTATAGCCAGCTCTACTCTGGGACTTTTCAGGTTCATGAATCAGTGATTCTCTCTCTCTCTCTCTCTCTTTTTTTTTTAAGCTAGTTTGTTATTTGATACTTCAGGAGTCCTAACTAATGTGCTTTCAATTTGTATAAGGCAGCTCCCTGGGAAAGCTATCAGTTTCTGATTATGTCTCTAAAATGCTTAGTGCAACATCATGCAAACATGTGTTCCTCAAAAAACTTTTGAGTGAGAGAATGCAAAACAAACAAAAAAACGAACGAAGAACTCACAGAGTACACGGACATCATACTGAAGGGAGTCTTCTCCAGCCTCATTCACAGCCACACACATATATCTCCCAGCATCTTCTACTTTAGCCCGGGGAATCTGTAACACTCGCCCTCCTGAAAATATATCCCAATACATATTTTTACTTCTCTAAATCTTAGGGTGAAAGTGATCATAAACAGAGATATAATTTTTCAGGTCTAATGACTTCATTACATTTCCTTTCAAGGCTCTTACTTCATTCAGTGTTTCAGTGTGAATCCCACATACCACATTTAGGACAAACACTGCATTATTGAAAAGTGACCCAGCATATGAATGAGACCTCCTGAGAACTAAATAGCTTGTACAGAGCAAGGGAGGAATGTCGCTCCATGGCCCTCTCACATTCCATGTGGAATGTTGCTATGTGGTGACTTCTTGCTTTTACAGTTTTGAACACATGTAAAAGAAGTGTACACTGTTGGAGGCAAGTACTGATTTGAGAAAATAATAGCCAAGGATATAAAAGGTATAAAGTATACCTTTATACATATGATCTTGAAAGAATAACTGTGTACTTTTAAACTTTTCATGTTGATGTAATATCAAACTTAGAGAAAAGTCGCAATAATTATATTAAAAATTTTACCTGTGTTTATCAATAATTTGTATTTCAATCCAATTGTTTGATCTGTCATAAAAATGTACATATTAACTTTATTTATATATATAAATGAGTAATACTCTCAAATGATTCAGAAAAAGATTGAGAGTATATTGGAGACATGATGCCCCTTCATCCTTAAATATTCATAAATATGTATTTCATTAAAACAAGGTATAATGATCAAAATCAGAAAATGTAAAATCCGTGAAAAAAGTACTATTGAACCATAGTCCATATTCAAATTTCACTATTATTACAATATTGTCTTTAATAGCTATTTTTCCCCAAGCCCAGATCCAATTTAGGATCACAGGTAGTTGTCATTTCTATCTAGTCTCTTTTCTTTTTTTGCCAAGATATTTTTTTATTTAATTGAGATGAAATTTACATACATTGGAAGGCACTGGGCTTTAAGTGTACAATCTGATAAATTTTGACAAGCCTATTTGAATGTTTGCTAAAAGTAAATAGAAGCCTTGAAAATATTATTTTCCCACAATTTAAAGATCTCCTTTTCCATCGATAAACATGTAATAACTAAAATATTTGAAACTAAAATCTTTACTATCGATTTGTGAGTAATAACTACTTGCAAATATATTCTAGAATTTATCATTAATAATGTACAGAAACAAAACTGATTATTTCATCACACTATTTAGAAAAATGGAGGCACAAGGGAGCCAAAGGACTTTCTTAAGTTGATAGAATGATCGCATAGTAGATATGAAAATTAACTAGGTATTCTATCCTATGTCAGATTCTCAGCCTAGGCTCTCCTAGCTTGAAGCTACATAGATACCAATGGCATTCAGTATCCTGTGTCAGTTAAATTACAAGGCCAGAAAGTCAATCAATTTGACTGGTCTAATAAATGAGAAGAAACACATTTGACAGAGATTCAGATTTTCATCCTGTTCCTAGCAATCTTTACCTGGTAAAATCAATACTCTATCACTTGAGGTCAGAGGGTGGCCATCTTTATACCATGTCAGTGTAGGAGGAGGAGCAGCGTTTGTCTCACAGTAAAGAGAGATGGGATTGTTGATGATCACATCCTTGGCTTCACCACTCCTGCCAGTATCCAGCATGTTTCCTATTTCCCAGAGCTTGTGAAAACTTGGAGGAACTATGGAGAAAAGACATGAAATTTTGGACTCATGTAAATGACAGTGTCAATCCATTAAAGAAAGATCTTGGTGGTATTTTCACAAGAGTGATTCGTACATGTAATAAATTAGACAATGTGAAAATATTTTCAAGTACTTATACACCTACCAACTTAGCCCTTGGCTAAAAAAAGTAGCAGACAGAAGTCAGAGCTGGTTCTCCAGTGGAAGAGCAAGAAGTATGGAGCTCAGAATGCTGTGCTCATGCTTTGCTCTCCATTCCTGTTCAAAGGCTCTAGCATTTAGAAGATAAAATGTCCTGCTCTCAGGAAGGACCTACTATAATAAACATGGCTAAAGAATATGATCATAGCAGGGAAAACTAATTTTGAGAAATCATTAAAAAATACTGGCTCAATAGAGCATTTCCCAATGATTTGTCTTATTCAGAAAACTAAAGAAGTTATGCAGCCAAGATGAATAAGTCTATTAAAAAATATAATGGGACATTCTCAAAGTTTTCTGGGTGACAAGTATGAACTTTCTAGAAGGTAATTTGCCTGTACATCAAAAGCACTGCAAAAGTGTATAACACTTGACCTAAAATTTCCATCATTAAGAACTTATGAAAAATAAAAAATGTGCAAAAGTTTTAGGTATAAAGATGTTCAATGAAGCATTATATATGAGTAGTAAAAGCTTGGACACACCCAGACATTCAACAATAGGAGTCTGGTTAAATAAATATTTGGATACTCAACTGATAAAACAGGTATAGTTATTAAAAATCATGTTGAGAGTAATAATATCAACAATAATAGCAAATATCATTTCTTAAGCATTTTGCTAAGAGTTTTATATACTTTATCTTATTTAGTACTCACCACAATTCTACAAGGCATTAATTCTAAAAGTGAGAAAATGGGGTTTAAAATATTTAGGTAACTTGCCCAAGTCACAAAGCTTGAAGGAGCCTAAATCATCATTCAATTCCAAGTGTGACTACTTTAAATTCTGATATAATGTTACATTAGCTTTCTGATAAACTTCATGATATAATGTTAGGGGAACGCTAACGTAACAGAGAAGTATGTATTGTGTGATCCCAATTTATAAATGAACTATACATTTACAAAAATATATCAGAAGGAAACACATAAAAATAACTGAGGTAATCCTGAATGATGGGATTATTTTCTTCTTTGTTAATTTCTTGAGTCCGAGTTTTCAATAATGAATTTATATTATTGTCAACAGAAAAAAAACACTATTTAAAATAAACCAAGTCAAATCTCTCTTTCATTGCTTTGCCAGATCATATAAATTAAATTACATACAATAAACATATTAGTATTACCTTGTATATTCACATCAAAATCCAGCTCATCTTCACCTGCGATATTAGACGCTATACACGTGTATCGTCCAGTGTCTGATATTTGAGCCTCCCTGATTTGAAGTGTGTGTCCACTGCCAGCAATAGTAACATGATCATCTGCTTTAAGGGGCTGTGATTCAATTATAATAATGTTATCATTAAGTACTCCAGTAAATCCTCTAGGGCACCATGCAGTTGAGAGTTTTTATGATTCTTTAATAAGTAAAAATAAAAATTTAGGTGAAATACTCAAGACAACAATAACAATTTACTTTGAATAAGCTGACTGTTTTTGAGTAATCATGTCTTTATTTATTGAAAACTGAAATTCCTATAGTTTACATGTGTGCCAGGTGTTTCTGGGTGGTGCATTTATAAATTATTTATGATGAAAAATGTTCTTAGGTGCCATATCCATTTATCCATGTTGCAGAAAAAGAACTTCAGCTGATCCCACATTGTAGTAAAAAAGTGTATCTTTTCTTACTATTTTGTAGCAAATGCTAGAGTTTTATAATGAAAGACTGAAGGCATTAGCATAGTCTGATTTAAAAATCACTATTGCTCATTCAGAAACATCATTACTTCATAAATGAGAAAATTTAACCTAGATATATTTATATTATGATGTTTTATTGAAAACATTACTGACATTTAATAGGACATTTCTCATCTTCTAAACATTTCCGAATATACTAAATTCCCTCTTATTCCTTGAAAATTTTAGTTCCTGGCTCACTGTTACTCCTTCCAATGATACTCTTCTCATAATTCTTGGTGATTTCATTACCCACATAGACAGTCATCCAATGCTTTGTGCTCTCAGCTCCTTGACCTCCTCTCTACTTTTTTTTGCCCCAACACTCTCTCAGCCACTCAATAGGAGAGTCATACCTAGAACTTATAATTACCAATAATCACATCTCTTCAGAATCTCAGTTTCAAGTTCTCACCTTCTGACCACCACCTCTTAACTTACTAACTCTTTTCCTCTAGAATCCCAACTCCCATAATATTTTGATCCCATGGGAGGACCCAAAATTCACTGAACTTGCAATCTTTTCCCTATCACTCACTCTCCTCCTGACCCAGAGAAGGTCTATTATGGCAATCACTCCTTGTATAAACTACTATAAAAAAATCAACTCCTTTGCCCCCTCTCCCTTTATCTTATTCCCCCAGCAAAACTGGTTAATACCAGTTTCTGTCCATTCTGAACATCCCCTGATCTACTCAAGAACATTCCTCCAGCAACTGTGTCCTCTCTCATGTGAATCATCATCAATTGCTTTTTTTCCACTGGATGATTTCAATGTATACACAACAGTATAATTTCCGCATTAAAAAAAATCTCATTAGACTGCAGCCTAACTCCACATTTTTCTATTCTGCTTTAGAGCCAGTGACTTTAAAAAGTTTTCTACCTTTGCTGTCTCCATTTCCTTCCATCTTTTCTTGAATCCTCCAGTAAGACTTTCACCATCTCTACTTGACCAAAATTGATGTTGTCAAGGTCACATGACAACCATGTTGCTAAATTTACTGGTCAATTCTCAGTCTTTATTTTACCTGATCAGTGGGATTTAACACAGTTTAACTGGTCTTTATTTTGAAAACTTTTTTTCCTTATCTTTAAGGACACATCACTCTCTGCCCCACAGCCTCTAAATGTAGGAGTACCCCAGGGCTTGATCCTTGGACCTCTTCTCTTTCTACCTAAACTCACTCTCCTAGTGATCTCATGCAAAACCTTGGACTCATCTTTGACTCATCTCTTTCCCTCACATCCTGCTACCACCTTCATTCAAGCAATCACCATCTATCTCCTGGACCATGGCAATAAATTCATTTCTGGACCCCATTCTTCTTCAACTAGTAAAGAAGCCAATGTGATCTTTTTAAAGCCTTAAGTCAGATCACATCACTCCTGTGTTCAAAATTTTCCAGAAGCTTTCCATCGAATAAGGGAATAAGGCCTACTGATGTACAAGCAGTATGATTTAACCCTAGCTCTCACCTTTCTCTGTGTTCCCACTAATCACTGCACTCCAGCCAAATGCCTCAGGGCCTTTGCCCCTTGCTAGTCTCTCTAGAATATTTTTCTCTCAGATATCTTATGTCTGCTTCCTTCAGTTTCTGTAAGTTTCTGCTCAAATATCACCTTATCAGTGAGGCCTTCCCTAGTGTAAGAGATCACACCTCTCACACTCGCTATTCTTCCTGACTGAATTTTCTTCATAACATTTACCTTATCTGGCACTGTATGCTTTACTTGTTTGTTTAGTTTCCCCCTCCTCCCCAAACTCCATATGAGCAGAGATTTTCGTTTGTTTCCTTCATAGCTGTATCACCTGCACCTAAAATAGTGTTTGGCAAATACTATGTGCTCAGTAAATAATTTGGGACGCAATGTATCATTATTAACATTATATCACTTATATAAAAATAGTATAATTTAAACTTTCCATGTCAAAGAAAAACTTCAGAGCATGAATAAACAAAACACATAGATTCTATCAAAATTTACTGTGGTTAATGCTGCCAATATTTTTGGTGGCTTTTCTCAAAAACACTGTTTCACTCAAGTAGTGTTGCTTATCTGAGAAATGAACTAGAACTCATTTCTCTTATCTGAGAAATGAGAAGAAAGGATATGGAAAATAAACAAAAACCAGTATTTTTTGTCACATTTTAGGGGACCAATCCCAAATCTTGAAAAATTCAGCAATTTAACTAAAGCATCATAATTGGATCAATTTCGGTCTGGATGTGAAACTAATTTAACTATTCATTATGAAACTTAAAAAAACCTAGCCCTAATTCCTAGTACAAATCTAGACTTTATCCTATTTTTATGTGTGTATGTGCTTGTGTATATGTGTGCATGGGTATAAAATGCAAGGAAAGAAAAGGTTTTAGGTAAAATTAAAAATAAAATATTAAAATTTGAAAGGTGAAAGGAATTGTTTCCATGCTAACTCATATACAGTTGATATTGTACCATGAAGTGTGCTTGTAGTCAGAAAAGAAACTGTAAACAGAACAGGGTGGGAGTTCCATATTTTTCCTTTTGCAATGGCTTCCAGATGAAACTTGCTTATAAGAGATATTTTTTTTCCTGGCTGCCAGGATTGCAAAGTCCATCTGTGATCTGAAATAATAAAGTTATATCTTTCTGCATCTTAAATCATGACTCTGACCTGAACATCTACAACTGGAATTTGACTGACCATTTAGTTGATTATGTGTAAAACAGGACAAACATCAGCTTAGCTATGTCACATCTGTATTAAGCTGAGTGTTAACAGCAGCTAAAAAAAAATCTATTTTGGTCTTAAAACACCAGCACATATGTTTTTAAAACATGCATGTTAGAAAATGAGTTGAATGAGAAATAAAGGCGTGTGGTCTGAAAGCCAGATTACATAATTGAAGGATGTGTCTTTTACTGAAAGTTCTTCATTGCCCCCAATTAATTGTATTGAGCACTTAATCATCACATTGCGCTTATTTTTTTCATCTTGGAACATTAAAAATGTTACCCTTTGTAAAAGAGTTAAAGGTGTTTAGAGAAAGTTCTGAATAAACTTAGCACCTGTGTTATGCCTATCATTCTAATCTGGCTCAGCACTGTCTTTGCATTTCTTCTCCACAAAGTTTACTTACTCTGAAAAACCACAGAGAACAAAAACCATTCCCCAGTGGGAAGGTGGCTGGATTTTCAAAGAAAATTGCTAACGTGTATTAAAACAGTCCTTCAAACTTTAGAGTGATGAAATAATACTAAAATTGTTGAACATGGTTCAAATTTTTGCAGTTTTATACTCTAGGAGCATGGGATTGTGCTAGTTTTAAGGTCACATTGATTCTCTGAGTTATGTGTGTCTGGGTGTTTTGTTTTTTAATTTAACTGACCATTTTAGTCTATAAAAAACCATCAGCAAATGAAAAAACTTGACTGGCCTGTCCATCCTTGTACCAGCTGAGAGAGGCAGAAGGAATTGCATAGACTTCACATTCCAAGGTCAGGGTGTTGTTTACTTTGATCTTCACTTCTCTGGGGGAAAGACCTGGCCCCAGGAGGTCGCTTTTACTGATTATGGGTGGAACTGCATAAACACGAATATTAAAGTATTAAACATTAGTTCTTTTAAATGGAATGACATGGAACACAGTGAGGATCACTTAATAAGAAAACAAGGAAATAACTTAGGCATTTTCTATGCTCTCCTTGCATCAAGGACCCAAGTTAGCATCTTATGAAATGGCAGTGTTCATATACAGAATGTGAAGAAAACTACCTTTCTCCCCTCATCATTATAATACTGCCAATGAGGTTAATGTCCTTCACAGAACAGTTAGTTTAGGTTGTTCCGGGTCCCCAGACACAGTCTGAATATGACCCATAGAATGCATTTTATTAGTCACTAAGGGGAATGATTCAAAGAATAAAAGACAATCAAAAAGATGCTCTTCCTTTTTAAAAACAAAATTCTGAAATTTATTGCCTATCAGTGGTAGCATTAGTTTTTTTTTAATAGGTCAACGTACAGTGGATTAGCCCAAAGTCACTGACAAACTCATCGTAGGTTGTTGAATAGAGCATATATATTTAAGGAAGAGTTTTGTGCATGCAAGTACTTATACACAGCAGAATTCAGAAGAGGGTAATTCACAAGAAAAAAATAGAGAAACTTAAGGAAGTGCCACTGACAAGTTCTCCAAAAAGTTGAAGAGAGCAGATTCAGTGGGCTTTCACATCTTTAAGCAATTGAAGTCATGGGCACATTGCTTAATTCAACTTCCATCTTAATGGAGCAAGCTGGATAAACGATAAACTTTAATGATGAATATAAATAATTATGAATGAACCCATAATGAAAAACAGAATTGAAAAAGTTAGAAAACCTGGAGAAAACTAGGAACATAGTGTTCTTTCGGAACTTACTGTAGATCTTCACTTCATAGTGCTTTATCATCTCTCCTGCCTCATTAGTGGCTACACAAGAGTATCTCCCAGCACTGTCCTTCTGTGCATTTAGGATCTGCAGAGTCCTACCTCCTGAAAAACAATGGAATACCAAAGAATCTCTGAAGTCACAGTGGCAGCAGGGTTTGCACAAACCACCAGGTTTTAGTTCTTACTATTAACACATTTCTTCTTCTCTATGCCAATTCTGTAAGAGACATTTGTCATAGACAAACTACAATACAGATGGGCATTACTTGGTGGATGGAGACATTCACTAAGTCCACGATGGTCCTCCGTGGTAATGACTCTCATGCTCATTCTGACCCTCCCCTACCTCTCTGCACACACTGTAATTAAGGTTCTTATTTTACTCTCTTCACAAATAGGTCTTCTGCCTTTGTCATCTTCTTCCTCTCATCTACCTGGCCTATCAGTAGAGATTGATCTTGCTAAAACACAATTTTTATTATGGTGTCTTTCTTCCTAAAAATCTTCAGTGGTTATCAATTGACTAAAGTATAAACTCAAAACTCTCAAATACAGGTATTTAAAACATGACTCCAACATTCCTTCCTGATCTTATCTCCTACCTGCCCCCTTCCCTGCCATACACACATGTACACACAATGTCTCCACTCAAGAAGGAGGCGAGGAATCTGTTTGTTATTACTTGCACATAGATATGCCATTCTCCTTCGTACTTTCCCATACTAGACATCCTGAAGGATCTGAAATCTCTCCTAACTCATTTCCAACTAACAAAATTCTATAACTTTCTTTAAGGTTTGGTTCAAGTTCTGTCATGACAAAGCATTTCCTGACTGCTTCAGCCCACGGTGGCCATTCCTTCTTTTGAATTCTTCTAAAACTGGTCACTATCCCATTTATCATAACCTATGACTATTCAGAACCCATGATTATTCGTGGATTCCTGTTGTTAATTAACTTTCACATGTATTATCTCTATAAATTTCTTACAGCCAGTGATCATACTTTTAAATTCTTTCTGTTTTCATACATATTATCAGGTATTAAAGAGGAATAAATAAACTCTGTCAATCTAAATACTAACCTTCAAGGGTCAATTCAACAAAAAGTGAATTTCTACTCTTTTTGGCATTCTACATTATATTTGAGCAATTAATTACACTGTAGTATTTATTTATTTGCCTTTTATTTACTTTATTGGTCTTTCAAAAAGTAATTTTAGATAACTTAGATTACAACATACATACAAAATATTAAAAAATAAGATAGCAATAGTACAATACCACCAACAACATAAGTATTTTTATAAAAATAGTCAATGATTCTGTTCTTCTGTAAAAGTAGATGGCACAAATGCAACCTGGGCATCTGAAGTAAGCTAATTACCTGGAAGAATACGGATATTTCGGTTGGATTCTAAAGGAGTTCCATTCTTAAACCAGGTGATGGTGGCTGGGGGATATGAATAAGCTTCACAGACCAAAGATGTGGGGCTGTTAAGGATAACAGTGACATCTTCAGGGATGCCATCGCTATCAACACCGGCAATTGTAGGAGATACTGAAAAAGATTTAAAACTTGATCAAAGAAATATATTCAGAAATGTCTTTATTTGTACATTTCGAAGTTTCCATAGTACTTATTTGTGTAATTCCGTTCCCTAACAATTACAGAAACAATTGATTAGTGTTCTCATTCTACGCAAAAGCAGTGAGAACCTCAAAAAGCTCACAGAGTAATGGAGGAGATGACACATAAAAAGGAATCATAACACAATGTAGTATGGGCAATACTGGGAATTTTGGTGCAGGATATATGGAGGCATGGCATCCAGTCCAATCTGAGGTGTGGGGTGGTGTGTGGACTCTCATCAGGGAAGATCTCCTAACGGAGCAGATTTCAAACTGAGCCTCAAAGGACTGGTGGTGGTCAGAAGGTGAAAGAAGGGAGACTACTAGGAGGAGGGAGCATATTGGGAGCAGAGTAGTGTAAACAATGAGGGGCAAGCAGGAAATATATAGAGGATGGATTCAAGGGGGTCAATGTTGGAAGCAGGGGAAAGACAGACAAAGTACATTTGTTCCATAAAAGATAGTGAGGGCCTGAACTAGAGCACTGAAGAAAGGCATAAAGAGGAGGGAGCAACTAAAGAAAAATTTAGGAAATCAATTGGCAGGATTTGATGATAGAATTTAAGAGGTAAAGAAACCAACGTCAAAGATAACTTCCAATTTTATTGCTTGGGAATGAACCTAGGTAAACTTCAATGAAGCAAAATAAATAGAAAATATGGAAAGATTTGCTCACTTAGGAGGGGAAGATGATTTGTTCAGTCTGAATATCTTGAATTTTAAGTGCTTGTGAGAATTCCAGGTAGAAATGTCCAACAGGCAACTGTATATAGAAATCTGAACCTTGGGAGAAGGATCAGGGTTGCAGGTATGGATTTTAAAAAGTCTCCAGTTGATAAGAGATGATTATTAAACCTCTGGGAATTAAGTTTTTGTTACTTGATGAGAGTATCTAGAGTAAAATGAACACTGAAGTAAGGACAAAATGTGAGGGGACTTAACGTTTAAGAGACAGATTAAGTAAGAGTCCATAAAGGAGGGAGAAAGCGAGCAACCAAAGGGGTGCAAGGATAACTGGGGAAGAGCAGTGTCCAGGAGAAAGTGATACATAATATCCAAACATTAAGATAAGGACTGAACAATGTTTGTTGGATCTAACAACAGGGTAGTCTTCACCACAGAAGTGTCAAGAATGGTGTGGGCAGAAGCCCATATTTAGTGGGACAAGAAGTATAGATAGGGAGTGGTGACTATATGAAGTGATGGAGACAGTAGAAGGTAAAGCTGAAGGTAAGGCAGATGGTGGGCATGACTGGCAGACCAAAGAAGGGGGAAAGATACAGGATCAAGGGCATAAGCAGAAGCAGTAACTGTGAACACAAAGGATAACACCCTCTGGGAAAAGAAAGGGTAAAGACACTGAATTATGGCTGGGTAGACTGGAAATTGCCGGTGCACACACTTGAATAGGCTCAACTTTATATGAAGTTGGTGAAAAGAAGACTTGAATGCAGATCCCTCATCTTCAATGAATGAGGGAAAATGATAAGAAATAAGTAACTAGGAAGGGGGTAGGAGGCAGAGGAAGGAATATAGTCAGAGAGCATGACTTGAGATGCCTGGGGTAAAGAATAAGTGATCTCCACTGGAGAGAGTCCCCAGGGAGCTAATGTCTCTTGGGAAGTCAGATTTCAGTTACTGAAAGGAGCCAGAAAGAGTGTTAAATCAGGTTTCCAGACGACAGGGATAGGATTTGGACATGAGCCAGTATTGGGAGGTGAGTCAGTGGTAGGAGGAAGGAGGCATGAGGAACATAGAGCTCTAAGAGAAGCAATGGGCTACAGGAGAGGAGAGGAAATCCAGGGTGGGGCATTTGCCTTTCACACGCTGATGGGTATGCAGGGAAGACAGGGGTGTCAGGAGACAACTGGCTCATGAACTCTCATTCTTACTTATCCATGCATCTGTTATTCACTGCTGTGTTAGGTGCTGGGGCTATATCCTTTTCAAGATAAAAAGGGTTCTGTCCTAGGGATTTTATAGCTTCATGTAATTATTACTTATATATACTATTTATTTGACACTTATTAATACATTATCCAGTATTCTGACTTAACATTTCTGGCCTATATATCTCTTCTACTCAATTAGACTGTAAGCTGCCTGAGGGCTGTGTCCTGTATGGGAGTTTCTATGTATGGGACTACATATTCCCCCAGTCTAGCCAATAGCTATCAAAACATACAAACAAATAAAAAATTGCAAAAGTTTACATCCTCAATTATAGGTCAGTTTATTTAAGTAGAATGAAACGTGTTTTGATATTAGTAATCAAATACAATACATTTAGGTGGTGCATTTTAAATTTCTAACGTGAGCAGAAATTAGGAATCTATTTTAATATCATTTCCAAGACATAAGTATAATTTTAATGCTGCAGAAACTGAATGTGTAGTTATTTCAACATTCCTACTCCATATTTTTTCATGGTGTAGTTTTTATTGCTCTCAAGGGGCTTGATATTCAAATGTACAAGCTAATCTGTATTAAATCAGAAGGAAACCATGTGAGATTTAAAACCTACACTTGAGGTTGCAGTCTACATTTTAACCTAGGAATCTTCACAGCTTATCATTGACAAAATAGAATTTACACTTTATATATTAATTTCAAGGGGAGGGGATTTATCTGGGAAAAAATAACTATTAATTAAATGGCAAAATATCTAAATTTGCAATGTCCAGGTAATTTACTGCACAGCAATACCTGTCAACTGTCTTCCTTTAAGATTTTTTAGGGATTAGTGAGTTAGCAAATGACACAGATAAACACACATAAAGACAGATGAGCAGCATATTATGTTAAGAAAAAGAAAATCTACAGTAGTTGCTCACCCCAGCGGGAGCAGATGTTCTGCTCACAATACTGCTATATAAGTTGGCAAAGGGAAGGAGGGGAAATGTGTTTTAAGACAGAGGAAAGCACACTTCTAAAATAAAATCATTTTAATGATGTTTTGTTTTGTTTGAACCCTTCAACCTCGCAAGGGACTGTGTTAATTCACTATCGCTCATGAGCAAGCATACAATTTTGGTGTGCCTTTCTGCATCTCCTCTCCTTCATCATAGTTACCAACAGAGATTTCAGTGTGGGCAATTACTAGTAATAGCAGAGTCCCACAAAGAAAGATAAAACATCTCACAGTGATCCTCTATCACTGTTGACCTGCTTCTTTTTGACCGGTATTTATTTTTCCTTTACTATTGCTTATTTAATGTCTATCTTGTGTATAGTTGTACTTCGCACAAAACACAGTACCTGGAATATAGTAGGTATGCCAAACATAATGAATGAATGTATGAATTAATAAAAGAAAACCAGCAAATGTACACAAGCACTGGTCCTTCTTAAATAATGAAATTCTATGGTAGAAATATTAAGTAAACAGAAAAAGAAGAGAATTTAGCCTATTGCCATGGCTGATTCTTCAAGATTTGCAGCAATGCTTATACCTACCCAACACATTAAGACTGAAACTTCTGCTCTTGTCACCAGCTGTATTAGAAGCCAAACATGTATATCTTCCAGTGTGTGACACTTGGGCATTGGTAATCTGAAGAAAACGGCCACCAGACATAAGATGATGGGTGTCATCTTCTTTGAGGAACTGCCCATCTTTCTGCCATGTAATTTCTGGCACTGGATTCCCTATAACAAAAAGCCATTTCTGAGAGTTGGCTAATAATCACATGTCTACAGTTGGTAACTAAAAGGATGCATTTTCATTCATTTCCCTTTTAAAATATTCTACTTCTGAAACAATGTAGTAGCCATTCATTTTAAAATAAATTTGCAAACATAACTGAATTTATAATAATAATCATGCTATGATTTAAAAAATCTATAAGTGAAATAGTTATGTTAGTCTCTGTGTTTAACTAAATTTATACCATACCTTAGGCTATTACAATTAAATATTTTCATAGTAAAATACACTTAAAAATAATGGAGCATGCCTGTTTACTAAAATTATTACTCATGAATACCTTTGCATTCATATTAAATTTTTAAAGAAGATTTTTATTTTTGAGGAAAAGCTGTAAAAAAGGAAAAAAAAAACCTTTAATTAAACAATTCAACAAGCAGATATGTATACCAGGATTCTAGCACAGATATATAGATAAGTAGAAAGATAGAAATATATAGTAATTATTCCTTTAATATTTATAGCCTAGAGAAAAAAGAGCTTTCATATTTTTATGGGACTTCTGATAAATATTAAGTTTTAAATTGCTCAAACATTTTTTTTTTTGAAAATTTAAAACTATAAAAACAAGCTCTGTTAGGAAAGAGGATTAGGATGATATCATATTAAGGCACAACTGTATTGGCCATGGCACTTGTTCTATGGCCCTGCCTGGGCAGGAAAGCAAATTCACAGGCCCACCCAACTGCTGAGTATAGCACACAGTCCTATCCAACTAGGAAGTATGACCAGAGAATCCAGGTAACCACAGGCCTATTCTACAGTTGCACTTGGGCAGGAAACCAAACCATCAGTCCTATTCAACTGTTCCCAGACAATGACACCCCTGCCCCAACTTCACATCTCAGGCAGAGGCAGTGGCCTCACCCAAATAGAGACCCTGAGAGAAAACCCCACCTGCCCAACAATGCTACCAGCTGACCCATCCAGAATCCCAAGGTGAGTTGAACGGTGAAGGACAATCTCTGCTGAAGCAAACCTGTAAAGTCTGGAATCAGAGACCCTTTACTCAAGTGTGCAGATACCAATACAAGGAATCAGGTAAACATGACACCTCACAGGAAACTAATAAAGCTCCAATAACTCAAAAACTGACCCTAAAAAATGGAGATCTATGAACTGTGAATTCAGAATAATACTCTTAATCAAGTTTAGTAAACAAAATGAAGAAAACAATGCATGAACAAAATGAGAAGTTCAACAAAGAAATAGAAATCATAAAAGAACCACAATCAAACAAATGAATCCTAGAGCTAAAGAATAGAATGACTGAACTAAAGAATTCAAAAGAGAGCTTCAACTTCAGACCTGACGAAACAAAAGAAAGAATCAGTAAACTAGAAGATAGTTCGTTTGAAATTATCCAGTCAGAGGATCAAAATGAAAAAAGAATGAAAAGTGAAGAAAGCCTACAGGAGTTATGAGACACCATTACAAAAACAATATACACATTATGGAAATCCCAGAAGGAGAGGAGAATGAGAAAGGAACAGAAAGTATATTTAAAGTGATAATGTCTGAAAACTCCCCAAACTCCAGACTCATGAGGCACAAAAGATCCCAAATAGATTGAACTAAAAAAGGGCTACACTGAAACACATTATAACTAAATTTTGAATGTAGTAAGAAGAAAGCAACAATCACATACAAGGGAACCCCCCCATAAGAGTATAGGCAGATTTCTCATAAGAAACTTGGAAGGCTAGGAGAGAATAGCATAAAACATTCTAAATACTGAAAAAAAAGCCTGTCCACCAAGAATACTATAGCTGGCAAAATATGAATGACAGATAAAGATTTTCCCAGACAAACAAAAGCTGAGGGAAACAAACAAAAACAAAAAAACACACCAGACCTGTCTTACAAGAGATTCAAAATGGCATTCTCAAGCAGAAATAAAAGGATGCTAATTATCATCGTAAAATCACATAAATGTAAGTGCAAAACTCACTGCTAATGGTAAATATGTAGTCAAAGTCATATTCTTTAACACTGTAATGGTGATACGTAACTCACTTTTAAAATTTAAAAAACAAACATTTAAAAAATAACTGTATCTACAATAATTTGTTATTAGATACACAAAATAAAAAAACATATAAATTGTAACATTAATAACCTAAGATGTGAAAGGAAGAGAAGTAAAAGTAAAGTTTATGTATGCTATCAAAGTTAAGTTATTATTAGTTTAAAATAGGATGTTATACATATAAGATATTTTATGTAAGCCTCTGGTAACCACAAAGGAAAAAAATCTTTAATAGCTACACAAAAAGTTATGATAAAGCAATCAAAGCATATTGCTAAGAAAGTCATCAAATGACAAAAGAAGAGAAGGATAAGAAGCAAGGAAGAAAGGATCTACAAAACAATTAAAAAACCCCAACAAAATGGAGATAGTAAGTCCTTACCTATCAATAATTACTTTAGATGTAATGGATTAAATTCTCCAATCAAAAG
Source organism: Balaenoptera physalus (assembly GCF_965194825.1). Lineage (NCBI taxonomy): Eukaryota > Metazoa > Chordata > Mammalia > Artiodactyla > Balaenopteridae > Balaenoptera > Balaenoptera physalus. The sequence continues at coordinate 45,520,689 of NC_138882.1, forward strand.
ACATAGAATAGCTAAATGAAGAAAAAAAAAAAGCAAGACCCAAAAGTATGTTGCCTACAAGAGACTCACTTTAGCTTTAGAGGTACATGTGAACTGAGAGTAGAGGGATATAAAAAGATATTTCAAGAACATGGTAACCAAAAGAAAGCTGGGGCAGCTATACTTATATCAGCCTAGACTTTAAGCTAAAATTGGTCAAAAGAGGCAAGAGACAATGAAAAAGGGGTCAATCCATCAGAAAGACATAATAACTGTAAATATTTATGCACCCAATATTGGAGCACCTAAATACATAAAGCAAATACTAACAGAGCTAAAAGGAGAAATAAGCAGCAATAAAATAATAGTTGGGGACTTTAATACCCCACTCTCAACAATGGATAGATCATCCAGTCAGAGAATCAATAACAAATCAGAGATTTGAAAATTACTGTAGACCCAATATACCTAACAGACACATACAGAGCATTCTATCCAACAAAAGTAGAATACACATTCTTCTCAAGCACACATAGAACATTTTCTAGGATAGCTCATATGTTAGACCACAAAACAAATCTCAGTAAATCTAAAATGATTGAAATCATACCAAATGTCTTTTATGACCACAATGATATGAAACTAGAAATCAATAACAGGAAGAAAGCTGGAAAATACACAAATGAATGGAAATTAAGCGACATACTCTTGAACAACCAATGTATCAAAGAAGATATCAAAAGGGAAAAAAAATTTCTTGAGACAAATGAAAATGGAAACACAACACACCAAAACTTAAGGGATAGAGCATAGGCAGTTTTAAGAGGGACATTTATACTGATAAATGCATATATCACAGAAGAAATAAGATCTCTAAAAAAAATCTAACAGTACACCTCAAGGAACTACGAAAAAAACAGACTAAGTCCAAAATTAGCAGAAGGAAGAGAATAATAAAAATTAGAGCAGAAATAAATGAAATAGAGTACAAGGAAACAATAGAAAAGATTAATAAAACTAAGAATTGGTTCTTTGAAAAGATAAAATTGACAAAACATTAGTTAGACTAAGAAAAAAAAAAAAGACAGGACCCAAATAAATAAGATTATAAATGAAAGAGGAGACATTACAACTGATACCACAGAAATACAAAGAATCATAAGAGACTACGCTCAACAACTATAGCCAACAAACTGGACAACCTAGGAGAAATGAGTAAATTCCTAGAAATATACAACCTGTCAAGACTAAATCATGAAGAAACAGAAAATCTGAACAGACCATTTACTAGTAAGGAGATTAAACCAGAAGTCAAAACCTCTCAACAAGGAAAATCTAGGACCAGATGGTTTCAGTGATAAATTTTACCAAATGTTTAAAAAAGAATTAATATCAAGTCTTCTCACTCTTTCAAAAAATTGACAAGGGAACATTCCCAAACTCATTTTACAAGGCCAGCATTACCCTGACACCCAAGTCAGGTAAGGACACCACAAGAAAAGAAAACTACAGGCCAACATCCCTGATGAATATAAATACAAAATTCTCAGAAAATACTAGAAAACTGAATTCAGCATCAAATTGAAAGGATCATACACCATGATCAAATGGTATTCATCTCTGGGATGCAAGGATGGTTCAAGATACACAAATCAATATAATACATTATATCAATAGAATGAAAGATAAAAATCATATGCTCATCTCAATAGATGCAGAGAAGCACTTGACCAAATTCAACATCTATTCATGATAAAAAATCTCAACAAATTCTATACAGAAGGAACATTCCTCAACATAATAAAGGCCATATGACAAATCTGCAGCTAACATCGTACTGAGTACTGAAAGATTGAAAGTTTTTTAAGATCAAGAACAAGATGAGGGTGCCCACTCTCATCATTCCTATTCAACACATTATTGGAAGTCCTAGCCAGACAATGAGGCAAGAAAAAGAAATAAAAGGCATCAGAATTGGAAAGGAAGAAGTAAAGTTCTCTCTATTTGTAGATGACATGATTATTTATATAGAAAGTCCTAAAGACTCCACCCAAAAACTGTTTGCTTTAATCAACAAATTCAATAAAGTTTCAGATACAAAATCAACATAAAAAAATCACTACATTTTTATACACTAACAACAAATGATCTGAAAAAGAAATTTACAAAAAACTCATTTACAATAGCATCAAAAAAAAAATACTTAGGAATAAATCTAACCAAGGAGGTGAAAGATCTCTACATTAAAAACTATAAGACGCTGATGAAATAAATAAAAGAAGACACAAATAAACGGAAAGATATCTTGTGTTCATGGATTGAAAGAATTAATATTGTTAAAATGTCCATATTACCCAAAGCTATTTATAGGTTCAGTGCAATCTCTATGAAGATTCCAATGGCATTTTTTACAGAAATGGAAAAAAAAAAATCTTAAAATTTGTTTGGAATCACAAAAGACACTGAATAGCCAAGGCAATCCTGAGAAAGAAGAGCTGGAGGCATCACATGTCCTGACTTCAAACTACATTACAAAGCTACAGTAATCAAAACAGTAGGGTACTGCCACAAAAAAGACACATATACCAATGGAACAGAATCATAAGCATAGAAATAAACCCATGCATATACGATCAACTAATATTAGTCAAGAGGGTCAAGAATACTCAATGGAAAAAGACCGTCTCTTCAATAAATGGCAGTGAGAAAATTGGATATTCACATGCAAAAGAAGGAAACTAGACCCGTGTCTTACATCAGTCACAAAAATTAACTTGAAATGTATCAAAGGCTTAAATATAAGACCTGAAACCATAAAACTCCTGAAAGAAAACAGAGGGACAGGGACTTCCCTGGTGACCCAGTGGTTAAGAATCCGCCTGCCAATGCAGGGGACATGGGTTCGATTCCTGGTCCATGAAGATCCCACATGCTGCGGAGCTGCTAAGCTCGTGAGCCACAACTACTGAGCCAGCATTCTAGAGCCCGTGAGTCACAACTACTGAGCCCACATGCTGCAACTATTGAAGCGTGAGCACCTAGAGCCTGTGCTCCACAACAAGAGAAGACCCCGCTCAACACAACTAGAGAAAGCCTGCACACAGAAACGAAGACCCAATGCAACAAAAATAAAATAAATAAATAAAAATAAAAATGAATTAAAAATAAACATGAAAAAATAAATAAAATAATAAAAATTTTTTAAAAAGCAGCTGAAATTAAAAAAAAAAAAGAAAACATAGGGACAAATCTCCTTGACATTGGTCTTGGCAATGATTTCTGTGATATGACACCAAAAGCATAAGCAACGAAAGCAAAAACAAATGGGCCTACATCAACTAAAAGGCTCTATACAGCAAAAGAAAACATCAACAAAATTAAATGGCAACCTACAAAATGGTAAAAAATATTTGCAAAACACTATCTGATAAGGGGGTTAATATCCAAAATATGTAAGGAACTCATATAACTCAATAGCAAACACACACACACACACACACACACACACACATACACACACACAAAGGATTCAATTAAAAAAATGGCAAAGGACCTGAATAGACATTTTTCCAAAGAAGATATTCAAATGGCTGACAGGTACAAGACAAGCTATTCAGCATCACTAATCATCCAGGAAATCCAAATCAAAACCACAATGAGATATCACCTCACACCTGTTAGAATAGCTATTATCAAAAATACAGGAGCTGACAAGGGTTGATGAGGATGTGGAAAAAAGGGAACCCTTGTGCACCTTTGGAGGGAATGTAAATTGGTATAGCCCCTATGGAAAACAGTATCAAGGTTGCTCAAAAAACTAAAAATAGAACTACCATATGTGCAGCAATTCTACTTCTAGGCATATATCCGAAGAAAACGAAATCACTATCTCAAAGAGACATCTGCACTCCCATGTTCACTGCAGCATTATTCACAATAGCCAAGACATGGAAACAGCCTAAGTGTCCATAGATAGATGACTGGATAAAGAAAATGTGACATATATAAAACTATACATATAATTTAATATTATTATTAAATACTAAATATTACTATACAACATATAATACTAATATTATTTACTATATATATATATAATTTAATATTATCTAGCCATGAAAAAAGAAGGAAATCCTATCATTTGTGACAACACAGATAAACCTCGAGGATATTATACTAAGTGAAATAAGTCAGACAGAGAAAGACATACTGTATGTTCTCACTTATACATCAAATCTAATAAAACCAAACTCATAGAAACTGAGAACCCATTAGTGGTTATAGAGGTAGGAGGTTAGAGGTGGGGCAATGAGTGAAGGTGGTCGGAAGGCACAAAGTTCCAGTTATAAGATGATAATTGTGATTACAGTTAACAATACCATATTGTGTAATTGAAAGCTGCTAAGAGAGTAGATTTTAAAAGTTCTAATTACAAGAAAAAAAGTTGTGTAGCTATGTGCAGTGATGGATGTTAGCTAAACATTGTGGTGATCATTTTGTGTGTGTGTGTGAGTGTGTGTGTGTGTGTATAATCACCTTAAACTTATGCAATATTATATGTCAATTATATCTCAATGAAACTGAAAGAAAGAATAAAAAAGAAATATCTTAAAAAACCAAATGTCAATGTTAAAAAAAAAAACTGGAAGGCTCAAAATGGGATGCTACAAAATTTAGGCAGCTGTTCTCTATGCAATAGTTGTTACCACATCATTGCAAGAAAAAAAAGAAAACAGGTTAAGTAATAGTATATGTGAAACTTTTTATAACTGTCTTTCTTAAAATGAAAGTATTTCCTTGCTTACTTAAATGTATTGCTCATGCAAGGCATGTAAACAACGAAATAAGAAATTAATTGAATCTTCCTTAAAATGCTTGCTTTCTATAAAATGTATGGACTGTTCTAGTCGTTCCATTAAAACTGCAAGGCTGTGCCTTTACTAAAAAGACAGTCTTGAACACATTCTCTTAGAGATTTGTTTATTTTTATTACATGCAACACAATGATTCACTGGTAAAGCCAGTGAAATTGGTTTTAGAATTTTCATTTTTATTTTTAGTCTTCTCCATTTCCTTTGTAATATGCAAACATGTTTACAAAAGGTGACAATTTTGATCTTGGGTAATTCTCACTATCAGTGATGCTGTACTTTCACCAAAATTCCTATTTCTTTGAAATAAAATTTAAGAAAACAGTAAAAAGGAAAGGAAGGTACAAACATAGGGAAGGAAAGAAAAAATAAGAGGAGGTGGGACAGGAAATCTTACCCACAAGTAGGAACAGGATTAAAAAAAAGAAAGAATAATTTACAGAGTTGAAAGAAAAGACTAATGTGTCTTTTTCTGTCTCTCTCTCTTCCTTGCTTTCCTTCCTCCCCTACTCCCTCTCTCCTTCCTTCCTTCCTTCCTTTTTTCAGTGTAGGAATCTCCTTTTTATCTCCACAGAATCTGAAAGGTTTCCTTCTATACTTCTACCATCTATACTGGGCTAGAATTCAATGTCAAATGCTTGATTTTTCTCAACTAAGAGATAAGTGGAGGCAGTGAATAACCAGTGAGTTTGAGCAGAAATGCAAGAGCTGAGCCCCTTACCTGTCACTTCACAAGTCAATGCAACACTCTGTTTCTCTTTTACCTTCACATCTTCAAATGTATTTTCACCCACAATGTGAGGTGGTACTAAAAAAAAAAAGAAAAAAAAAGACAGAAAAAGTAACAGTTCTAACAGCAGAGTGGTTATTTATAGGCATCTATTTCCATATTTTTTATTAGGCTGTACCCTTTAAAACAGTCCCTCCAAATTCTCATTATTATTTGTTTACTAGAATAATGTTACTATATTGTTTGATCAATTCTAAGATATACTATAAAGTTATGTGTCATAAATTCAATTATAATGAATTTTATTGTATGTAAATCATAAAATCTGGATAAATATGTCAACAAGTCAATGAGTAACAAAATCTATCAGACACTTATTTCTCCCTCTATAACTCTGAGAAGCACTCACATTAAACAAGTTATCAGAGCCTTAGAACACTGTTGAACAATTGTGAACTGATAAGACATGGCATTTCAGCCATTTTAATCCAACTGATTACGTACAAACCATTCTAACATTGAATTCTTGCCAAGAGTGACAGTCCAGGGGCCAAAGAATACATAAATGTAAGTTCAAGCTGCAGATAGATTTTAACTCTGCTTCCAGAATGTATTTAAGACAATTTTATTTTGTCTAGATATTGTAAGTTATATAAATACCTAATACTGAAAGCCCAAAGGTTTTTCTTTCTTCACCAGCTGCATTCCTTACAACACAAGTATACTGGCCAGCATCTTCCATTCTGGTCTGCATCAACCGCAGAGTCCTTCCTCCTGGAGAAGCAAACCACCAGATGACGCAAAGATAAATCTGTAACTTTACAAGCTTGCCGTGTAGTGCTGAATTTCAGGAAAATTTAATCAATTCACTTCAAAGGCCTTTAAAATGCATTTATGTCAAGCTTTTTAAAAATATCACGTTTTAAGGCTATACGAAGCAGAATAGACAATTCAGAAGAAATTTCCGATTTAATGGATAAAAAAAGTTAATACAAACCTAGGTGACGGCAAGTAAGAAATGGAGTTTCACAGAGGTATTGTTTGAACATAATCTCGAAAGGTAAGTATTCTTTAACACAGAGAGGAGTTAAGAGACACCGCTGTAGGTAGAGAATGAATGAGGATCTAGAGGTAGAAAGCAGATGTGAGGTGTGGCACCTAAAACAGAACAGGCGGAGAAAACAGTGAGAGATGAGACTAGTTGGAGTATGACCAGATTCTGTGGGCCTTCGAATGCTATGCTAAGGAATTTTGACTTTATTGCGTTCACTAAAGGCTATGGAAGTACGTACACAAAAAAGTCATGATCTGATTCGTGCTTTAGAAAAACAACTGTGACAGGATGTTTACGAAAAGATTCCCAGTTTGCCGTGGAACACATGAAATGGGAACGTTAGAAAGAGGACTAAGCCAACGACCCAGATTGGGATGACGTCAATATACAAGGGATGAATGAAACCATGAAGACTGACTACCAGTTTTCAATTGAGTTTCATGGAATTCTAGAACTATTTATATCAAAGTTTATGATGGTCACTTTGTTCATTAGCATGACTCTGATTTTGTTCCTCTTTATATTTTGAACTTCTATGTAATGAAGAAAGATTCTGGTAGACTGGGAATGAAACTCTGATATGCTGAAGGGTGTAAGTTGGAGGAAAACTCCTCTTAAGGACCAACGAAGAGGAGCCAGCAGATGAGACTGAAACAAAGCTGGCAGAGAACAAAGAGACACACTGAGAGAGTAGAGTCCTTGAGGACACGGGGAGGGGGAAGGGTAAGCTGGGACGAAGTGAGAGAGTGGCATGGACATATATACACTACCAAATGCAAAATAGAAAGCTAGTGGGAAGCAGCCACATAGCACAGGGAGATCAGCTCGGTGCTTTGTGACCACCTAGAGGGGTGGGATAGGGAGGGTGGGAGGGAGACGCAAGAGGGAGGGGATATGGGGATATATATATATATATATGTATAGCTGATTCACTTTGTTATACAGCAGAAACTAACACCATTGTAAAGCAATTACACTCCAATAAAGATGTTAAAAAAAAGTGTAAGTCATTTCTTAGGTTTTGTAATAATTTTCCACTCCGTGTATTTTTGCTTAGTACCCTGAATTTGAACTAAAAAAATTGAAATGGTTAAACATAAAATTTTCATGTAAATTATTCACCTGGATCTGAATTTATCAGGAGTTTCTATCTGCTTTACGTTTTTATAAACACAAGGCCTCATTGAGCTTTACCTATAAGCAACCTACTCATCCTTAAACCAATAAAAGGTGAACTTAGTAGTATCTTATTTAGACAGACAAAACTGATTACCCAGATTCAGTCTTTTTCCCCAGTTGAATTTAAGTAAGCAAAGTTGAATACAGAAATTCCCTAAACATGTCAAAAAACTTATGTTAATTAGGAAAGGATTCAAAAGCACTCACTGCTACTTCAGATTAGTGAGACCATAATATGATTCCAGTTGAGAGATATTAAAAAAATACAACATTTATGAGTCATTGCTGGCTCTGCAAACCTCAACCTCATAAATCTCATGATCTTTCCTTTCTCTTTGTTTCCTGGTCCTCTCCCTTATTGCAGTGAAAGACAAAAAAGGGTTGGACAGTAAATTATACTTAGATGGAGACATTTCTCGTACCTATTAAACTTTTATAGCAGCTATCTGTTCTTGGCAGATAACTTCATAACAATGATAGGGCCTTCAACAAAGTACTTCTTTTAGAAAAGCTTGACTTAACGTCTCAGGAGGACTAATCTTAATGAAACAGAAATGTGCAGCCAATCAAGGAACAAGCGAGTCATACGCCATTCATCTGATTCTCAGTCATCGATTGCACAACACACATGTTCAGATTGTAAAACTGAATGACTCTTCTGGCAGCGCCACAAGGTGAAGTACATTTAATGTATTCGCTCAGGGATCTCCAGCTGCTAGTCAAGCAAAACAAAACTATACAATAAAACCAAAACACTACTCCTGTGGATCTATAATAAGCCAGAGTACCTCATTTTATCTTGCCTTTTTCATTTCCAGGAGCCCTGATGTAGTTATTATATTTAAAAAGAGTTCCTACTTTTTCAGCAATTGATAATTAAAAAAAAAACAATAATATGAGGATGATTATAAGAGAAGAAGATAATGTGTTCAGGTTTTTGGCAACCAAACTGCAATGATATCTTTGACATCAGTATGCATTCCTTAAGATCAACAGAGGCAGGCAGTCCTTCAAAAATGAAAGCATTATAGGACATAGGAAAGCTTCCTAGGAGAGGGAGACCCAAATCTTTTACCAGGTTGTCTATGGCAAATAACAACAAACATGTATTGGATGCTTAGGATATAAGCAGGCACTGTGTTAGCTGCTTTACACATATTAACTCATCTTTACAAAACCCCCTAACAGGCAAATACCACTAGTATCCTCACTTTACAAGTGAAGAACTGAAGTTAGCAAAGTTAAGAAACTTGCCTGAGGTTATAAATCTAGTATTATAGGCAATAGATATAATAATTATAGCAATGTATATTCCTCATTAAGCCCCTATCATTTACAGACCAAGATCTTGAAGAAACAGAGGGACCTTACACTATTTAGACCTAATTCAAATACTAGCAAAGTATCTTTTCTGAAAAAGCCTTCAAAAGTGAGAATTTAAACTTTGAACAAATTTAGGGGCAGGGAGCTTGTTACCTCTTAAAATAGCTCATCTTGATTTTCAACAATACAAATATCTTTTAAAGTTGTTTGTATTCAGACCCAAATCTGTCCCTAGAATATTCCATACACTGGTATTACTTTTAACCTCTGGAACTAGACGGAACCAACATAATCTTTTCTACGCCATGGCTCTGCAAGTATTTAAATGTAATTTTCACTATGTTGTCATGAGTTGCACAGGGTTTATTTTTTCAGGTTAAATAGAATCGGACGCATAGTTTACTTTGCAATCATTTGCCACCATGGTTATCCTCCTTCGAAAATACTGTCAATAAATCCTTCTTCTAGTCTTCCTAATGAGTAAGTTAAATCCACAATACAACTGGTGTTTTACTTGTTTTATTGGTGAAAATATATTTTATTCATGTGGCAAAACATTGCATCTGTTTTCATGATAAACACATTATACTGTTAATGCATACTCAATAACCAAACCAATTCAGAGATCTTTTCATATGAAGAATTCTGAAGCTGTATCTCACCCTAATTTTCACCATTGGTTTTTGAATGTGAGTGCAGGAGTTTACTTAACTTTCATTTTGTTAGGTTTAATTCAAAAGTTCCAGAGTGAGGTGTGTTTGAATTTGGATGCCTTCATTCAACACATTAGGTATTCTTCTAAATATCCAAGCTTTTTATTACCCATAAACTTGGCGAGATTATTTTCTTAGTCTGTACCCAATTTATTACTGAAAGGGGCCAAGCGCAGATTCCTGTGGCATGCCCCTAGACACCTCTCTCGACACTTACACTGATCCATAAAGAATAAGCTAATAGATTTTCCTACATAATTAGATAAGGAATAAGAGGAATATCTTTTTTACAATAATGATAAAATCTTAGCTCACTTGAAACTATTCTATCTTGGAAATATAAATCTCACTCAGATTAGAGTTGTGAAAAAATTCAAACTCGTGGTTATAGAGATATGTTATATAACATTATTCACTCTAGGCTCTGGCTTCAAGTATTTCTTTTCATTCTTCACTTTTCAGATTGGTTGGTACTCATTCCAGCATGAATGCTCTGACATCCCCATGATTTAAGTAATAAGTGAGTGCCAAGATTTCTTTGTCAAAAGGATATAGAGATATTTAGAGATTTCCCCCATTGTCATATAGCTTCTGATGTCCTAAATTTTTTTCTTAATATGATCAGTGGGTATTATAGTAAGCAGCTAGATCATAAAGAAAAAAATAAGACATGGAGTTATGAGAAATTAAGGAGAAACTGTGGCCACAGGAAGCTAATCAGATTACCAGGCTACAAGAATTTCTAATACCTGAGAGAATTCTCAGAGAACTGCTAAAGTTGACAGGCCACCCATCTTTAAGCCAGGCAATTGAAGGCAGGGGAATTCCTGAAGCTTCACAAGTTAGGGACACTGAGTTTTTTTCCACCACACTGATATTTTCAGGTGTCCTGTGGTTTCCTATGATGCTTGGAGGTGCTGTAAGACAAAACAAAACAAACAAGAAATGGAAAGGAGGGTGGCTAGTATGTAACAAACACCAAATTCTAAACAGCTTATTCTTAAAAATAAGGCTTCCATTTTCTAGTCAACAGTAAGCAAAATAAGCAGTCACAACAATAAGATGATGATGATGATGATGATGACGACGACGATGACAACACTCCTGGAAGTAAAAATGTCGCTTCTTCCTCACTAACAGCAACATATGACTTTTTAAAAAAAAAAAAATTTATTTATTTTATTTATTTATTTTTGGCTGCGTTGGGTCTTAGTTGCAGCACTCGGGCTCTTCATTGCAGCATGCGAGCTTCTCTCTAGTTGTGGCGTGCGGGATTTCTCTCTCTAGTTGTGGTGCGCGGGCTCCAGGGTATGTGGGCTCTGTAGTTGTGGTGCGCGGGCTCCAGAGCGTGTGGGCTCTGTAGTTTGCGGCATGTGGGCTTCTCTAGTTGAGGTGCCCGGACTCAGTAGTTGTGGCGTGTGGGCTTAGTTGCCCCACGGCATGTGGGATCTTAGTTCCCTGACCAGGGATCAAACCTGCATCTGCTGCATTGGAAGGTGGATTCTTTACCACTGGACCACCAGGGAAGCCCCCAAATGACTTTCATATTGTTATTCTAATAGTGGTGAATGATTTTCTGTGAGTCACTCATCTTTTCTGGTAATATGGATTCATGACTTTCTTATAGGCAGAATTTTCTAACAAATAATTCTAGTATTAAAAATTAAAAACAATCAAACAAATTAGAAGCTCAAAACCTCCTGAAACACACCAGCTTTCATGTTATCTATACTAACCACATTTTTGTTCCTTGGGCTAGTTGTTTCCTTGCTGGTTTTTTCCTTATTTTCACCCCAGTCCAGCTCATGGAGACAAATGTGGTTTCAACTAGAATAGGAGGAGTAGAGTTGATGGGACTTAGTGACACCGGATATGAGAAAAAGAGGAGTCAAGGATGATTCCTGGGTGTTTTCCTTGCTCAATCACATTAGGGGGTGGGATTGGCACAATCACCCATGAGAGAGTGTGGAGAGAGAAGCAGGTATTGCCCATTTCAGAGCCTTGGGGCATTCTAACACTACAGGCTGGAAGAGTAGGGGGAAACAATAAGAGAGGTTGAGAGGAAGGAGTTGGCTGAGAGTTAGAGAACAACCAAGAGGGGCAGGGGTGGGGCAGTTCCAGAAGCCTAGAAAAGACTGAGTGACCAGCTCCTCGGGGTCAAATATGCATTGTGAATGCAAAAATGTGAGCCACACAAAGTGGGTTGAGAAGACGGGTTTGGGCAATGAGCAGAGTGGAATCAGGATAGTCTGAGGATAGAGTGACAAGTCACATTGACCCAACAGGCCTGGACAAGTGCAAGGGCTGGGTCAGAGGAGAACCAGTGTTAAAACCCAATTAAGCCAGCACTGGAACATAGATAAAACAAGGCTACACAGAGGCCTTGAGTGCCTCTATGTCCCTCATTAGCCCCATGGAAAGTTACCCCTCCATCATGTTTTCTTCCTGCACAGAGAAGGGCCAGTGACACCCTCCACTTTCAATGGTCTTGCAGAATTGAAGTACATGGAAGATTGAGCCAACTGGAATTTAGCATAATCTGAGACCTTGATTTCTCAACATCAGTCTTGCCTAGGAAATTTTATGACAGAAATTCTTGTTAATACAACTAACCTAAATGTCCCTCCCTAGAGAACTGATCAAATAAAGTATGAAACATTCAAATAATGAAATAGTAAGCACCTGTTAAAAAGAATGAAAAAACCACAATCTAACAAAACGATACATAGGACTGATTCCTTTTCAGTCTTTAGCTTTGGTTTACACATTGGCTGCAAACTACAAGATATTAATACTGGACTTTGTGCATGTTCTAACTGGATTTAAGTTACAAGACCATGTCTATTAGATTTACCATTGTTTCTATAGATTTTAAAAATGCAATTCAAATTGTATGCATACAAATAGGTGTCCTTGAGTACCTGTATGTTTGGTCCATTCCTATGGACATTTACTGTTCATTACTTAGAATTTTAAAGCTGACTTCAGCACAACTTATGCCCATCTGATGCTCAGTCAGTAAGCTCTAAGGAACCTAGACTTACACTAGCCAAGTCAGCTAATGTGGAAAACATAGAATCATGGAATATTACTTGGGATAGCACTGGATCAAAAGTACTTGAAGAAGATAATTATCTACTTTACTATGTGCTTTCCTAAAAGAATATCCAATATATGCTTATTTCACCAAGGTAAGATATGGAAGGTCAGGCATAGTAGGATGAGTGATGAGACTGATCTAAAGAAGTGGTGCAAATGTAGAAAATAATCGACTATAAATAAAAGACTCAACACTTGAGGCCTATATCTCCCATCCAGGAGGCTATAGATTATATCAGCCAGTGAATAGACCTATTGAGCCTGTTTATACTTACTGTGTACACTTAAGTCATATTTTCTGTCAGTCATTCCTGCTATATTCACAGCAACACACACATAACGGCCTGTGTCAGACACGTGGACATTCTTCAGCTGAAGGATATGACCTTCATCCGTTACTTCCATTCCCCTTCCCTTAGTCAAAGGGCGGCCCTCTTTCATCCAGGTCACTGTCGGTTGAGGAATACCCTCCACCTCACACTCTAAGGAAATGCTCTTCCCTCGAGTTACGATGATTTCAGTAGGGTGGTTGCCACTGTTGGCTATAGTTGGTCGAACTGGGAAAAAAAAGAAAAGAATAGGAAATGTTTGCCTTAAGTCTTATATAAGAATTTTCATCAGGCAAAGTTAAATTCTTTTTTTGAAAGAAAATGTTTTATTGTTTCTTGTGGTCATACAAGCAGTACAAATTTACAGCAAAACAAAAATCACGAAATTCAGAAAAGTATAAAGGTCACTCACCATGCTATAATCGAATATACCCACTGAAAACATTTAGGTCTTCATGAAACCAACCATTACAAAATGAAATTAAAGAAAACCTACTAAGCACAATAACATAAAAACAAATATCTAGGAATAATATGACAAAACACACTAAATTCATTTTTGATGTCAAAAAATTAGCTACTAAAGAAAAGACCCAGGACTAATAGACATGGCATTGCTGTACTGAGAGGTAGAATTCTTCTCCAATGTACCTAAATGGGTTCGTAACTAAAATAAAGCTATCAATATAGTAAGGAAAGAATACTGCATTAGCTACTTTCCCTGCTTTTGAGAAGTTATACAACTATTTGAATTATCATTTGTAGCTCTAACCCAGGGAAGTCTTCTAGTACTAATTTTAAAGTAGATATGACAGCCTAGCTCATGACCTAACGTCTGTTACCAATTCCTTTCTTCCTTTCACTAGAGGAGTTGGAAAAGCTGAGACTTTCTCAGTCTTCTTTGGAAATTGAGGTTACCTCACGAATCACTGTAGACCTAAAAAGTCTAAATGGAGGTCTGCTGGCGGGGGTGAGGTGAGGGGGTGGGTTTGGGAAATTTTTTGCTCTCCTGCTAAAAGAGAAAGATACCATTCCTTCCCCTTCCCACACTGCCTTCAATGTGGACTTGATACTACAAATGCAGCAACCATCTTGAGATAACAAAGGCAGGACCAGGAGGATCCTAGATCTCCTGTCCTGATAAGAGTAAGGTGCTGACCAACTCCAGTGACTGTCGGCCTCAGGCTTCTCATTACGTGAGAAAATAAACCTCTATTTGTTTAAGCCACTGATGGCCAGTGATTCTGTAAATGTACAGCTAAATTCACCTAGTGGATACTGATTCCAAGAAAGAAGATTAAACCAACTCAAATACACATGTGTGTGGGAAAGAAAATGGACCAGTGTTAGTAATCCTGTGTTCCAGGGCCAATCCTGTCACATACAAGCCATGTGACCTCAGCTGGTCATGGAAACCTCTCTGGGCTTAAGTTTCCACATACATTTTTGAGGCAATATTTTTGTCTCATACCACAGCTATGTAAAGGTTAAATGAGGTAATGTAAATATTTTAAATACTTTAAAATCTTATATAAGTTAAATATTCTTTACGATGAGATATTTTTACATATTGTAAATATACCCTATGGTACAATGCCATCTTCTCCATTCCGCACGTACACTATCCTGCCCCCCAAAAATTACAGGCACATTGATATATCTGCCAGCAGCAAGCTGATGCAGATGTTCAGCTGTATTACTGAATAAATAACAGCTAGAAATAAGTAATTACTCTCTTTATTATGTCAGCACAATTAAAATTTGTGGGTCTTATGAAAGGTATAGTTGTCCCTGGGTATCCACAGGGGACTGGTTCCAGGACGCCCTCAGATACCAAAATGCTCAAGTCCATTCTATATAAAATGGCATAGTATTTGCATATAACCTATGTACATTCTCCCTTATACTTTAAATCATCACTAGATTAGTTATAATACTTAATACAATGTGAATACTGTGTAAATAGTTGTAAATACAATGTAAATGCTATGTAAACAGTTGTCTGGTGCGTGGAAATTCAATTTTTGCTTTTTGTAACTTTTTGGATTTTTTAAAAATATTTTTCAATCTGCACTTGGTTGAATCCATGGATGTAGAATCTGTGGATATGGAGGGACAATTGCATACTATAACCATACTACTTTGAATGACTCTTAAAGATATGAAGAAAAAGTAAAAGGGAAGGATGGAGAGGTTTTTTTAAAAAAATTGTGCCAAAGCCTGGCTAACTAATAACTTACTGTAAACTTGCAGACTGTAGTCTTTCTTTGCTGTTCCAGCAACATTTGATGCCACACAGGTATAGAGCCCTGCATCAGATTCTTCTGCAATTGAAATCTGCAACTGCCTGCCTCCAGATAAAGTTCTGACTCGCCCTGCAGAATCAGCCAGCACTGGGGAGCCTGCAAAGAAAACCAAGGGGCAGAATGTGAAGCATAAATTAAGGCGTTTTGTGTATATACTCTAATGAGTATATATACATATTTATTTACTTCCTAGTTCACATACTTAAAAGGCAGAGGACACTGTATAATAATCTATGCAAAAAGGAGGAGGAGGAAGATGAAGAGAAGACTATCTTCTGCAAATTTTTCTTTCAATCAATATTGCATTTAAAAGAAAACATACTTAGTAAAATAAACAAAATAAAATCTTTAAGTAAAACAAAAATTATTTTTTAGATCAGCTAAAAATTTAGATAATCTGATACTTAATGGAAACAGATATTTGTTGATGAATAACTAAAAATCTGTTCAACTGCACAATTCAATCTTAACGTACATTACAAAACTGTCACAAATACAGCAAAAATGTTTGCTTTAAAAAAAGAGAAAAATTTTAAACCTATTTTAAAGAAGAAAGAAATAGTTCATTGAATGGTGGATTCTTGATCATTATAGCTGCCCTACCATACATTTGATTAAAAAAGAGTTAATGGAGAAAATTAATTTCTTCTTGGGAGCAGTGAGTCTCAAAACTGACAATTTTCAGGTTGATACTGTAGAAGTATCGCATATGGCACATTTAACACAAAGCAATTCTGCTGTCTAGTATTTTCGCGTGCAAACCGTAAGAAAGTTTGTTGGCATGTTTCTCAAACAAAATATAAATTCACTTAATATTTATATTTAATTTTATAAATGTCAAAGGATGAAAACTGACCTTTCTTCTTCCAAATGAGATTTGGGGGTGGAATACCACTTGATTCACACAATAGACTAGTAAGATGCCCTTCAATGACTGTAAGTTGAGCAAGTTCATCAGAACCATAAATATTCGGTGGTACTGAAAGATTAAAAAAAGGAAAAATACTATTTTACACTCAAATATAAAATTTCCCTAACACTTTGCATGTAAAAATAAAAAAGGTTCCCACTCAAATGGTACAAGTAAATAATTTAGCACTTGAGGTTGACATATCAACACCACATTAAAAGTCAACAGTAAGACCTAGAATAAATACCTAATAGCAGACTTCCCATTTTCACAGATAGAAACTTAATTATCAAAATACTCAGAGTGATATAAAAAGGAGATACAGTCTAGATATTTAGACATCTTGCACCAAAAGAAATGATGACACTTACCAAATTTAAATTTAACCCAGTCATTTGTGCCTCTCCAGCTTTGATACCTCAGATGTTGAACAGAATAGAAAGACATCAGGCATATAACATATAGTAAAGAACAGAGGTAAGGAATTTGATCTGAGAAACAGACATGCTACCTATCCTAGACTGCACAGTCTGCCTTCCCCCATTGATCTCCAGCTTCTCCTTGGAACCCTCAAAGTGAATTCTGACTACCCACACTTTACTCAAAGAGGCTGAGTCTGCATTTGCTGGTTGAACTCTCCCTTGGGACACTTTCCTGGCTGCAGTATTATCACGTGATAGATGCTTATTCTCCCAAGCTCCTGGGAGTTGAGGAGTGGGAGAATCCTCCCCACCTCCAATGCTGCTTCCAGCCATTGTTCAAACACCCCCATGAAAGTCTCAATTCTTTTGAGGCTCATGTCACCCATTTACTTCTTTTTTTCTTATCACCATCTGTGAACCTGTCATTCTTTCTCCATTCACTGAACAATTTGGTACTTGTTTTTATCCTTTCTCTTGACATGAAGACCTGCCACATTCTGTATGAACTCAATATCCACACGTCTAAACACCTGGCTACTCAGTTCCTTGATCTGCTCATCCTGTTCTCCATCAGAGGCCATATCCTTTTCACCATCTAGAACATTTCTCCTATTAATTTATAAATTTAGGCCACTTTCTGACAACTGCTCTATCCTTATAGCTCTTTCACTCAACTATTCCCAATTCTCAATGCAATGACCTAATTGAATCTCAAGTCCTTAAATCTCTCAGAAGCCTCCCAACCTAGCTGCTTATTCTTTTATTTGCCAACTTCACTATCCAACTTAGATTTCATGATCAGTAATTTCAGCTAGTCCTCTGCCAATATTTTCAACTGCCTGGCACCATTGCTCTTCCTATTTGGCAATACCCTTACTTGGGATGAATCCTATAGTTTACTCTGTCATCACCTATGCCACAGATGAAAATTCTACAGAAGAAAATGACAACTACACAAATTGTCACCACTATAAATTCATGATCTCCAACCCAAACTCCACCTCCTCTACTCCCATGGCTTCCATTAATACAAATACTTGCAAATCTGTACCTGTAATGCAGATACTCTCTGAGATCTGGACTTCTATATCTGACTACTTAACATCTCATCTTGGATGCCTTAGAGGCACTGTCAAACTCAACTTGCCCCAAACTGAACTCAGTAACCAGTGTCATTGTCTTTCTTCTTAAGCTCTCTATGCCTACATGTGGCATAGTACCTAGAACACTTGAGTCACACTATAAATAATTTTTGAGGTCTCAACTTTCTCTCCCCTATCATCCATTCTTACATTGACTGCGACCTGCTTTCCTCTTTAAGAGGCATTGGTCTACTCAGTTGTAAAGTACACTTTGTATTTTATGTCCCATTTGGCTTCTCTGCAATGTGTGCCATTATTCATTCATTCACTCATCTATCTAACCACGTCCAACTTATTTGTTGTCCGTGTTCTTCTGGGAACACCATTGTCCTTAGTTTCCATGACACAAGCTTTACCCAGTTTTCCTCCTCCCTCTTTGACTGTTCCTTCTCAGTTTCCCATTTGGGGGTCTCTTTTTCTGTCTCCCTTCTTATGTGATATGTGAGGGTCATTCTATACAGTACTCTTTTGTACACATTCTTCTTATTCTCGCTAAGGGATCTCAACTACTACGTATACACTCATGTCTCTAACCTCACATTTTTAACTATTATTTCTTTCTCCTGAGCTATGGGCTCATAATTCTGATGGCATAGAGGACAGCTTCACATGAACAGTCTACAGGCATCTCTAATACAGCATTTTAAAAATGAATTCTTCACCTCACTTTCTAATTGATCATCACTCCAAATTTTTCTTTTTCTTTTCTTTTCTTTTTTTCAACCTTTACTTGATAAGACTCAGCTCAGTGTTGTCCATATTGGGAGTTACACAACTATTTTCCCCATTTGAAAGAAATGAGAAGAGAAGGGAAAGAAAGGAAATATGAAGGGAGAAAAAGGATGGAAGGAGGTAGGAACAGAAGTGAATGATACATAACAAATATGTAGTAAATATAAATGTACTGCATAGTAAATTTTGTTGTTTAAAAGTAAATCCTTTTACAGGTGAATGATAATATTTCTTACAATTTTCCTCAAGATTTTTTAAAATGATAATAATGATTTATAATTAACAAGTCATTTTATACATAAAATATTTATTCTCTATTGGAATTAGATTACTTCCTCTACCTATTTTTATTTTAAAATGTGTTTTTGAATTAACTTTTATAATCAAAGGTAAATTTCAGGTTATTATGTCAAAAATTAAAAAGTTTAAACAAATACAATCAAAATTAAGAGAGCTTAATATGTTATAAGTGAATTTAAAGAAGTACTTAAAATAAATGTGAATATGTAGGAATGGGAACACTTTTAAACATAGTGTAACAGACAGCTACAGTGATATAAAAGTTGTGACTATTCCTAAGAATTATCTTAATTAGTAACAGTAAAACTTCAAACGAGAATAGCTTTGCACATTCGTCAGCGGAGTAATCCCGTCTCCCACCCACAAGTGCATGTGTTCTCTTTCTCTCACACAAATATAATTCACATACACAATTTAGCCTTTTGATTTATTTTCAATTGACCAACACACTCTCTGTTCATGGAGAACACTCAATCATTAGAGGATCTCAGTTGTAGAAGCTAAAAGGCATATTAATCAGGCAGGAGAGCAGAACTGTTCTACATCAAAGTTACAGTGACCAACATGTTTAGGTTCAGGAAATCTGTCTAGTTGCTCTTGAATTAATTATATAAGCTGATATTCAGGACAGTTCAGCATCATTTAAACATATTAATTAGTGTCCATGTCTGTATTATGATCAATTTTAGTTACGTGGTTGGTTATTTTAAGAACTGACACAAAGAATCAAAGATTAAACCACAAGCTGTATCATTTGCTTTACAGGGGCTGATCCCACTTACCCCAAATGTTGACATTATAGTTTTTCTCAGTTTTTCCAGCAACATTTGTTGCCTCACAAGTATAACGACCACTATCTTGAACCTGAGCATCTTCAATCTGAAAACAAAATCATGCTTTGAAACCACAGTTTCTATTTCGTAAGTAATTGGGGCTTTTCTATTAATGTTATTTGTGATCTCTGATTTTTCATTTGTGTTCTGAAGGTTTTCAAACATATAAAAAAATAGAGGGAACAGTAAAATGGATGGCTATATGCCCATCACCCACATTTAACACTTATCAAGATCCAGCAATTCTCATTTATGTCATACCTTATTTGAATCTCATTAATTTTACTGGTTGAAGGTCTAGAAAGGCCTTTTAAATATGATTCAGATAAAATAACAAAAAAAATCACAACTAATTTCTGAATATGTTATTCAGGGCTTTAAATATACAATCTTTCCATGCCCAGGTCCTTTTTCAGTAAAATAATACCCATACTATTAATTTATTATGTCTTCTCCCATATTGGGTTTGTAAGCTTCTTCAAGCCAGGTATTATACTCAATTAGTCTCAATCTCCTAATACCCAGTTTGGTGCTTGGTACATAGCTGAATACCAGTAAATACTTTCCATATATTTATCTGCAACATACATTAATACTCATTTATCATTTATTCATAGACCTTTCAGCAGTTATTGAGAATCTTGTACCAGGTACTATAGGTAGAAGATACAAAGAAGTATGGTGTAATATATTATTTCTGACTTGAGTTTTCAGTCTAGTTGAGAATATAATGTATGTGAACATAAAAAAAGAGTTTAATAATAAACAAGGTATAAATAAGAATATAAGATAATCTAAGAGGTACAACAAACAGTATGGAATTGCTAAAAGCTTTGAAATCAATTGCTAAAACATTCAAAAGAGAATCATTGGAGTTGGAGTTATCATTAAAAGTATTTAGTACAGCAGGGGTACACTAGAAGTTTTCATTTCCCTGAGGTCTTCTCCCTATGTTCCTTCCTATGGACCCAAACATTCCAGGGTGCCTGGCTAGCCTCAGTGGTGGAGACTCGGTGGATCCTAGGATTTCTTCACCATCACCTCTCTCCTGGCTTCCCAACTTTACTGGGATCTGTGCTCTGAAGAAATGAACTTCTCTACTCAGTAAAATTTGCTAGGAGAGTTCTAATCATGTATAGCTCTCCCCTAGCAGTGCTGGGACCTGTGGTTTATACAATCGTCTCCCTCTATCATTCAGTCAGAGCTGAGGTTTGAGAATTCTGCCAGCTGTTTTCCTGAACTCTGGGGTCTGCCTCTGAGAAGGGGCAGTGCTTTTTGCTTTTTTTTGCTTTTTTTCCCCCTATATAGCTCAATTGACTTATCCTACTTTCCTCCATCAGTGACTCCAGACTTTCCTTCCTCACCAGCTCCATCGTTACAGGATCATAATTCCGAACGACTCCATCCTCTTGCCTCCAATATACACTTTCACCCCCCCTCTCACTCTCTCCTATACTTCTATCCTCCTTGTGTAAGCGTCTTAGCTTCCTTTGTGTTGACAATCATTATCCATTTCCCAAGACTCTCCTTGTTTGACAGTAATAATATTCCTTTACCAAGAAACTATGTGGTGTAGTGGTTAGCGCATGGATTCTGAAGCTATACTCCTGTATTCAAATCCCATTTCTGCCGCTTAGTAACCATGGGCAGATTACGTAGCCATTCTTTCAATTCTAAATACGGTTATTATGAGGATTTTATAAATATTCCAATGGCCTGTTGGCTTCCTGAATCCTAATTCCTTAAGTTGGCTTTCAACGTTAGCTCTTATTTCGCTTAAGTCAACGTAGTCAACTTTATTTCCAAAATTCACTTTGTTAAATTGTTTCAGTCACACTAGCTTACTTGCTTCCCATAATCAGGCCTTTTGTCCTATCTACCCATAAAAAGCCAAGTAGCTTTCCAAGACTATTCTGGACAACCACAGCCTCACTTTTTGCTATCTTTCCCAAATGTACTGCCTGTACCATCCACTTGGTAATTAACTTAGAGACTTAGAGCACTCATTGCATTTTTCATGAGCTGTTAAATTCTCATATATTTATGCAAAATTGGAAGACATTTTGCATAAATGTGTCATACTTTTTTGCATCCCTATGCAGAGCACCTAGAATGGGTATTTGCTGATTGGCTGAATGACTGAAGATGATGCACTCCTTAGAATATTTCTATAATATTTTCCTAGAAGTATTTTTGAATGGCTTCTGGCTACAAACATGAATTGACAGTTAAGTATAATATTTAAACCTTACTAAGCATAAAACTAAAAAATATTACAAACCTCATTAATAAAAGGGTTCCTAGAATTTTATAAGATGAAATTAGTAGAATACTTGTGAAGTTTAATAAGGGTACTATTTTGATAGTGGTAATACCAAAGCCATGAGCTTAGGAATAATATAAGAAGCAATAAATGAATCTATAGGCTTACCTTTAACACACTTCCATTTTCAGTGACACTGAGGCCTGGTTTCTTCAGCAAAGGGTGGCCGTCTTTTAACCAGGTCAGAGTCGGTGGGGGAATAGCATCACTTTGACATAGTAACTCCACAGCTTGGCTAATGAGGACAGAGACGTTCTGTTCTTCTCCCATGATATTTGGTGCAACTAAGTGAAAGATGGGTTTTCCCTCAGGATAAAAGAGGCCAGCATACTGCTTATCTTTATTAATCATCGGGACATATATTGAATAACTTTATTCGTTCTTTTAAGATGTAGGATCACAGTAATTCTAACATACCCTCTGCATATCATTTGGTTCAGAATCAAGTGTTCATAAATCACTGATTAATGTGTTCCTGTTGAACAGAAATAGTTTTTTCACTAACTTTTCACGTAAAAAAGTTTTAGAACTGGAAGTTCTCACCAAGTGCCCACTTAAGAAACTTCTTGAACTAGATGTCACCACTTAAGATTTTCAAAGTATTAAACCACTCATGAAATATTTTGGAAATAACAATGAATTAAAAGCAAACACATTTTTGATGCTTATTTATATTTTTTTGCAAAAGAAAATAAATTTCATAAACACAGAGGCAAAATAAAAAAATAGAGTTGAAAGAGATCATCCTGTCCCACCTCACAGTTTGCAAAACATAAGATGGGGGACAGATAAGAGCTTATTTGAAATAACGTGACTAATTGGTGGCAAAACTAGGAGTCTTCTGACTTGCAGTTTAGAGCTCAATTTGATTTTCCATGGTGCCTTGTCAGCTTTCTATGGAATAAAGACCATGTGGGATAAATGATACATTAAAGACCAAACTAAAACAGTGACCAGCTGTACAGCATACAACTACATAAAAAGAAGAAATGAGTTGAAATTTTAATGAGATTAAAATTAGAATTCCCTGGCTATAAGGCTTGTCAGATTCTGAAATATGTTCTTGGAGAAGTTTAAGGAACTGCATTCCCTTGGGTGTATTAAAAAATAGAGTAAACAATCATTTGTCTCAGATGGTCAAGGTACAGCCCTGCCAAGAATTAGACGGTGGGCTCCATAAGCTCTCAAGGACTCTTTCAGGCTTATATTTATAATAATTCAAAATCATGAACTAATGATAAAATCAGGCCTGTTATAAAAGGGCCACTCCAAAAAAGCACAGAGGGGAATTTCCTCAGCCATTTCTCACTAAATCCCATAACTATTTAGGATTGTAGGAAACATACCATATTTGTAGTTTTTTTGGTTTTGTTTTTTTTTACAAGAAAGGTTAAGTTTCACTGAAATGAATCCTAAAGGATTTTCCAAATGCTTTGGTAGAAATAAGATTTTTGTGGTAAGGAACATTATGCTAGTCCATTGGCCATTGTTTCCAGCTTGAGACTGTTGCATGTGGCAAAATGACAATGAACGCAGGGCACTTAAGCTAGTCCCTATAGCTTAAGGGACTTTAACCAGGAGGTTATATAACCGTGTTCTATAACCAGGAGGTTTCTCTGCTACCATGTCTTTTACACAGGGAAAGGCATTTGAACTAGAGGGTATTTCTTAAGCTGTTTCTGGATGCAGGACTTGTGCTAAACCCAAAGGAAATGAGGCTAACAAAAGAAACTCCATGCACAATGGTTGGAACAGATCAGTGGAACTTCTGGGCAGAGATCTGTGATGCCGTCCTGCTAAATTTAATAGCACAACAGACATCTGGCTTTCCAAAAGTTTACAGTAATCTACGGGTGACAGAAAAGAGTGGGATTGTTTTTAACATGTGAGACAACAGATAAAAGATATACAACTAGTCTGTTTGAGATTAAAACTTCTATAATCTCAGCAAAATCAGCACAATGAGTGCCATCTTCTAAGATATTATGAAAAAAAGATATATTCACCAGTCTTAGCACAGACAGTCCTAAATAGAATTTCACAGGTTGGAAATCATTTCAGGTTAAGTCTGTCCTCTGTGGATAAAAATGTACCACAACTATATAAAAATATGTTTATCTTAGATTATTTGTAGAATTTACAAAAGAGCATAGATTCTTTATGACTGCTTGTAGATGTAAAAGTCAGAAACAATTCAAGAAAGCAGAATGCTAATTTATTTCCAAATATTTTTCCTTCAATTACTTTTCTTTACAGCTAAATGAGTTGAATCAAGCTCAAATTTTTTCATTTGAGAGGAAAAATACAAAAACAGTAGAGTATTTGTTTCTTAAAGAACATAAATTAAAGCAAATCTAATTACAGTCAAGGATATATATTACCGCAGCACAACTATTTTTTTCTGCCCTGTCTTTCATTTCCAACTTTTTGTTTAGTCTGAGAAGAGAACAAGCTTCTACCCTTTAGATCCTCAGCTTCCTTAGATGTTATCCCTAGTCTGCTTTGAGGTCATGTTGCTTAGGAAGGGGTGTGTTGTGTCTGTTTCTCATCCTATGCACTATACTTGTGAAATGTAATTACACAAGTCAGAATTGCCACAGGGTTATGTTTGTTGAGACACTGGGGAGTGTGTGATCTCTACGAAAGTTCTACAGGAATCCAAATCATTTAAAAACTCTATTCTCATGTTTCAGCACCTAAGAGTATGGTGACGCATACTCCGAATTTATACCAGGGAGAAACAGTTTTAATGAACTACTCTTGTAATTGTAGGGAAAGCTATTTTACACAATGTCTGCTCCTCCTACACCACCACACTCTACAATGTAAATCTGACGGACACTTACCTCTGAGGCTGCAGACTCATTATGTACCAAATAGATCCAAGATTGCCAAGGTTACTACCACAAATTTAGGAATATAATAGAGGGACATAATACTAATAGTAGAGCATAGATTGGAAGCTAATTTCACATTAAAAACCTGTTTTAATCTGGCACTTCTTTAACATTTAAAATATATACACACAGCAAGCTACTAAACACATACGTACATTCTAAAACATACGTATGGGCTGGCTAGCCACTTGACTTTTATAACAGAGGGAAGATTCTGGTTTTCAGGCTAAAAAGGTAGTATGGGAGTATCTTAACAAATGATAAAAAATAGTCATGCACATCTTCATAACTCCAGAAAAATATCAACTCTCTATCACCTTCCAGGTCCACTATTGACATTAACCAGTGCAGAAATGGAAGGAGCCAATCCCAGATTTTCAGTGTTGACTAAAACCCGGTGAATACCGATGTCAGTCCTCTGCTTGCTTGCTCATGATTGAAGGAGCTACTGTGTCACATACTTAGATTGATGTATCATTCTCTAAGGATAGTTTAGATTGGAAACATTCCAGTTCTTCATAAAGCATAAAAGTGACCCATTAAGGGAAGGAGTTAGATTCCTTGCAGTTGGGCATTTTAGACCCTCTGTTATCTCGGACACAGAGCGCCAGCTGGAGGCTAGATACAGACCCATGCCAACTGCAGAAGCTACACAAAAGAGGGATGCATAACGAGCCTTGGGTAATTTATTGATGCCAACTGGGATTTTTTAGCTTAATTAGAGATGCATGGCATCCATGTTGAAACAAGGGGCCTTTTTATTAAAAAATTAGGACTTATTATATAAGTTATTTGTGATGATTACATTTGTTTTGGCAAACTCAAAAAGGGAAGTCAATCCACATGTCCTGGAGGTAAAAAAAAAAAAAAAAGTAATATATTTTGAACAGGAGTAAATTATTTGGAAGTGAGGTAGGACTTAGAAGAGAAGGCTTGCATTAAACAGAGACTCTTTGAGGACTACAGAACAAATTCATTACTCCACGAACCAAGAATATAATGCAAATAAAACCCTGAAAAATTTCTAAACGCAAAGGTATACTAAAATGTGGAATGACAAGTGTAATCTATGAATGGAGGCCATTGAGGCCCCAACTTTGTTCCAGGGGCCTCTTGGTGTGATGGAATCAGACCTTTCCTTTTGTACCTTACAGCTGCATCATAGGTAGGAAGAAAAAATACTTGAATTTTGTCTAAGTTTATGTTTAGTTTAACTTTTGCTTCTCAAATATCCTTTAATTCATAGACATAGTACTGACTATAAAATATGCTGATTGTACATATAATTAAAAAGTAAGAAAATCCAGGCTTCGAGTAGAACAGATCAAGAGAGCTACTTGAACAGAGCCTTGTTTTAGGGAGAAGAATATGTCTTCCAAATTGCAAAGATCTCTCCATAGTCATGTTCTTCAGAGGGCTCCATAAAACCAACACCCTACATGCTGGATGTATGCATTTTTAGTTCTCAGAACTTCAATAAAGGAAAATTAAAGTCAAATATAAGGCAGAAAGGGTGAATCTGATTTAACTAACCTTGTAATATTTTGATAATTTCTATTGTTCATAGCTCTTTATTGTCAAAAACTTGCGTAACTTCCTCAATGATATTAGGACTTAAACACAGCTGTATCAGAGCAGAAACAATTATTAAAATGTCTTACCATATACTCTGAGGTCAATGTCCCTTTGTTTCTCCCCAGCAGCATTTACTGCCACGCAGGTGTATCTCCCCGTATCACTGATTTGTGCGCTGGTCAAGGCTAGGATGCGGCCCCCAGACAGAACCTGTTGATTAATAGAAAGCTAAATAACCAATATATCTCCTGAGAACTGTAGGCGTAAACACACTTTTTCAATTATTTTATGACATTGATCAATTGAACATTTGCCTCTAGAAGCATTTTTACTTGGATGTTTTAAAGAGGGCAAGCATCATTTAATCCCCTTCTCATCTTATCTGTGGAGGACGACAGAGGCTAGAACCAAACTTGGTAATAACCACTGAACACAACTCTCTACATACAGGATCAAGTGAAGATCCAACTTTATCAACACTTACTACAGAAAGAGAAAAAGCCACCAGGGGAGAAAGATAAGAAGTGGGAATAAGAGGAGCTAATCCTCCTCTTAATTTTTCTTTGAGAGAACAAGTAAGAAGGTAAAATTAACAGCACAGTAGCAGTCAAATAAATTAATTAGTCACATTCATTGTCCTTTTATCCCATTGATGTAGTTGTACCTTTAATATTGACATGGACTCTGGATAGCCTATGATCCCAAATTCTGCAAGCAATGGATTTTCAAGAAAATTTCAAGAAGTCGAATGGTGGAATAACTATGCTCTCTGCTAAGCAAAGCAAAATTGAAGTACACTTTCAATGAGATAATATGTGTTTCCATATTTTAAATTTTGAGTCAGTGCAATGTACTTACATTTTTTTGTCAGACTCAAATTTCACTTCTCATAATGTTGCCTTTATAATTTTTCTTTATATGATGTTTTAGTAGAAATAAATATACTCTGTGTGGTTCTCTGATTATTTCCAGACATTTAAATATAACGTCTACCAAAAAATTCCTGTTTTTATTGTTGATGAACATTTCTTTGCGTAGGGTATCTTTTATGGTGGTGGCAGAGAGTGGGGGGGGGGAGTAGAAAGTATCTAAAACAATGGTCAAAATACAGCACTACATATGAGATAAGGGAACTCTTAGATATACTGAGCTTTTAATGAATTGTTTAGAAATCACAATTGTGTGCCCATGGTATTTATGGATGTATATGTGTACATGTTTGGATAACATTTGTGAATCCTTGCTCTCCAAATCCCTTTAATAGTTTTACTTGTTTATACTTCCTGTATTGAATAATTAGATGGTAGATTTCACTTAAGGAATGACAGAGAGTACCTGTATCCCATTAGTGAAACTAGCGACAGGGCTCCCATCTTTCAACCAGGTCAGACTTGGGGCAGGGATACCTCTGGCTTCACATTCTAACCTCACCAGGTTATTAACTACCACTGACACCATGTTATTGCTGCCAGAAATTGATGGGGGCACTGAAAAGGAATAAAAAAATAAATAAAATTAAGATATGTTAACATCATGGAATATTACATCTCAAAATAATAAAACTATATGTTGTGTCCACAATAATATGTTTTACATTTTTATTTCTTGATTTCCAGGCTTTGTGTGTATCTGTGTATGTTTCCTTACACTATATCTACTCTAGTATGTTAACTATGAACTACTCTTAAAAGCATTATTAGAGATAATAACTTAGAAACATTTCTTGAACTAAAACCTATGATTCTGACAGACAATATTTACAAACAGGGCCATTGTCATTGGCTGGTAAGACTGTTGATGACTATTTGCAACAATTCATCTAAAGAAAACTTAAGTTCAACAGCATGTGAAAATAGAGCATTTAATGGGAATCAGAAAATATAAACGCTTATCAGTTTTAGAACACTGCATTCTTAAGTAAAGATGACAATAATACATTCTGTTAAATATTTACACTAGAATTCTATAGATGCACTTAATCATTTTGAATGCTTCTTCACCCCAGGATGAATCTAGGAGAAGTAGCACTAACCATGGACCTGTAGACTATAAAATAACTCTGTAGCTCCAGCTGAGTTGATGGCCACACATTTATATATGCCAGCATCTGTGATCTGGGTGCTTTCGATATTGATGATCTGTCCTCTGTTCAAGAAAGTCATACTACTGGAACCTAATAGTGGACGATTATCTTTGTACCATGTAATAGCTGCAAGGGGAAGAGGACAGAAACCCATCTTTTTAAAACTTTTCATTTAAAAGCTCAATACACACACTAAATCGAAGCTTAACTACAACAGTAACAATTGCTTTATTCTTTTTTTTTTTAATTGCTTTATTCTTATGCTTATCATCTTAGTTTAATCTGTTTAATTATCTCTTTAGGGTTGATTTTTAGGAGGAGGTAAACTTTAGAAAAACATGAATAGACAATCCAATATAAGAGTCCTGAAGTGAACTTATAAAAATAATATTCTTTACATTATCTCTAATGTACTGGGTTGGCCAAAAAGTTCATTTGGGTTTTGCCATACAATCTTACAGAAAAACCTGAACGAACTTTTTGGCCAATCCAATATCAGTATTTGTTTGATAGCAAACTTTTAACCGATTCTATTTCTTTTGGTGTAGTATATATTCCTCTCATCTATAAAATTTTGTTTATGCATCTAATCAAAACCAAACACTATACATACTGTTAGCCTCAAAATTTTTATATTATTATTGATTCGTATGAATAACTTACTGGTGATGAAAATCAACAAAATAATAGTCTCATCAAATGAATGATTTATAAAGATAATCAATTGAGACTAGATAAAAATATATTTTTCAACAAAAATTTATATGCAATACCATTGTGGGTTTTGTGGCCATAGTAAGGACAATAAGATAATTATTCACATATTTCTACATTGTTTAAATGGGTAAATTATTTCATGTAGTTAAAAGCAATGAAAATTCAAAAATATCATCCACCTAATGATATCCTTATCAATGTTTTACCCTTGAAATATATTCTGTAATATTTCCCTTATTAGTAATTACTATATTATGCTTATAAACAGATTTAGCAATTCGCAGAAATCTTAAAATGTTAATAAGTTACAGAGTCCACAAACAAACCTACCAGGAGAGGGATTTCCAGTTGCCTTACACTCCAGCTGTATGGGGTTGTTCACTACCACGGTCTCATTCAGCATCTTCCCTGCATCCTCCAGACTGGGTGGTTCTGTAAGAAGCCCAAACAGATAATTAGCAAACACAAATAGGATATTTAAACTGAAATTGTTTGCTCACTGGGAGTTGTCATTTCTTTCTTTCTTTCTTTCACTTATATACAATGATATATTTGGAATAAAACTAAAGTATACTATTAAGTAGTACTGAAGAACAGGATGGAAAAAGATGTTAATAGCTTTTCGGATCATCCATTTCTCTATGCCTAGACAGGAAAAGCCTTAGAATTGTAGATTAGTAGAGCAGTAAAAGAAAGTTAAAGGAGTATTTTTTTTAATTCCAGTAAATCTGACTGGTCTGATGATGAATTGCCTTTACCAAGAAGTAATTCTCTTTCAGGGAAGGACATGGGTATTCCTCAAAATATCTGACTTTACCTTAGTAAGAACTATCTTAAACCTTTTCAGAGGGATTAAAATCATTTTTTGTTTGTTTATTAGAGTTTTTTCTTTTGATATGAAAGTTACAATTAAACTGTTAGTAAAATAAAACTACATTTTCAACTTTAAATACTCACAGATAATGCTGCTCTATTTTTAATGTATTTATAAAGTAGGAATTCAGAAAGTCTAAGAGGCATAGTGTAAAAGTAATGACAACTTAGAACAGAAATGCCATACATCTTCTCCTATCTCAAGGAGTGTAGGAGGGATGCCAGGAGAAAAACAAAAGTACAAGTAAACTAGAGATCTTATCTTACTTGGAAAAGATGCTACAGATATGTTTGCTTTAAGGTTTATATAAAAATACATTTTAAAGATTTGCTAAATTTAACTTATCCAATGCATGAGAGCGCCTGACCTCTGCCTCATATACAATTAAACAATTGATCCATTAATCTAGCAAAAACAGAGAAAGGGGAAAGGAGAAAAGGGAACAAGAAAAATGATGAGAACTAAATAAGATGGCAGAAATAAAATCAAAAATATAAATCAAGAGCATAAATGTGAATCAGTTCATTTTCTTGGTCAATAGAGAAAGACTTAACACTATTTGAGGGTTAACAGTATTTTTTAAAATTAAAAAGCAAAAGTAAAACAATTGCAAAAATGTTGACAATAAAGAGCTGGACAAAGGTATACCAGAACAAGTGTGATATCAATTTCTGACAAACTGTTATACAAGGCAAAAATAATGCTTTCTATTGACTGAACTGTTACAATTCAGAAAGAATCCACTATAATGATAATGCTTTATGCACTGAATAAAAAGGCAAAAATTGTTAAATAGCAGAGAAAATTTGAAAAACCA
Organism: Balaenoptera physalus; assembly: GCF_965194825.1. NCBI lineage: Eukaryota > Metazoa > Chordata > Mammalia > Artiodactyla > Balaenopteridae > Balaenoptera > Balaenoptera physalus. The sequence continues at coordinate 45,551,897 of NC_138882.1, forward strand.
AAAAGTACTATATTTTAGTACACCTTTCTTAGAAATTGACTATGCAGTGAAACAAAAAATAAAGTTACAAAGAATTTGAGAACTAAAATTACCCATCCATACTGTATGTGTGTATGTATATTACATATATACACATACACATATGTATTAGTGTATTTATGGTTAACAAAGAATATGTATTATTTTCAAATGCCAACAGAATATTTTCAAAACAGACTATATATTAGGCCATAAAAAAAGTCAATAAAGCATTTATAACCACAAGTTAATAAAACCATAATAAAAAAAAAAGAGAACTCAGTAATAAAATATAAAGTTCTCTACATGGAGAAAAAATTTATTATAAAGGAAATCAAGACAAAAGTATAGAAGTAGAAAAAATAAATTAGAATGAGATTGATTAAAAACTAAAACCTATGGAATGTCACTAAACAGTATATTATTCAAAGAAAATCTTAAAGCCCTAATTAATATATTAAAAACTAAGAAATAATGAAAATAAATGTCCCAATCATTCAACTCAGATTCCATAAAAAGACCAATAAAATAAGCCAAAGAAGTCAGGAATAAAGAAATAATAAAAATAAAAGCAGAAGACTACACCAAAGAAAACAAACAAGCAAAAGAAATAACAAAAGAAGACAATAAAACTGGTTTTTGACAAGTTTAAAATAAAGTCTGTCCTCAAAAGTAGATGTTCTTGTGAGTCATATTTGTTTTCTTGGAAGTTGTTCCTAAAGACAAAGCCTAGACTCCACTCCTCCTTCATACCTGTAGTTCCTTTGTATCCATCTAATGAAATGTATTAACCCCTCCTGCTTGAAATGCCTAAAATGTTTCTGTTTTCTGCACTAAATTCTGATTTATGATATGGTATTTAAGGACAAAAGACCTTTAAATATGGCTATCTGACTTTTCCAACTGGAAAGGAAAAATAATTAATCCATGGCGCATTCTTTCAAAACAGTTATTTAAATACTAACTTGAAGCCTTCTGGACTAAAGTGATCACTGAAGGCTTTGACAGACTATGCAGCAACTGCAATAAAACAACATGGTAAGAATAAGAAATAAAAGAGCTGTGGAGTGGGCTGGCTATTTTTCATTCCACTAAAGGACTGAAAGAAAAAAAGATTAGATGTCAGCAAGAATGGCAGAGTAAAGACTGAAAATCCATGCCTCCATTAGAAAACAAAAAAGAACACTGGAAAAATTATCAAAACCAACTTTTTCACAACTCTGGAAATTAACCAAAGGCTTGCAATAATTAAAGTGCTTATTCAAGAAAAACAGCAAAATCTAATTAAGAACAACAAGGTTTATGACATTTTATCTCACTCTATTCCCATCACTCTCTCCCTACCTCAGCAGTAAGCTTGAAAGCAAAGAGCTCTGCAACCACAGTGAAAAAAGCAGCCAAGTAGAAACTGGAAAGTAGAATGCGTTTGGTGCTACCTAAAAGGTTCCTGGAAGGACCTTCAAGAGGGCGGAGGAGTAGGACGATGGAGATCAACTTCCTCCCCACAAATACATCAAAAATACACCTACATGTGGACCAACTCCTACAGAACACCTACTGAACGGTGGCAGAAGACCTCAGACTTCCCAAAAGGCAAGAAACTCTCCACGTACATGACCGTGTGGCTGACAGTCTTGGTGTTCCAGCTGGGTGTCAGGCCTGAGCCTCTAAGGAGAGAGAGCTGAGTTCAGGACATTGGACCACCAGAGACCTCCCAGCCCCACGTAATATCAATCAGCGAGAGGTCTCCCAGAGATCTCTGTCTCAATGCTAAGACCCAGCTCCACTCAATGACCAGCAAGCTCCAGTGCTGGACACCCTATGCCAAACAACTAGCAAGACAGGAACACAACCCCACCCATTAGCAGAGAGGCTGCCTAAAATCATAATAAGCTCACAGACACCCCAAAACACACCACCGGACACGGTCCTACCCACGAGAAAGACAAGATCCAGCTTCATCCACCAGAACACAGGAACCAGTCCCTTCCACTAGGAAGCCTAAAAACCCCGCCAAACCAACCTTATCCACTGGGGACAGACACCAAAAACAACGGGAACTACGATCGTGCAGCGTGCGAAAAGGAGACCCCAAACACAGTAAGTAAAGCAAAATGAGAAGACAGAGAAACACATAGCAGATGAAGGAGCAAGGTAAGAACCCACCAGTCCAAACAAATGCAGAGGGAATAGGCAGTCTACCTGAAAAAGAATTCAGAGTAATGATAGTAAAGATGATCCAAAATCTTGGAAACAGAATGAAGAAAATACGGAGACAGAGACATTAAAACCTCTACAGACAAACAAAAACTAAGAGAATTCAGCACCACCAAACCAGCTTTACAACAAATGCTAAAGGAACTTCTCTAGGCAGGAAACACAAGAGAAGGAAAAGACCTACAAAAACAATTAAGAAAATGGTAACAGGAACATACATATCGATAATTACCTTAAATGTAAATGGATTAAATGCTCCAACCAAAAGACACAGACTGGCTGAATGGATACAAAAACAAGACGTATACATGCTGTCTACAAGAGACCCACTTCAGACCTAGGGACACATACAGACTGAAAGTGAGGCAATGGAAAAAGATATTCCATGCAAATGGAAATCAAAAGAAAGCTGGAGTAGCAATTCTCATACCAGACAATAGAATTTAAAATAAAGACTATTACAAGAGACAAAGAAGGACACTACATAATGATCAAGGGATCAATCCAAGAAGAAGATATAACAATTGTAAATATTTATGCACCCGACATAGGAGCACCTCAGTACATAAGGCAAATGCTAACAGCCATAAAAGGGGAAATTGACAGTAACAAATAATAGTAGGGGGCTTTAACACCACACTTTCACCAATGGACAGATCACCCCAAATGAAAATAAATAAGGAAACACAAGCTTTAAATGATACATTAAACAAGATGGACTTAATTGATATTTATAGGACATTCCACCCAAAAACAACAGAATACACATTCTTCTCAAGTGTTCATGGAACATTCTCCAGGATAGATCATATCTTGGGTCACAAATCAAGCCTTGGTAAATTAAGAAAATTGAAATCGTATCAAGTATCTTTACTGACCAAAATGCTATGAGAGTAGATATCAATTACAGGAAAAAACTGTATGAAACACAAACACAAGGAGGCTAAAGAATGTGCTACTAAATAACCAAGAGATACGGAAGAAATCAAAGAAGAAATCAAAAACTACATAGAAACAAATGACAATGAAAACACAACAACCCAAAACCTATGGGATGCAGCAAAAGAAGTTCTAAGAGGGAACTTTATAGCAATACAATCCTACCTCAAGAAACAAGAAAAACCTCAAATAAACAACCTAACATTACACCTAAAGCAATTAAAGAAAGAAGAACAAAAAAAAACCAAAGTTAGCAGAAGGAAAGAAATCATAAAGATCAGATCAGAAATAAATGAAAAAGAAGGAAATGATAGCAAAGATCAATAAAACTAAAGCTCGTTCTTTGAGAAGATAAACAAAATTGATAAACCATTAGCCAGACTCACCAAGAGGAAAAGGGAGAAGACTCAAATCAACAGAATTAGAAATGAAAAAGAAGAAGTAACAACTGACACTGCAGAAATACAAAGGATCATGAGAGATTACTACAGCAACTGTATGCCAATAAAATGGACAACCTGGAAGAAATGGACAAATTCTTAGAAAAGCACAACCTTCCAAGACTGAAACAGGAAGAAATAGAAAATATAAACAGACCATTCACAGCACAGAAATTGAGAGTGTGATTAACACTCTTCCAACAAACAAAAGTCCAGGACCAGATGGCTTCACAAGCAAATTCTGTCAAACATTTAGAGAAGAGCTAACACCCATCCTTCTCAAACTCTTCCAAAATATAGGAGAGGGAGGAACACTCCTAACCTCATTCTACAAGGCCACCATCACCCTGATACTAAAACCGAAGATGTCACAAAAAAAGAAAACTACAGGCCAATATCACTGATGAAGATAGATGCAAAAATCCTCAACAAAATACTAGCAAACAGAATCCAACAGCACATTAAAAGGATCATATACCATGATCAAGTGGGGATTATCCCAAGAATGCAAGGATTCTTCAACATACGCACATCAATGTGATACACCATATTAACAAACTGAAGGATAAAAACCATACGATCATCTCAATAGGTGCAAAAAAAGCTTTTGACAAAATTCAACACCCATTTATGATAAAAACTCTCCAGAAAGTAGGCATAGAGGGAACTTACCTCAACATAATAAAGCCATATATGACAAACCCACAGCCAACATCGTTCTCGATGGTGAAAAACTGAAACCATTTCCTATTAAATCAGGAACAAGACAAGAATGTCCACTCTCACCACTATTATTCGACACAGTTTTGGAAGTTTTAGCCACAGCAATCAGAGAAGAAAAAGAAATAGATGAATCCAAATCGGAAAAGAAGATGTAAAGCTGTCACTGTTTGCAAATGACATGATACTATACATAGAGAATCCTGAAGATGCTACCAGAAAACGACTAGAGCTAATCAATGAATTTGGTAAATTAGCAGGATACAAAATTAATGAACAGAAATCTCTTGCATTCCTGAACAATAATGATGAAAAATCTGAAAGAGAAATTAAGAAAACAATCCCATTTACCATTGCAACAAAAAGAATAAAATATCTAGGTATAAACCTACCTAAGGAGCCAAAAGACCTGTATGCAGAAAACCATAAGACAGTGATGAAAGAAATTAAAGATGATACAAACAGATGGAGAGATATAACATGTTCTTGGATGGGAAGAGTCAGCATTGTGAAAATGACTATACTACCCAAAGCAATCTACAGATTCAGTGCAATCCCTATCAAACTACCAATGGCATTTTTCATAGAATGAGAACAAAAAATTTCACAATTTGTATGGAAACACCAAAGATCCTAAATAGCCAAAGCAATCTTGAGAAAGAAAAATGGAGCTGGAGCAATCAGACTCCCTGACTTCAGAGTATACTAAGCTACAGTAATCCAGACAATAAGGTACTGGCACAGAAACAGAAATATAGATCAATGGAACAGGATAGAAAGCCCAGAGATAAACCCACACACCTACAGTCAATTAATGTCTGACAAAGGAGGCAAGGATATACAATGGAGAAAAGACAGCCTCTTCAATAAGTAGTGCTGGGAAAACTGGGCAGCTACAAGTAAAAGAATGAAATTAGAACACTCCCTAACACTATACAAAAAAATAAACTAAAAATGGATTAAAGACCTAAATGTTAGACCAGACACTATAAAACTCTCAGAGGAAAACATAGGAAAAACACACTTTGACATCAACCACAGCAAGATCTTTTTTGACCCACCTCCTAAAGTAACTGAAATAAAAGCAAAAATAAACAAATGGGACCTAATGAAAGTTAAAAGCTTTTGCACAGCAAAGGAAACTATAAACAAGATGAAAAGACAACCCTCAGAATGGGAGAAAACATTTGCAAACGAGTCAACGGACAAAGGATTAATCTTCAAAATATATAAACAGCTCATGCAGCTCCATATTAAAAAAACAAACAACCCAATCCAAAAATGGGCAGAAGACCTAAATAGACATTTCTCCAAAGGAGACATACAGATGGCCAAGAGGCACATGAAAAGCTGCTCAACATCACTAATTATTAGAGAAATGCAAATCAAAACTACAATGAGGGATCACCTCACACTGGTTAGAATGGGCATCATCAGAAAATCTACAAACAACAAATGTTGGACAGGTTGTGGAGAAAAGGAAACCCTCTTACACTGTTAGTGGGAATGTAAATTGATACAGTTACTATGGAGGACAGTATGGACTTTCCTTAAAAAACTGAAAATGGAATTACCATCTGACCCAGCAATCCCACTACTGGGCATATACCCAGAGAAAACCATAATTCAAAAAGACACATGTACCCCAATGTTCATTGCAGCACTATTTACAATAGCCGGGTCATGGAAGCAACCTAAATGCCCTTTGACAGACAAATGGATAAAGAAGATGTGGTACATATATACAATGGAATATTACTTGGCCAGAAAAAGGAATGAAATTGGGTCATTTGTAGAGATGTGGGTGGACCCAGAGAGTGTCATACAGAGTAAAGTAAGTCAGATAGAGAAAAACAAATATCATATATTAATGCATGTATGTGGAATCTAGAAAAAAGTTACAGATGAACCAGATTGCAAGGCAGAAATAGAGACACAGATGTAGGGAACAAACTTATGGACACCAAGGAGGGAAAGCAGGGGTGGGTGGTGGTGGGATAAACTGGGCAATTGGGTTTGACATATATACACTAATATGTATAAAATAGATAACTAATAAGAACCTGCTGTATAAAAAATAAAGAAATAAAATAAAACTCAAAAAAAACAAAAAAAGAGCATGGGTAGGGACTTCCCTGGTAGCACAGTGGTTAAGAATCTGCCTGCCAATGCAGGGGACACAGGTTCGAGCCCTGGTCCAGAAAGATCCCACATGCCGCAGCCGCAGAGCAACTAAGCCCGTGAACCACAACTACTAAGCTTGTGCTCTGGAACCCACGAGCCACAACTACTGAGCCTGAGTGCCACAACTACTGAAGCCCGCACACCTAGAACCCATGCTCCGCAACAAGAGAAGCCACTGCAACGAGAAGTCCATGCACCGCAATGAAGAGTAGCCCCCGTTCACCACACCTAAAGCTCACATGCAGCGACTAAGACCCAACACAGCCAAAATTAATTAATTAATTAATTAATTAATTTTAAAAAAAGAGCACTGGTAGAGGTAACTAATAGTAAAGACAGTAAAACTATATATTTTGCATATAACATTTTTTTCTCCTCTCTGAATTAAAATACAATAGCATAAAGCAATTATAAATATGTACTGATAGGCACATGATGAGTAAAGGTGTAACTTGGATGACCATAATAGCACAAAGGAGGGGAAGGGAAGGGACCTATAGAGTAGCAAAGTTTTTTATACTATTGAAATTAAGTTAGTATTAATCCAAATTATAACATTATTAATTAAGGTGCTAATTGTAATACTCAGGGCAACCACTAAAAATGAACTCAAAAATATAGTAAAAAAAAGAAAATATCTATTTAACACAAAAAAGGTAGTAATGGAGGAACATAAAAACAAAAATGACATAATACATATAAAAACACATATAAATGGTAGACATAAATCCTGTCATCTCAGTAATTACGTTAAATGTAAATGTATTAAACACTCAAAGCAAAAGGCAGAAGAGACTAGCAGAATGGATTTAAGAAGCAATACGACAATAAAAACACCACCTGACTATATGTTGTCTACAAGTGACAGACTTTAAATTCAAAGACACAAATAGGTTGAAAGTAAAAGGATGGAAAAGATATACCATGCAAACAGTAACCAAGTAAGAATGGAGACTATATACCAATATCAAACAAAGTAGATTTTGAAAGAAAAACTGTCACTAGCAACAAAGTAGGACATTTTAAAATGATACAAAGTATCAATTTATCAAAAAACATATGAGAAAACAAGAGTCTCATATATTCACAAAACAACAGAGTCTCAAGATACATGGAACTAAACCATGCAGAATCAAAGGGAGAAAGACAATTCAGCAATAAAGGTTGGAGATATCAATATTCCACTTGCAATAATGAATAGAACAATTAGACAAAAATCAACAAGAAAATAGAAAATAGTATGAAGTTTCCTCAGAAAATTAAAAATAGAACTACCATATGATCCAGCAATCCCATTTCTGGTTGTATATATGAAGGAAGTAAAATCAGTATCTCAAAGACATATCTGCACTCCTATGTTCATTGTAGCATTATTCACAATAGTTAAGACATGGAAACAACCTAAGTGTCCGTAGACAGATGAAAGGATAATGAGGATGTTATCTTTCTTTCTCTCTCTCTCTCCCCATCTCCCCCTCTCTCATGTGTGTGTGTGTGTGTGTGTGTGTGTGTGTATTATATGTATTATCATACAACATATACATATGATGTATGTTGTATATATACATATATATGGTGTGTGTATACACACACACACACCCCCACACACACACATAATGGAATATTTTTCAGCCAAGAGAAAGCAGGAAATTCTGCCACTTGAAGCAACCTGAGAGAACCTATAAGACATTATGCTAAGTGAAATAAGCCAGACAGAGAAAGACAAATACTATATGATCTCTTATATGTGGAATTTAAAAAGAGTTGAACTCATAGAAACTGGTGGAATGGTGATTACCAGGCGCTGGGGGGTGGGGGAAATGGGGAGTTGCTGGTCAAAGGATACAAGCCTTCATTTATAAGATGAATAAGTTCTGGGAAGCTAATGTACAGCATGGTGACTATTCTATTACTAATACTGTATTGCTAAGAGAGTAGATATTAAGCGTTCTCACTACACACTCACAAAAATGGTAACTATGTGAAGTGATGGATGTGTTAATTAACCTGATTGTAGTAATCATTTCACAAACTATACATGTATCAAATCATCACATTGTACACTTTAAACATATACAATTTTGTTTATCAATTACATCTCAATAAAGCTGGGAGACAAAAAGGAATAAAAAATACAGAGTGGTACTGGCATAAGGATACACACTTAGGCAATGGAATAGAATTGAGATTAGAGAAACACACCCTTACATCTACAGTCAAATGGTTTGCAAAAAGACTGCCAAGCCATTCAATGGGGAAAGATTAGTCTTTTCAATAAATGGTGCTGGTTCATTTTTAGGTTAAAAAGTAAATACAAATATAAATGCTATTATTCCCTTCTAGCATTAAAGAGATGGTCTTGGAAATCTGAATTTAGGTGAACGCTGTTCTAGAAGAATTAGTAAGGTAATAATATCTTACGTTAACAGTAAGAAGATGTCTGCATACTCCAAGCAGAAGATTGAATTCCATTCAACTTAACTGTTTTTTTCCTTTCTTCTAAAAGTTCTAGGCGTATATCACGCCAAAACCAAAATACCTTCTTCTGGACATATTGTGGGTCTAAATTTTGCCTATTATTTTAATCATTCAGAGGCATAAATTCATTATTTCAAACTCTGGTTAAATTTGAATTAATACATAACTGATCTAAAAGTGATTTGGGTGAGATAATACACCTTAACCACCAAAATTATAATATAGTAAATAATAAATTCATCTATACCGAGAAAATAGTATAGTAGAGCCCGGAACTGAAGTTATCCTTTAAAAAAGAAAAAAAATTCCCTATAATATTCTCAAGTCTCCTTTAAGCCACAAGTGAGCTATTAAGCAAAACACAGAAATGCTATAGAAACCTTTTTTTAAGTGGGTGTTAGCAGATGTTAGCCAAGCAAATACTTTAAAATAATAAAATTAAATTAAGGGTGCTCTATTAATGTTTTAACCAGACAGCTAATACAGACTCAAGATGGTTCCTGGCCAACAGTAAAGACAGCAGGACTTTAGACATATTTGTTAAGATGTTGGTACAGTGAGAAGTGCCAGAAGCCAAATATGTGTTTGGCTGAAACAGTCATTAAGCTACTACTTACAGATGATGACTAGGAACCAGGCACCAGGCTAAATTTTTCATGTCTAGTCTTGCGTTTATTCCTCAGAACAACTTCCCTGATTATGGTATTATCTTCATCCTTCCCATTTTACAGATGAGAAAACGGGGCTTTTAAAAAGTTAACATCTAAGCCCACTGTCCTCCAGATATCACTTGAGAGTATAGGAGCCTAAATTCAAAGCTTTTAACCACAACATTCTACTTCTGGGCGCTTCACTTGGTTGATTTCAGCTAGGAAATAATTAAGTGCAGATGAAATGAATGCTTGAGCCATTAGACCCCAAATAATCATTTGTTCGTGGAAACATCTGTCTCACTTGGCAAATATCTGAGGTTTAAATATAATTTCATAGTTTGGTCTAGAGAATTAGAACTTCCAGAATTATGAAACTTTGATCATCAAAAGGACCACCTACTGAGAGCCTCAGCCTTTTATGATTGACAGAACTCCCCCTGGAAAACCCAGGGGATCATGAGAATATTCCTCTTCTCATGATCATGACTTCATCTTCTAGCCCACGAGACCATGCACCCTTACTTTTGGAAACACTTTTTTCCATGTTTGAGAAGAATGGAAGCTTCTACAATCTTTTTTATAGGAAAGCAAAATACTAAACAATCTGAAAGCTGAGTTTCTTTGATTAAATAAATTGATAAATGAACTAAATTAAATAATAGTTGCTTCCCTATAGATTTTTCAATGTCCCTCAATATATAGCACCAGAATTAGATACAACACTTTGGAAGCATTCAGAGAGCAAGAATATAAGAGGGCTACTATAAGCTTCTATTACTGACTTCTAAGATTGATTAGCTTTATTATGAAATTGAATTATCAAATCTACAGTAATTGGAGAGAGCCATTAATACCTCAAGTATTTCAATGTGTGGTATCTTTAAGCCATTCTATCTCTATTCTTATGCAATTTTTGACGTCAGGTTAACTTGTCATTTTAACCTCTGAGGTCTTTTTGAAATCTATCAACCCTTAGAAATTCCTACACCTTTTTTAACATCTGCAGTTCTCACCGAAATTATTAATACAAGTATTGAAGAGGACAGAATCAAGTTTGGAGCCATTTTCATCCAATGTGACACTGCCCTCATGAGTGCCAAGATGATACACCAACTTTCTGTTCAGATTCCTGTCACATGCTCTTAGCCAACTACTTCCTCCAAGTTGACCATTATCAGTATTAGATTAGAAATTCACTTCATCATTTATTCTCCCTTCAGGTTGATGAAATGGTGTCCAGACAAGTCAAGATTGTATTAGATGAAACATTTTCAGCTACTAATATATCTTACCTCTATCCTATTGCTGATTCGTATGAAGAAGATTGTTTTATGTTCTTCATCTAATTTGGTAGTTTTTTTTGGGGGGGGGGGTATAGTTGCTTTACAATGTTGTGTTAGTTTCTGCTGTACAGCAAAACAAATCAGTTATATGTATACATATATCCCCTCTTTTTTGGACCCATAAACAAGATGAAAAGACAACCCTCAGAATGGGAGAAAATATTTGCAAATGAAGCAACTGACAAGGGATTAATCTCCAAAATGTACAAACAGCTCATGGAACTCAATATCAAAAAAACAAACAACCCAATCAAAAAATGGGTGGAAGACCTAAATAGACATTTCTCCAAGAAAGACATACAGATGGCCAAGAGGCACACGAAAAGATGCTCAACATCGCTATTAAAGAAATGTAAATCAAAACTACAATGAGGTATCACCTCACACCGGTCAGAATGGCCATCATCAAAAAATCTACAAACAATAAATGCTGGAGAGGGTGTGGAGAAAAGGGAACCTTCCTACACTGTTGGTGGGAATGTAAATTGATGCAGCCACTATGGAGAAGAGTATGGAGGTTCCTTAAAAAACTAAAAATAGAACTACCATATGACCCAGCAATCCCACTACTGGTCATACACCCTCAGAAAACCATAATTTGGTAGTTTTTAATAAATCCTTACAATGACTAACCTTCTATTTCTCTTTCTTTTCACATTAACTCGGACATCTTCTAGCCTGCATCCCCTGTCTCTGATGATTTTCCATGTCAGTATGTACACTAATTGCATCTCCTGCTAACATACATTGTGTTACCATATTCAGACAGTACATTTATATACTTGTGTTTTCTTAGGTAGTGAATCTGTTTATTCTATTCTGTTGTTGCTAGGTAGTTGATGGGATACTTGATTTCTTTTATGGATTCTAGTTTTCAGTCATTCTTGACTACACTGGCAAGTCTCCAGGCCAGTCTTTACAGTCTGAGCCAACGTACCTCCACGTAATGGCACAGACTACTTGCATCAGAGATGCTGTTTCAGGAGATGTGGGAATGGGCCCAGGAAGCTGTACTTTTTTTTTTTTTTTATTTTTTTTTATTTTTGGCTGTGTTGGGTCTTCGTTTCTGTGCGAGGGCTTTCTCTAGTTGTGGCAAGCGGGGGCCACTCTTCATCGCGGTGCACGGGCCTCTCACTATCTCGTCCTCTCTTGTTGGGAGCACAGGCTCCAGACGCGCAGGCTCAGTACTTGTGGCTCACAGGCCTAGTTGCTCCACGGCATGTGGGATCTTCCCAGACCAGGGCTCGAACCCATGTCCCCTGCACTGGCAGGCAGATTCTCAACCACTGCACCACCAGGGAAGCCCAGGAAGCTGTACTTTTAACAAGCAATACCTATGATTTTTATGAACACAAGTTTGAGAGCCTCAAATACTGAAGTTTGGTTCTTCCCAGTTCTGGAGACATATATTCTGTTCTTCATTACAGAGTCTTCATTTAAGTAATTTAAACCAGTCTAGAGAACAAAACCAAATCTTTCTTTTTGATAACTCCTGAAAGAGTAAAAGTGGGAAATATTTTACGTCTAATACCTCTAAACCTCAAAAGCACTCTGCAAGTCAGATACTCAGAGAGGTTAAATCGTTTGCTCAAGGTTACACAGATCACGTTTAGCATAGAATTTAAACTAAAGTCGGCATGACTCCAGTGCCTGAGATGACTACAACACATCATGCTGCTATCCCACTCAACTATTTCCTTTAGCCAACAATGGAGATCAGATAAGGACTGAAATTGTTGGAAGGGAGGGAACAAATAGCCTGTATAAGGAGGAGAGAAGGAGACTCAGAGCAGAAAAATGGGGAAGGAGAGCAAGCCCACCCTGAGCACACTCTTAGATGGAAGTGGAGGTCTGAGTATATGCTGGAGACAGCTGCCAAAGAACACTAGAAAGACATACAATGCCCTACGAGGAACAAGGTAAATTCAAGGAAACTTAAGGGAGAGCAAGGTCAGCCTGTCCCCCAACCCTCAATTATAGTGAGACCATTCCAAGATGGTTCCACTCAGATATTGGTCTTTAGGTTAATTATTCAATGAAAAAATAAAGGTCCTCTTAAGGAACATGGTTTGTGTCTATGACATCTGTAAGTCAGGTGTTCATACTGGAAGAACTGGGGAAAGAATAAGCTGGTTTATTGGAAACGTTTAGAGAACTGATGATTTAAATCTTTTAACTGGGTGATTTAAATAAAAGAAAATATGTAAAGAAACAGATTAGAATTCAACGTTCAAATTAAATTTTTTCATTCACTTACTATTTACTCTTTCATTTGTTAAATATTTATTGACTGCCTGCTACATACCTGGAATTAAACTAAGTGCTGGAGTGTTCTTCTAGGTTAAGATTGCTCAGAAAATGTAGAGTAAATATATGAATGCATGGATGGATGGAATAAATGAATGAATAAATGTTTAACAAGCAATCCCATGAATTAGAGAAAATGAACAACACGTACAATGAGAGCTTGGCTAGCTCTCTGCAAATATCCTTGGCTGAGTTAGGAAAGCTCAAGCCTACAATTCTTGGCCTTTTCTGATGAGCCTCTAGAGATGTGAAGTCTTACACTCAAAGTCAGATAATCTTTCAAGTTTACTGTGAAGCTACAGTATTCATGAAGTGTTCCACAGCCAACCAGACTTTTTATTAAAGCACATGAGAGAAGATCCTGAGTCAAGAATAGCTTCTGCTCACAAAATCTATCTTACAGGCAGGCAGGATAATCACAGACAATGCTAAGGAAAAACCCTGCAACTTCTGGGTTTTTTTTTTTTTTTTTTTTCAATAAAAGTTATCTGTACAAAGTTATCAGTTGACAGAATTCAAATAATTAAAACACAGGGTAGTGCATTTATTTATTTATGAGCTCCAGCACTTCCTATTTGACAACCTGAAAACTGAAGATCTTAATATGAGCAAGTATAATGAAAATAATGTAAAAAAAACTATATACTTTTTTTATACAGATTAAAATAAACACTTGCTTATTTTATACTACAATTCAATAAAAATGGGCCCGCTATGTTTTAAAAAAGCCACAGAAATACCCTTGTTAAGACGTGAAGATGCCATTACCATGCACATGCAGTTGAATGTGCTGTTGTGTTTCTCCAGCTGCATTGGTAGCCACACATGTGTATCTGCCAGCATCTTCCATGAGGGCTTTGGCAATTTGTAGAACTCGACCAGAAGACTGTATCTAATTGGGATCAGAAAGCATGGCAGCATTTTGTACTTTATACTTGGACTTGAAAACATCTGCTGAATAGACAAACTCATTTAAATTTGTAATATCTAGTTATATTTTTATGCCAGTATCTTAATTATCTTTTGATAGATTAGAGCCAGATCACTTCATCATGCACAAGAAAATAGACTATTTTGATTGAAAAGCTTTTCTTAGTCATTGGAAAACACAAAACAGTGTTACCTAAGGCAAGCCTGCTGGTACAGTCATAAAACTCCACTGAATAAAAGACTTTAGCACTGCAACTATGAGGTATGTGATGAAAATTTAAGCTATTTGAAAAAAACATGGTTACATTTATGCAACACTTCATAAATAGTTTTAAAACAATCTTTTTTGATTAAATGGTCATGGGGGCCAGAAAAACAATAAAAATTGTAAAATATGAGTAATGGAAATGCAGATAAATTTCCTTGACTGGTTTTCCTTATTTCCCTCTTACACACATTGCAGCTAGCCTCTACCATTTTGGAACTGGTGATTCAGTGGTTACTTTTTGAAAATGATTATTCAGAGGTTACCAGTTAACTTCTAATCACAGCATCCAGCAGCCTAGGCAGTGAGCTCATACTCTCCTTCACCATCTACAGCATTGGGCGTTGCTGACTTCCTGCTCCTTCAGTCACTCTGCCCTCTGGGAGCTGAAGGTA